>NC_041410.2:40857785-41457785 GCF_900747795.2 Erpetoichthys calabaricus
TTAGGAGCGTGACGCAATGTTGTCAGGCATGCATACAAGCACGTTGGGGCCATACAAACTACTAAGTACGATATTGAGTTGCAGCAATGAAATTTTGGAAAAATGGACTAGCCTGCCGCTGCATCACTTTGATTTTTGGGGTGTCTTTGAATTCAGCCCTCTGTATGTTGATAATTTTCATTCCCATCAAATGATGTGGCATCCTTTTGTTCCTAACACATTACCCAGTCCATATCAGTACGGATATCCAGCAGGATTTTTTTTTCCCATTGAGATCTGATGTGTTTTCAACATGTTCCTTTAATTTTTGAGCAGTTTATATACCAAACAAGACGGTCAAAGTTATAATTATTTTACTGCAATTCAATATGTCATAGTATGGTTTTGTCCACAAATCAAAAACTGCCAGTGCATATAAGTGTCTACTACCTGGTGTAAGGCACATTGATGATTATGGTTTATGGCTAGGGTTGTTTGTTTTTTTTTTTTTTTTTTTTTTAAGGGCCAGGTAATGATAGCTATCTTTGAGTCAAGCGTGAATTCGACAATGTATCAAAGTTACAGTGTTGAATGTGAGTCCATGTGTTAAACAGTTGAAACTGAGATGAAAATGGATCTTGTAACAGCTCAATAATCCAAAGCACTTAAGGGCATTCACAAAAGCTTGATTCTAAAAGAAGCAATGAAATCTACAGAAATTGCTAATTCAAAGTCCAAAATTAAATTCTGTGGAAATTCTGTGTGGGCACATGAAGCATGAAACTGTAAGAAAGACATCACACATAGCACAGTTGAAGCAGTTCTGTATAGAAGAATAGGCAATGACCTTTACCAGTCAGGGGTACAGATACTGCATTCCCCCCAGGAAGTTTCATTTGGGTTTTTTTTTTGGTAACGTGCACTATGTAAGTACTGTCTGTTTGATAAAGTTGCTTTCATCTATTGTAACATTTTTTTTTTTCAAGATAACAGCACTTCAGGTGCTTTCCTTACTCCTAACATTACGTTACATTGACTTGTATTAAGGTAACTGTACGTGTGTGTGTGTATGTGATAATTTTTTTCCTCTCACACCAAACTACAGAGATCTTTAGTAAATCAGCTAAATGGAGGAGAAGATGACTTCAACAGCAAAGAAGCACAGTTGCTGGTGAATATCCTAACCTTGTTGTCACGCCAGTTGGAGCCTTCCTCCTCTCAGGTATGCTAATAGCTATGCCAGCCTTTAGATTGAAGACAAATTGGTATATTGGTAGAATGTTGTTTTTCTTTAGTGGAGATGATTATGTTATGAAAAGCTATTGATTTAAATTTATAACTGTGTTTGTACCTAAGAATCTGCCACCCACTTTGTGGGCAAAGGAGTAGTCTGCTTTTATATGATAATATTAATTGCATCTTTTGAAATGCAGAATATAAAATTGATTGTATTCACTGTATAATTTAAAACTAATTTAACAAAGGCAAACCTTTAAATATATTGAATGTGACCTTTAATTGTGAATGACTTAACAAGCAACATGTCAGTGTTTATTATTGGCTCTTAAATTTGAATGCACGCTCTAAAGTTAAAGCTAGGGGATGCAATTTTAGAAATATATCTCCCTACAGTATTTTTGTGATTTCAGTTGTGATTATTTTCTGTTTCTACTTTACTTGTTCCATCATGAAAAAAATCAAATGAAAGGATACAGTTGCTACATCTGTGTATTTAAAACAGATGTGTTACGAAATGTTTAGCTGTGGTGTACGTCACATTTGGCAACCACAGTTGCTAATCTTGTCGCTGGACAATTTCAGTTTAAATGACTGAAAACTGCTGGCCACGTCACATTGACAAGATGTTGCTGTCCATATGCCTCAATAGGGTATCCAAAAAAATTTGGGGGCAAAAAAAGATAAAAAAAAACCTTTCCGGGAAATGTATATGATTAATGAATGATCTTATCAATGAGATCAACAATATTCAATGCTTTTACTATATAAACTGCACAGTGAATGAATCACTGATGAGAGGCAAACCAAAAAAAAATCTTTTTGCTAAGGCTCTCCAACTTATTCACTTTATAACACCGTTTGTAAAGCACTTTGGTGCAGGTTATATAGTTTTTTTGCCAACAGTGGTAAACAGCAATGTTGATGACTAGATACCTGTAAGATGTTGGTTTGATTTTTATGGCAACTATAAGTATGCCTGTAACTTTTCTTAAGTAATTTGTTTATTCAGTATGTGTGTTGGCATGAAGTGTGATGTTATCTACTACACTATAGAGCACATTATAGGAATGTGTTGGTTTGATCTTATGGTCCTAAGTCCCTCAGTGAGTGAGTGAGAGATGAATGTAATGTTATGTCCTAAGTCAGGGTTTTCAAATGGCATAAAAGGACAGGAAAAGGCCATGCTTTGTCAGTGGTGCCATAATAAGTTAGAGTAAGTAGGAAAAGAATCAACACATTAATCCATCTGAGTAGCAGATAAAAGTCTGGGATGAAAAAAGTCTTATGGTTATTGCGTATCTTCTGTAGCTCATTCAACATTTTTGCCAAATAATTGATAGTAACTTGATAGTAACTGCTTCTGTTCCATCATTTTCTGTACTGTATTTATTTATTGTTAAAACACTGTGTACTAGTGATGTTTTAATGAGTTTGTTATGTATGTTGAATGGAATGAGCATTGCAACAAGAGCTAATGTACTGTACATTCATAAAATAGTTAATTATTGTTATTGTGCAAAATTAATCATTAATACAATGTAAAATTAATAAAAATTAATACAGGTACATTGTGCAGGTATCTGCTGA
The DNA here is from genome assembly GCF_900747795.2 of Erpetoichthys calabaricus. NCBI lineage: Eukaryota > Metazoa > Chordata > Cladistia > Polypteriformes > Polypteridae > Erpetoichthys > Erpetoichthys calabaricus. Next base: position 40,860,591 of record NC_041410.2, read on the forward strand.
ATGTCTCAGAATTTTTTGATTTATAGACCAATTAGAATCGCAGCTGTTGTGAATTGTAAATTGTTATGTTAAATCGCAGTTTCCATGTGAAATCATTTAATTGTACAACTCTAATGTAAGCTTTACGGTAAACTTCTCTTATTTGTTAATTAAGTTTCATCTACAGTTAGGCTAATGTGTAGCATTCTAGGCAGCTTTTTGTAATGAACATGTGTTTGCTTATGGCAAGGTAACATTACTGAGTAGTGTCTTAAAAGGGACGAAAGTGATTTTTGAAAAAGGGTGATTTCTTTTTAACATGACTAGCTCCCTTTGAACAAAACACACGTTTTAGGAGCTTTTCAGGGTTGTGCAGTACTATTTTAAACTTTTACTTTAAGGTTATTAGTTATGTTAATATTCAAATGTGATTACCTGATAAACTGTCTTTTCCTAAACAATTTGTTAATCTGTAGTTTGTTCAGATGCTGTCATGGACAGTTAAAATAACCAAGGAATGCACCTTAGGTGAGTAAATGTTTGTGGCTTTTATTATGTTTATAATGACCAATCTTCCTATAATTATTATCGTGATATTTCCCTCTACTTACCCTTTATTTTCTTCAGGTATAAGTGTACTCCTCAGGTTTGTTACTGGGTTGGTCTACTGATGCACCTTACGATTAACACACATATACTGTACATAGATATATCATACACACAGACCCTAATCACAAAAAGTACTGTATGAAAGACGTATACACATGCATGTTATTCCCTAGCACTTTAAACCACACAAGTACCGTATGAATAACACATGCACAGTCCACTTTCCCTAGTACTACAATAGACTTACTATCATAGGCACGAGCAACGTACAATGTCTTAGACATATCTCAGACCTAAATATTACTTTTGTTCTCCAAGAATACAGTTATTCGAACATACAAAGACTGGCTATTAGCCATTTATCAACCAATGAATGTCTTACTTTTACACACTGTTCATTATTGGACACCGCTCTTTGTCCTCAGCTCGATAAACCTTGCAGCTTGGATCGTATGGCACTTCCTCACTGCTCCTGGTGCTCTAAAAAAAATTACCTTATTACTTCAGTCATTCTAGATATGAAGACAAAGTATAGAAAGTTAAAAGTCATAGTATTTATAAAAGAATGATAATACTAGTAGAGGAAAGCATAACGGAAAATGTGAATAACAAAGTCTGGATATGTATAGACTTTAGTAAAAGCTTACGAAAAGTTAAAGTTATGTCAAAGATGAATGTTCCTGGGTACGTTGATTTAGCAATTGATATTCACGTAATGCTTTAGCTGATGATCAGATGAAAATGGCTGCACGTTGCTGGTGCCCTTTTCTGGCGTCGCTCTGTTCTTGTTATTTAGTCTATCATATTTATTTTAAAATTCCACGTGAGTTTCGCAACATGTGATTGTTACATGCACCTGATTGGCTGGCTGCCAATATGATGGATGAATTGCTCAAACGGTTTAATCTGTTTGAGTATGTCCATTTCCCAAACAATACAGTTTTTTGTGTTTTAAGAACTTAAAACTGTCCAAAATGTTTCCAGGGCAGGATCCAACCTGCAAACGCTGCAACCAAGCTCCTGCCTCACTGGGTCACATGTTCTGGGCCTGCACCAAACTAACATCATTTTGGACAAAAATTTTTAAGTGCCTTTCAGACAGCCTTGGGGTCACAATCCCTCCTAACCCATTAACAGCTGTGTTTGGTGTTCTTCCAGATGGACTTGAATTGGAGAAGGACAAGCAAACTGTGATTGCATTTACTACACTTTTGGCACGCAGACTTATTTTGTTAAATTGGAAGAATCCTAATTCTCCTCTGATAAGTCAGTGGGAAACCGATGTTTTATATTATTTGAAATTGGAAAAAATCTAATTCTCAGTTAGAGGATCTGTACAAAATTTTTTCAAAACCTGGCAGGATTTAATCAATATTATTTTAGAATAAGAGAAATAACTATTACCGCATTTAATTCCCTTCTCCATCTCTTATTTACATAGATATTTACTTCTCCCTTTCTTTTGTTTATTGTTGCCTTATTAAAAAGCCTTAAGCAATTTTCCTTTAGCTAAGCTCTCCTTCTCAGGGGTGGGGTTTGATTTGTCTTCAATTTTGTTGGGTTATAAATTGATCTATTTGTATGCAATGATTACAATGAAAATTAATAAAATAAAAATATATAAAAAAAAAAAAAAGAACTTTCCTGTCCCAAGCTGTAAACTGGTTTGGCAATTTTCTAGTCCCACGGCATCTCCTTCTGTTCACAGGTTGTAAAGTAATCGGAAATAGCTTGAAGCATTGGCATGTCTTCCCGTCCTAGGCTGTAAACCAATTTAGTCCTACTTTGATTACTAGTACAATTCAGGAAAACAGGATGCTTTGATGTTAAAATTGCCCATGCTAGTCTCCTGTATTTTAAATTCATCTTGTTTGACTTGAGTAAAATATAATGGAAATATAGACACAAACCCACGGGGAGAACAAGCATCCTGTAGTTAGGATATAGCGGGTTGGATAATGGATGGATGGATATAGACACAAAATTGCAGATTTTGCACACCTGAACACCATAATCTTTTTATATATATATATATATATATATATATATATATATATATATATATATATATATATATATATTATAATAATATTGTGGAGGCTGGCCCGGACGCAGACAGGTAGACATTAAGTACCACAACACGTTTATTCACAGCTACCATATACAAGTGAACACAACACACAACCCCAAAACTCCCCCAAAAGTCCAGGCCTCCCAATGCCATTGCCTCTTCAGGTCCACCTCCACTCCTCTCCACCAAGACTTTGTCCTCTGTACTCCCAACTCCAGCCAACGAATGGAGGGAGGCGGCCCCTTTTGTAATCACCCAGACGTGCTCCAGGTGCCTCCCGATTAACCTCCACCGGCACTCCCCAGTGTGGCGTAAGTACTGGCCATGCACCTGGAAGCACTCCGGGTGTCCATGGTCGTCTTCCCCCAGCACTTCCGGGTGTGGTGGAAGTGCTGAGGACCAGGGCTCTCCAGGCATCGGGGCGCCCCCTGGCGGTGACCACGGGCCCCTATAGGGTTGAGCTTCCAAGCTCAGTTCCCATGGTCCCCAAAGACCCCTGGGCGGTCGCCCCCTCATGGTCTGGAGGAGGCGCAATCCCTCCTCCGGTCCTTCCGGGCATCCTGGCTGGGTGCTACCCCCAGCCGCTTGCAACAATATATATATAAGTTCTAATATATGTTTTGCAAAAACAGTTCTGATGTAATAACAGCAATGTGACTCGTAAACACTATCAAGGTGCAAGTTTTTTCTTTATTGCTATTTTGTATTTTTTCCAGAGGATCCTCTACTTTGCAAAGGGCTGCTGTCATTGATGTTTAGTTTACATGTTCTGTATAAGAGCCCCGTGAGTGTCTTGAGGGAGTTTGCTCAGAACATACATAGCCAGCTTGGGGATATTGATCAGGTACAATAATTGCATTTTGAACTATTTGTATCATTATTATTCCTATGTTTTATAGTTTAGAATTTTATTTTTGTCCCAGCATTATTTTGAAATAAAGACTGCATTATTTCACAATTGTGATTGCATTACTTTGAATAAGTATTCAGTTCATGTTGCCTATTTGCCACTGGTATCATTATGCACTTGTGTTTTCGTCTATTAAAGCAATTAATGGCCTATGTAAAAGTAAATGTATTCCTATACAGTAATCCCTCGCTACTTCGCGGTTCACTTTTCGCGGATTCACGACTTCGCGGGTTTTTAAATACAAGTGATTGCCCGCCTATCGCGGAAGTTATGTTCCAGACCCATCAGCAACAGGAGAAAATCCGCGATATAGAAAGACCATATAAATAAACATTTTTATAGTTTAAGCCTTAAAATACCCATCCCACATGCTTTAAACACATGTAAACTTATAAAACACACTTTGTTAACACATATGATATATGGATGTCGGGCTAAGGATATGAGTAACATCTCACTATTATAAAACATTTTAACTTCACGCAAGACAAGACAGTGAGACAGGAAAATTGGTGATGTACAGGCTTTTAAATTATTGACACGCAGAGCGACAAGCAGCACAAAGCCAGCACAAAGTCCACTTCCCCTTAGCGTTCATTCAGCTCCCCAACCCCTTGACAATGTGAAGTGGCAGGAGCGTACTGCGCTTCCGGGGAGGGGGAGTTTGAGCGAAGGTGCGTTCAGCTCTCACACACCCACACACACTCCTCACGCAGAGCAACAAGCAGGCATTTTGGCAGAAGCAGCACAAAGTCCATTTCTGCTCAGCGTGAGTTCAGCTGCCCCCCTTCACAAAGCGAGTGCAGACACATTGACGTCTGATCGCTGCGTGCAGGCAGTGTGCAGTGTTGGTCTGCGGTGTTTAAGAATGTAGAAAGTGTTTAAGAGCATAGGAAGTGTTTATAAGAGCGTGGGAAAGGTTAACAAGAGAGTGAGAAAGGTTTATAAGAGTGTGGGAAGGGTTTATAAAGCCTTAAAATATGTATAAATAATAAAATAAATATAGGTCGCTACTTCGCGGATTTTCACCTATCGCGGGGGGGCTCTGGAACGTAACCCCCGCGATAGGTGAGGGATTACTGTAATGTCAGTTTCGTTCTGTTTCACTAACAGTCAAAAGAAGACAAAGGCCCATATGTGTACAATGATACCTTTTTCTCTTTTTTTCATGCAAAATCTACAATGCTTTTGCGAGTAATTATTTTTAGTGATGGTGTTTTTGCAGTTGATTATTCAAAAGGTGACTTTTAATCTATTAGAAAAATCAATGCAGAATAAACTGTACATTTCTGGGATGGAAACATATATTTGAGATTATATCACTATTATAGCACTTGCAGCAATAGAAACAAAAACAACTAGGAGATACTTAACATAAACTAATCTTTATGCAAACTAGGCTAAAAGTCACCATCTGGCTGATTTTTCAGAAAGGTTTCTATGAATCTAGAAGAATATTTATAAGAAAACACTATTCACAAACACAGCTGAGGATTTTGATCTTTGATATTTATTTTGTATACTTAACTGAGAAATCATTTAGGAAGGCATAATATATTAAAACAGTGACCTTACTTAATAATTATTGTCAGGCCGGCTGCTGGTCAGTCATGCACAGTATAGTCTGTGCTTGGTGTTTATTTATTTGCCAATAATCATTAGGAGGTGAATGAATGTTTCAGTTTGTAAAAAACTTAATATTCTAAAAAATTCTCAAGAATCTTGTTATATGTAAATATTTCATTGTAAAATTAAATTGGAATGTTGATATGTAGTATTAGGCTTGTATTATCTTTAGTCATAACAACCACAGCCATCAGGGCATTAAAAGTATCGTTTAATGTAGCATTTATTGTGTATTAATTCAAGTGGAGGTGACTAACTTTTATAAGTGCTTAAGATTTACAAAATATTTATCTCTAAGATTATATTTTGCAGTTCTCCTGTTTAATACTTCATTCATTCCATTTTAGACTTCACATTTGGCTATACAATAGAAAAAAAAACGTATCAGTTTTGGAAAATGCTTATTTTAGTCCTTCATTTCTTTAGTAAAATAACGTTACATTTTTCCAACTTGAAAATGTTAGTGTCAAGTTTTTTTTATTTTTGCGCCAAAGGTCACAGAAGTAAAGATGTGATTAATTTATTTTTTAAGGCAAGGGGTCATCATTATTCTTTATGTAATAGCAGCAAAAGGACATTGTCAAATAACCATTAAAGGACTTTATATCCTGCCTGTTTAGTTTTCATTAGTTTCCTTAATTTTTTTTTTCTTTTCATTTAGGATGTTGAAGTGGAAAAACAGTTTAATTTTGGTATAATAAATATCAAAACTGCAGCCCCTACTGCCACTGTAAGTTATGATGTAAATATGTCATCAATGAGTTTTATTGTTCATGTAACATGTCATAAATTAGTTCAAAGCCTGACCATGGCTGTGTATGATTGGGCCCTGCAGTGGATGGATAGATAGATAGATAGATAGATAGATAGATAGATACTTTATTAATCCCAAGGGGAAATTCACATACTCCAGCAGCAGCATACTGATAAAAAACAATATTAAATTAAAGAGTAATAAAAATGCTGGTAAAAATAGACAATAACTTTGAATAATGTTAACGTTTACCTCCCCCCCCAGGTGGAATTGAAGAGTCGCATAGTTTGGGGGAGGAACGATCTCCTCAGTCTGTCAGTGGAGCAGTCTGTGGAGATTGGTGCCTTGTAAAGAGCTGTCCTGCCTTGCGCCCCAGTGCTACAAGAATATGTTTTGACCCCCGGCAGCCCTGAATTGGGTTACGTGGGTTTGAGAATGTTATATCATATTATCCTGAAATGCATATGTCTGAAACGGAGCAATCATAAATTGTAATTCTACAACTCACACGTCTCTTTTACTGGATTGTGTTTAGATCAGTGTATGCAGATTTGCTTTCTGTCAGTTACTCAAAAGACTTTTTCACAGACCGGTTACTCCACAGAATAAATAAAACTTTATTAACAGATATCTTATACTTTCATAAGACTGGTGAGACTATTAAAAAGTTGCCTGGTTCAGTATTTACACCGTAAAACTTTGTACAGTTTATTACATTTTGTTATTTTCAGTTGCTGGTTTTGGCACAAGTCGGGAGAATTTTGGATGAAGTAGACTGGTTGATCAGTAAGCAGAAGGAGCAGCTTTCACAAAGAAAAACTGTAACAGGTACTCTGGCTTTTGAGTTGCTCAGGATCATTTGTTTTTATAGGATTTTAAATATTTTAGGTTTACGTTATCTTAAGCCTCAAAGATTGTATTTCTGGCTTAGTTTAGTAAGAAGTAATTCACCCAATTAAGCAGGTTACTGAGTATTATCTTTCCATGTGGAACAGGACAAACTGTACAGTACTGCTACATAATTGTTTTTATAGTTACTAAAAGGCATTGAATATCAAAGTTATGGAACACGCATTTCCCTTTGGATTTTCTCATGCTAAAATCTTTGGCTGACAGATCACAAAGAAGCTAGAATCAAACTAAATCGTGTAAAATAACTTTGAGCTTTTTATGAAAAATTGTGAGTGACAAGTTAATGGTTTTTTTTTTTTTTTTTTGTTGCTTAGTATTGAAAGTGCCTTGGATTTCACTTTCCCTTCATTTTGAATACACTTCAATGAACTTCTTAGGTGCTTACACAGTAAAGGAATAAGGGTATCAACTGTGAATCATGCATTTTAGTTTTTAAGTTGTTCAAGTGCATCTTGTTATTATGAGACTTCGTGACTGAAAAGATTCTGAAAGCCCTAACCTGTCTGAGCCGGGATTTAACTTGACATGAAATAGTATGTGTTAAGGATTCACAAGGAGAAGTGTGGTTTATTTTATTCATGGCTTTATTTTAAATACATATTATGATACATATTATTTTATATATTTTATGTGACACCTGGAATCATTTACAATTGCAGAAATAATTTAAATAGTTTAAATAAACCAGTTCATTAAAAGTAAACCACTAAACATCATGCAGGTTGTACATGGCATTATATATATATGGTGCAATAAGCAGTGGTCCTTATGGCAGCCCTCCGTAATGATTAGGCCAAAATGTATGTAAAACAGTGCTTTAATTTCAGTTCTTATTAAAATAATCTCCTTTCTTACTGTAACGTGTGATGTTCTTCTAAACTATAAATAAAGAGGAAAATTATTTTTTTCTTCTTTCTTTAAAAGAGGATGCCATGGAGACTCAAATGCAGCCTGATGCAACCGAGAAGGCTATCTGCCTGCAGCTGGGCACCTTGCTGACAGTACTGCATGAGTTGGTGCAGACGGCATTGCCTCCTGGAAGCTGTGTGGATACATTAGTGAGAGAAATCTCAAAGCTATATACTATATTGACTTCACTTGTTAAATATGTGAGTGCCTAACTTTTATTTTTTCATAAGAACACGAGGGGATGTTTTTTTAAATTTTGGAAATGTTCAAAAATCAGAAATGTTCAGAAATTGCACAGTGCTTAGTGAAGTATCAGAGGAAAATTTAATATCTTCTAAAGGCCCTGCATATCCATTATAATGTTTTTACCCTACTTCCTAAAATATTTTGATAACAAAGTTATGCCTATTAATGGTTACTACATTTTATTATATTGTTTTGAATTTATTGAATTAAAGCCCCAGCTGGAGGATCAGCTATCTCTGGGTCTACGGTTCTTGAGACTGATCCTCCAATTAGCTGTGAACCACCAAATCTCACTGAGATTGCACAGGTGATGAACCAGTTGAGGAGGGGAAAGGCTGCAGGGATCTGTGGTATCTGGGATGAACTTCTCCAGGCTGATGGTAAGGCTGTCCCCTCCTGGCATTGCAAGCAATCTTTGCTTCCAGTTGGGAGACTGGCATCATCCCAACTGACTGGAAAACGGCACTTGTCGTCCCTATCTGGAAAGGGAAGGGTGATCGCCTGGATTGCAGCAACTATAGGGGGATAACACTGCTCTCGGTGCCGGGTAAGATCCTTGCTAGGGTCATCCTCAATAGGATCCGTGATCACTTTCTCACCTACCAGCGACCGGAACAGTCTGGTTTTACGCCTAAGAAGTCTACCATCGACTGCTCGAGAGACTGAGTTAGGAGTCTGAGTGTCTGGGCTTGCGAGTGTCTTGGATAAAAACCAAGATCCAGGCCTTTAATGACTTCTTGGGCACAGCCATCAACAGTGTGTCTGTTTACGGAGAGAGTGTCGACCTTGTCGAGAGGTTTACTTACCTTGGCAGTGACATTCATGTCTCTGGTGACTCTTCCTGTGAAGTCAGTAGGTGGATTGGGAGAGCATGGAGGGTCATGAGGTCTCTGGAATGGGGTGTGTGGCGCTCCCAATAAATCTGCAAAAGGAGGAAAGTCCAAGTCTTTAGAGTCCTGGTGCTTCCTATCTTGCTATATGGTTGTGAGACATGGACGCTATCTAGTGACCGAGACAAAGACTGGACTCCTTTGGTACTGTGTCTTTCTGGAAAATCTTTGGGTACCGTTGGTTCGACTTTGTGTCAAATGAGCAGTTGCTCATGGAGTCCCAAATGAGGCACATTACCTGCATTGTGAGGGAGCGTCAGTTACGGCACTACGGCCATGTGGCGCGTTTCCCCGAGGGTAATCCAGTTCATAAGATCCTCATTGCTGGGGACCCAAGTCACTGGACCAGGCCCATGTAACACCTGGCTGCGGCAGATAGAGGGTAATTTCTGGAGGGTAGGACTGCACCGCGTGTCTGCCTGGTGGGTTGCCAACCGAGATCCCGAGCTGATTCGACGTGTAGTGGGTGAGCAACGCACTGTACCAGTGCATGCTCCCCAACTTGACTTGAAGTTGACTTGTTGAATTTTCTGTTTGTTCTTTTGTAGTATATACATATCTACACATATCAACTTGGTCATTTCCCAAGCAGGTTTGAGAAGCTGGTGAGTAATCCCTGTATTTATTTATCTATTCATGTTTCTTATCCAAATTCTCTTTCTTGATTTAGATATGGATGGGAATGCTTTTATGTTACAACTAATAACTTTTTTTAATTTCTGGTTTTGAATGGTTAACTATTTTTATTTAATTAAGGTTAAACTTTCTGGATCACACTTAACTCCCCAGTGCTACAACTTCATTACATACGTGCAGGTAATTATTGTGATTTTAGGAGTATTAAATAATTGATGACAATTTCAAAAGTACATTTTCTCTCCCTTTTGTTGCAGTCACTCCTAGTTACTTTATGCGGTATCATACTCCTCAGATTGTGGTCTTTATAGTTGTTATATTCATTGTTTTTGGCTTTTTTTTTTTGCAAACACCAAGAGTGACAGTTTGACTGGAGGAGGAGAAAAAAAGAAGAAGAAGAAGAAAGATGAAGCCACATCATCTGTTTCAGTACAGTACTTTAAATATTCACACACCTTAACATTATATATCCAAGCCTAAAGAGCTTCTGGGTACTTCCTGAATTCAACAATTGCATGCAAGTCCTTGAGTTCACTTTTTTTTGAGTAGAGAATTTCGGTTTTCACTCAGGCATACAATACTATGATGTGTTGCGATGTGTCTTTGGTAAGACCAAATTTCTTCCTTTATTTCTATATATGGCACTTTCTTTAATAATTTGCTACTCATTTCCAAATGTTCTCAAAAATCTAAGATAAACCTTTTTTAATTTTAAAAATTAAGGGTTCACTTGCTTTGTAGGTGAGCTATTTTCATGGATTAGCCTTTAAATTGAACATGATTGCGTTAAGTAATTAGTTTTCTATTCATTTCTCAGGCCAAAATGCTGCGGGAGACTCGAGCTATTCCCAACTTAATCTTCAGTATTGAACAATATGAAAAATTTCTCATTCATTTATCCAAAAAGTCTAAGGTAGGATTTGAAAAATACTTTTTTATGCATCTTGGTGAAATTTTGCTTTATACACTAAGAATTTATCTTCTATCCTTTTAGAAAAGTATTTCCATTCATCTATTATATTTTAGTACCACTGTCCAATTTAAAGCTCATGAAATATAAATGCGGTCATGTTATGGTAATGCTAAAAAAATGTATATGCAAAACATGTTTATATTATCAACGTAATTTATCATATCACCCCCAGATACACATACCTTCTTTGAAAAAGCTATCAGAGTTATGGGGTCAGAGAAAATCCCCCCATTTTTTAGGGGAAAAAAGGACCAAGGCAAGAAGAGACTGGGAAAGAGTTTCATAGGGAAAATACTGGGGACAAATCTAACATGGGGAGGGGATGTATTTTTTAAAAATAAGTGTTTTTTTAAATGTGAATTACCTTCCTATGGAAATAAGCTTCATACCTTCCACATTTTCCCAACCCCAGACGAAGCCCATAATCCTGCAATAGCCACTAAACTGAAGATCAGCCTGTCACTGCACTGCCCTGCCCATTCATCTCAAATCTCCTGTGTAATTCGTTAGGGGTCAGAGTGGTCTGAGATTGATGGGGCCACATGATAGTGACATCTTTATGACGTTTACATGTTTAGAGTGCCATTTCCTATGAGAGATTTATATGCAGTAAGTTAATTAAACTTTAATATCATTAAAAATGCATTTGTAGAGTTATTTCATTATCATACTTGTTTATCAGTTCAAATTCTTAACCTATTGCCGGTCATTTTGTAGTGGGCTTTGTGCTGCTAAGATTCACACCGTCGAAGGGACAGCGATTTATTTATTTTTTCGGTGAGGACTCCAGGAATGCACCCAGCATTCCTTTATAACAACACAAGTACTCCTGTATAATAATTTCCAGACATGACCTCTGCTGTTTTTCTTTTTGAGATGTGTTAATGTGGTGCTGTAACAACGTGAGCCATTTTCGTGTGTAGTTTTTATACATGCTTTTATCTCACATCATTGTGCTTTCTGAAGTACTTGCAGTCCTTCATCAGGGCATCAGACTTTCATATGGTACTATAAAGTATCTATCTACCTACCTACCTACCTACCCACCTACCAATTACAGTAACCTAGTGCTATGACGTTTTCAGCATTTTGTATCAAATTGGTACTGGGGTATTAGATCTTGTGACATCCCTACTCTGTTCTGACTGTGGTTGTATTGAACTGAAATAAAGTGCATTGTCTGACTCGGCTGTATCTTATTGCACAGATACCTTGTCATTAAAGGTACCGATAGACATGGCCAATGCTATATTTGCCAACTAATCATAAACTTGTAGGAGTAAAAATTACAGGCTACAACATAAATGATAATCCAGCAATAATAATCATCATCAGACCGACGTAGCATAGGCAACAAAGGTGCAATAATTAACGTGGCAGCAGGACTGCAACTCGGCTTTGAATGCATTTCTGATTGAATTAAAAGTATAAGCATCTTTGTTCATCATCAAGACTGATTCTAATCTTCACATTCACTCCTGGCACACTGAAAATTCTCCATAGTCAGTTTTCAGTTGGAAAGCCTCATTATGACATGATTGATTGATTGGATGGTGTAATTGTGTCATTTGCATATGTTATTGAAGGAATCATGGGTAAATGTTTTCAGAAAGTCATCATACTTTCATTTCATTGAACTTTGTGGTTATATTAGGCCAGTCAGTTTAAATTTAATTTTGTGGTGTATAAGGGGCTACTTTGGTGTCACCATCAACATAAGCTAGTTGTTAGGCTTGTGGGTTTAATAGAAAGCTACCTGTCCCTTTTTGCACTGCATCTAAATGGCAACTTTTTTATTAACTTATGAGACTTGGATTCTGTCTTTCTGTAAAAAAAAAATACAAAAATAAAGAAAGCCTGCCAATAGAGTCCAATTGCTAGGTGTTCTGAAATGTCACAGTTACAGAGTTGCTCCTCTCGCATATTCAGTTTTCTGCAGACGGACTACAAAGTGACGAGTTCGCTCAAAGCATCTTTAAGTGTTTGCCATTGTGAAGTACTGTAAATAATTTGATGACAGCATGTAGCTGGTATTCGTGCTTGTCTAGCATCTATGAATGAATGTTTGTTTTAAACTTTGCAGTTTTAGGATAGACGTTGTTGCACAGATACATCAGTTCATTACAGTATTTGTCGTCTTGTCTGTCTATTTGCCTGTTTTTTTTCCACACAACACAACTTGACTCTCAGTGAACCAGTTTTGTTGAAATTTGGGACACTTTATTCTGTAAGGAAATTAGTCAGAACAGTTCAATTTCCATCTTAAATAGCATGTCCTGTATACATTTTTGACAGATCAAAATCTCCTGTTGAGAAGGCAGTTTTGCAAACCTGTCTGTCTTAAAATAGAGAAACATTCTGTGCAACTTCAGTTACTGATTAGTTTGCTGTTACCTTGAGGGAGGTCACTTCAACTTTGGATATTTCACATGTTCTCCACTTGAGGCGGCAGAATGGATTTCCATCACAGGTTAGTCATATGGCAAGAGGCACAAGCTCACAGCTCCTGATGCTTCAGATAAGTTAGCAGTAAAGTTAAATAAAAAAAATAAATAAATAAAAACTTTACCTTGACACTTCAAGATTTTAAAGCTCCATCGGGTACTTCTGTGGCAAGCCGAATGAATACTTAGATATCTCAGAAAGCATTTCAGATATCTTAAAATGCAATTTTCTTTTTAAGATATCTAAAATGCATTTGGAGATATCTGAAAATAATTTCCTTTACATTTTAAGATATCCGCTATTCATTTTGAGAAATCTCCGATGCATTTCAAGCTCTCTTATTTTTAGATATCTTAAATTGACATTGCATGCATTTTAAGATATCTCAATAGCATTTTCAGATATTTACAACAGAATTTAAAATATCTGAAATACACTCCTATATGTCTCAAAATCACTTCCTGTAAAATTGCCTGTTATATCAGTGGACGTCCTGTTTTAATAAGCTGAAAATGAGCAGGAAGTGATTGAGATATATATAGGAGTGTAGTTCAGATATTTTAAATTCTGTTGTAAATATCTGAAAATGCTATTGAGATATCTTGAAATGCATTCTAAGGTACCTCATTGGAGTAGAGACCCATTGTAAGAGGTTATGAAATGAATTTGAGATATCTAAAAATGTATTTTAGATATCTCATACAACAGTGAGTTTCAAGATATCTTAAATGCTTTTTAAGATTTCTTAATTACCCTAAGTTCTTGTCTATAAGCCGCAGCTTATCTAAGGAAAAAAGTTGTGAAAATGAAAAAATAGAATATCGGCTTATACATAAGTCCGGCTTATACAGTAATCCCTCCTCCATCGTGGGGGTTGCGTTCCAGAGCCACCTGCGAAATAAGAAAATCCGCGAAGTAGAAACCATATGTTTATATGGTTATTTTTATATTGTCATGCTTGGGTCACAGATTTGTGCAGAAACACAGGAGGTTGTAGAGAGACAGGAACGTTATTCAAACACTGCAAACAAACATTTGTCTCTTTTTCAAAAGTTTAAACTGTGCTCCATGACAAGACAGAGATGACAGTTCTGTCTCACAATTAAGAGTGCAAACATATCTTCCTCTTCAAGGAGTGTGTGTGTCAGGAGCACAGAATGTCACATAGATAGAGAAAACAATCTCTAGCAAACAAATCAATGGTGCTGTTTGGCTTTTAAGTATGCGAAGCACCGCGGCACAAAGCTGTTGAAGGCGGCAGCTCACACCCCCTCCGAGAGAGAGAGAGAGAGAGTTTGTTTTTCAGTCAAAAATCAATACGTGCCCTTCGAGCTTTTAAGTATGTGAAGCACTGTGCAGCATGTCGTTTCAGGAATCAGCTTTACAAAAGATAATTTTTCAGCATTTTTAGACGAGCGTCCGTATCATCTAGGTGTGCGAACAGCCCCCCTGCTTAATCCCCATACGTCAGGATCATAGATAGTCAGCGCAAGAGAGAGAGAAAAGTAAGCAATCTAGCTTCTCAGCCATCTGCCAATAGCGTCCCTTTTATGAAATCAACGGGGCAAACCAACTGAGGAAGCATGTACCAGAAATTAAAAGACCCATTGTCCGCAGAAATCCGCGAACCAGCAAAAAATCCGCGATATATATTTAAATATGCTTACATATAAAATCACAATTTAAATGACCGCTACGCGCGCGTGTTGACTCGGCGACGCCCAGAGCAGAAAGAACGTGCTCCGGCTGCTCCAACCGCGCCATGCGGGGAGTGAGAGAGACGCCAATATCTCATACTCTCTCCCCCCGTTTTTTTTTTTGTTTCTTTTCTCCCAGGGCTGAATATTTTTCCAAAAACTAACATTTTTTAAAAAAGAACACAAAGCAATTGTTTAACATATCAAATCAACAAAAAATATTTACTTTTGACAAATGTTACTGTCTTGCATGTTGTATGAGCCTGAATTCTCTGTGTTGTTTTGATGCCTATTTTTCAATTGTCTGTTGCTGCATTTTCTAACATATATTGTTAGTGTGTACTGTAGAGAGACAAGTCACCCATTTGCCATCGTGCCATGCCACTGCCACCAAGTTTTCTGCCTGCATGAAAACCGTATTGTCACCTCTTTTCATCTTCTGGAACTTTATGTATGGCATTATAGCTTTGGGGGGGGGGGGGGGGGGGGGGGGGGGGGGGGGGGGGGGTGGGGGGGGGGGGGTGGGGGGGGGGGGGGGGGTGGGGGGGGGGGGGGGGGGTGGGGGGTTTAGGGCTCACCCCATGGGATTTGCTTCTGTTTATTACAGAAGTGAATAAAACTTTGCAGCAGCACGTACCTAAGCCACCAGGGGCAAAACACGTTTGGACCAATGCTCCCTGAAGTTATATCACCAGTTCTGTCCCATCTCTATTTGTAATGCCACAGCGCGCTTCATCTCCTCTTTCGTTGTGGGTTTCCACTTTGAATAACGAGAATGCGATGCAAACGCAGCCCGCGATTCAAAAAAAATCTCTGCCTACCTGTTTGTCTCGTCTGACAGTAGCTGAAAAGCAGCATCAGAGAACAGCCTGAAGTACAGCAGCTGGTGATCTGTCGTGTCCAAAAGCAAGCCATGCCGTCTTGTAAACTCCAGTAGCCATATCGGCTCTCAACGGATCAATGTATGTGTATTTATCCCATGCGAACCTTGCTGTAGATGCATCGGCTGCGCGAAGGCACTCAACTGGCAGCAGATCCGCTCGCGCGGCATCGGCTGGTGTCTGATCAGCTGATGCCTGCCGGCGAGTGAGACCACTGACCTCCCTCCCTTCTATTAGTTATAGGTTATATAGTACGTTCGGCTTATCCATGAGTCCGGCTTATCTATGATACAATTTTATTTTAAAAATTCGTATGATTTTTGGTCTCCGGCTTATACATGAGTCCGGCTTATAGACAAGAACCTAGGGTATATTTTGAGATATCTTAAAATAACTTCCTGCTCATTTTAGGATGTCATATTCATTTTGAGATATTTGAAATGCATTTTCCGATATCTTAATATAAGTTCCTGCACATTTTGAGATATCTCAGAATCACTTCCTGTGCATTTCAAGATGTCTCCAGTACATTTCGAGATATCTTACAATAGATAGGAAGTCCCATTGAAAGAACAAAAAATCTTACAGGAAATGTTTTTGAGATCTCAAAATGCACAGGAACTTCTTTCAAGATATTTCAAATTGCATTTGGGAGAGCTTGAAATGCATATCGGATATCTAAAAATGTTCAGCATATCATTTCAAGATATCTTGAAATTGATTTGAGATATGATAAAATGCATTTCAGATATTTTAAAATGTATTTTGAGATATCTCTAAATGTCAGTTTTTGCTTGCCCCACATACTTCTTTCAAAAATGCTTTAAACTATAGTCAGTTATTGACCCTGTACAACCAACAAACTAACAACAGAACATCAGCTGATGCCATATTGACTTCACTTGAATTAGAATCTGCGGTCTAAACTATTGAGCTATTGACCTACGGAAAAAAAATTAAAGTTAAGAATTTCAGATTAGTAAACCGGGCCCCTGAGCACACCCAGAAGTTATGGCATGCATAAATTGTGTAACTTGTTTGTCTGTTAGGTGCATTGGCAATCCTAAATTGTCCCTAGTGTATGCTTGGTGGGTGGGGGTGTGTGCCCTGCGGTGGGCTGGCATCCTGCCCGGGGTTTGTTTCCTGCCTTGGCCATGTGTTGGCTGGGATTGGCTCCAGCAGACCCCCATGACCCCGTGTTAGGATATAGCGGGTTGGATGACTGACTATTTTGTTTGTTTTTTCATATAAAAGATTTTCATCATTCTGCTTTTCCAGGTGTTCTGCTTATTTTCACTAATGAGCATATTACGGGGCTGACACTGAAGCTGTCGCCGCCTTTCAGCATTCAGTGTTTGCTGGGGTGTGTAATCTGCTTGTTGTTAGTTGTCATTATTAGGGTACAACTAAGGGAGCAAACTGCATAGGGGACAAGTGTAACAAAAATATAAATCTGTCTTATAAATATAAACATCCCACTGCTGTGCTTTCTGAATTCAGAATAGGAGTCAAGAAAAAATGACAAACTAATTAAAAAGATTAGTTAGAGGCAAAATGACTCACCGATTGTGAAACTGGTTGGAAAAAAATCTGCAGCCACATGGGGTCCCCAGAAGTAACTTTGAGAATTGCAGCCTTAAAGATTATCTAAATGCTGTGTGCATATTGACATACACGGTGAATGATTCAATAATATAACCGTATATACTCGAATATAAGCAGAGTTTTTCAGTACCCAAAATGTGCTGAAAAATGTCACCCTCAGCTTATATTCGAGTCAGGTCCCGCTGAGCCCATCCCCCCGGTATACGAACAAGCCAGTTTCCCTTTCGGTTTGTGCACGCCGATGATTTCCACACGTGTTCAGTCTCTCCCTTGGCATTCCCTGTGCAGCGAGCGAGCGAGAGTGAGACACACACACACACACACACACACACACACGAGAGACAGACACACAGCTGCTGCATTTCCCACCCTAGGCTTTTACTCCAGTCAATAAGTTTTTCCAGTTTTTTTAGGTAAAATTAGGTACCTCAGCTTATACAGTAATCCCTCCTCCATCGCGGGGGTTGCGTTCCAGAGCCACCCGCGAAATAAGAAAATCCGCGAAGTAGAAACCATATGTTTATATGGTTATTTTTATATTGTCATGCTTGGGTCACAGATTTGCGCAGAAACACAGGAGGTTGTAGAGAGACAGGAACGTTATTCAAACACTGCAAACAAACATTTGTCTCTTTTTTAAAAGTTTAACTGTGCTCCATGACAAGACAGAGATGACAGTTCAGTCTCACAATTAAAAGAATGCAAACATATCTTCCTCTTCAAAGGAGCAAACAAATCAATAGGGCTGTTTGGCTGTTAAGTATGCAAAGCACCGCGGCACAAAGCTGTTGAAGGCGGCAGCTCACACCCCCTCCGTCAGGAGCAGAGAGAGAGACAGATAAAAAAATCAATACGTGCCCTTCGTGCTTTTAAGTATGCGAAGCACCGTGCAGCATGTCGTTTCAGGAAGCAGCTGCAGCTGCACAAAAGATAGCAACGTGAAGATAATCTTTCAGCATTTTTAGACGAGCGTCCGTATTGTCTAGGTGTGCGAACAGCCCCCCTGCTCAATCCCCCTACGTCAGGATCAGAGAAAGTCAGCGCAAGAGACAGAGAAAAGTAAGCTGGGTAGCTTCTCAGCCATCTGCCAATAGCGTCCCTTGTATGAAATGAACTGGGCAAACCAACTGAGAAAGCATGTACCAGAAATTAAAAGACCCATTGTCCGCAGAAACCCGCGAAGCAGCGAAAAATCCGTGATATATATTTAAATATGCTTACATATAAAATCCGCGATGGCGTGAAGCCGCGAAAGGCGAAGCGCGATATAGCGAGGGATTACTGTATTCGGGTCGGCTTATACTCGAGTATATACGGTATATAAATCTTACACACAATGACGGATTTCTAAAACATGGCCAAATAATAATTAATAATAATTCCTTTTTATAAGGAATGAGGATAACAAAGTTCCTCACATGGTATTTGTCAGTAAGGACCAACACAGAACAATTGGCAAACTATCAGGGCATCCATTTAAATAATCAAAGTATCCAGTATCGGTTGTATGCTCACATTGTCCCAAACACGCGAGTTTTTGCCAGAATATTGTTAAATCAACCCCTTCTGGAAAATCGTCTTGAGAATGGCTGAGGAGAGAGTTCAGATGGAATCAAGCTTTTAAATGTAAGACGTGTCACATGCTGAGGGCAATGAAATGGCCTGACTGAGGATGACATCAGTGATGAGTCCCCAACAGAGGGAAGTGGCAGTCTGTCGTTAAAATGAGCAGCATCAGTGCCAGCTGCAGGGGATCCTAAAAAAAAAAAACAGCAAGCCTGACTTCAGTTGTACAATCTACATTGTAGGGAGGCTGAGTGAGCTGTCCTTGTAAGGGTAGTGAGCTACCGTAACCTAAAACAGCAATGAAAACGGCACAGCAAGCACCACACGGTGGTACAGCACTGCCACAGGTTAAGGCAAAATGTTAAATAAACAAACTGTTTGAGCAGGTGGGCCTCTTAACAGATCAAAGTCAAGTGGAATTTCATAAGAAAAATATCAAAGGTGTGGGATAATTAAGAAAAATACTTTAGTAGAGGAATATCTGAAGAAAGAAATTAGTGTCAGGCACCATTGAGAGAGAATGCTGCCTTGCTGTGATTTTCATGAGCACTCGTACCAGTCCTTGGAGATTTGTAATTATTTGTAATGCAACATTCACCATCTTCACTCTGCCCATAGTTTAATATCCATAGCCATGTAGAAATTAGAGACTTGAAAGGCTTTTTATTTTTTATTTTTATAACCTCTGTCTAAAAGGTCTGGTCTGACATACTTCATCATTTCTCAGGTAAATCTGATGCAGTACATGAAACTCAGCACATCAAGAGATTTTCGTATTAATGCTGCCACACTGGAGGCAGCGCTTCAAGAACAGGAAGGAGTGGAAAACGACATGGAGCAGGTAAGGGCAAATCATCATTTTTAATACAGATTATTATCAGTCAAGTGGCCCCACAAGTCTGCTGTGTTCTGCTTCAGATCAGAATAAGCCATGTCATGGTTCTCATTGTGATCTACTGTTCTCGTTTCAGACGTCCTTTCAGTAAATTCCTAGAAGGGTATGCTGACTTTTGCTCAAATTTGTGGTGATTACGACAAATTCTAAACATATTTTTTCCTCATTACAAGGGCACAATTGCATAAGTAATTAACTCACACAAGTAGTTTGTCATCCGTCCATTATATCTGTGTCCATCAGTTCTGTATGAATGAGTTGGGGGGCTTTATTCTTTTTGTGGGTGAGGTTTATTAGTGAGTGATAGCAGCAAATCGACAACTTTAATTGCTGCGATGTGCACATGATGAAGGACTGCTCACTGAATGTGTATGTGTGTGTGTGTAATATATATATATATATATATATATATATATATAAAAATTTTATTTATGCTATATGTGTGTATAAAATGCAAAGCTGACTCACTCGCTAAGCAACACAAACACTTATTCGCATTTAGTTAAAAAGCTGACATTTGGCAGGATTGTACTTCTATGGCAGTTTGGTACCCTCTAAGAAAAGACAATACAATCTTTAGGGGTAAAAACTTCAATAGAAAAGTGAAATATCCCAAAATCTAAAAAACAGACTGATTTGATTATAACTGGTGACATGAAAATTACCCGACCTGTGCTTTTTATATTTGTCAATAATAATTCTGAGGTGAGTAGGTTCTGGTAACACACAAAGTGCTGTGAAGGAACCGTGCAGAGATTTGGGCTTTGCCTCTTTATGCAGATGAAGGCTGCCACCCAGTGAAAGTGGAAAGATGAATATTCAGCCAACTTCAAGTGAGACATGGTTAGCAAGAGCACTTGAAAGCCTCGCGGCAGGTGCTGTGGCTGTGAGCGCAGGCGGGAGGGAGAGAGGAGTAGAGGATGAAGTGGCAGCCTTGGATACACGCAGTATTTCCTATTCTGTCAGCTTCTCCTCATGATCCAGTATAAAATGCCTCCATACTCAAATGGGATTCAAGGATGGCCAGTTTGTCCTTAGGATCGTTGGGCAGGTTTATTTACAGATACTTTGAAGATCTCTGGAGCAGTACATGCAGTACTGTGGAGAACCGGGACGCCCCCTTCAAGGTCAGAGTGCAACGTGCCACTATATTCCATTTCCACTTCAAGCTCAGGGCAACAACACACACCAAGAGCACCGGAATGCCTTAGGCACGTTAAAGGCTTGTGCTGCTCAGTGAAAATAAAAGAAATAATAGTGTGAAAAATGTAGCATATGCGATCATGTACTGTAAATGTGCAAACTTTAATCATAAAATAAAATCATTGTCTGTGGTGGGCTGGCACCCTGCCAAGGATTGGTTCCTGCCTTGTGCCCGGTGTTGGCTGGGATTGGCTCTAGCAGACCCCCGTGACCCTGTTATTCAGATTCAGCGGGTTGGAAAATGGATGGATGGATGGATAAAATCATTGTTAGAACTTTAATGACTGGCTAATGCATTCAGGAGAAAGCCATAATAATGAAAAAAATATATACACACACACACTGTATATCTTTATATATAATTTTCATTTGGATCTTGATCTTTTGTTTGTCCGCGAATGAATTAGAAGAAGAAGCACTAGATGGCAGTAGAGAGACAGCTAAAATATAGGCATTGCATTAAGAATCTCCTCCAGGCTTATACTACTGAAGACTGTAGTATTCCAGTCACACCTCAAAACACAGACATTCAAACTAAACAAATTGTTGTGCTTTAAATTAACTAATCATTATATATAATCTTCATTTGGATCTTGATCTTTGTTTGTCCGCGAATTCCACGCATGCGTAGACCACCTTCCAGTTTACTACGTTGTTGTTACTCACGGATGTCAACAATGTGCCGGAATAACGAAAGGGGTGGTGGACAGTGTTACGCTGGTTAGGTCCTGAGGCCTGGTTAGAGAATGAGATTGCCGAAGATAAAAGGTACGTGCCTACATAACATATGAATGAAAGAAAGACAGTGGGTAAAATGAATGACAACGTAACAGCACGTTCTGGAAATTATTATTGTTGCGTTGTAGCCGGCGAGTGCTGCGCGTCTCACAGTTGTACCCTGGCTTGCTCACATGTCAGTGAAGTGATCCCTATTTATGCTTTAAAGAGCCTGGATACCTATGTGTCCCCCTTTTATAACCATTGCTCCATGTATATTGCCTTACTCTTCGGATTGCCACAAAGCAACCTGCGAGATTGGAGAAAGGTTGAGAAGAGACCATGAGAGGAAATGACAACGTTGTGAAAACGAGACGGACTGTGAATGGAGAGAAGCAGAAATGCTCCTACACCACCACATAATTACTATTCGGACAGTGATTCCGAGTAGGCCGTTCCTATCGAATCAATGTCCAAGGGTTTTGTTTTGTAATTTTGTTTCCCTTATAAAAAAATCATAATGCTGTGCGACGAAGGGCCCAGTTCACGACTGGCAGCCGTGTTTAAACAGGGAGCCCTTCACAGACAACTTTAACACGCGCAACGTAGTTGGGCGCACATGGCTAGTATACATATATATATAATATTAGTGCATCCGGAAAGTATTCACAGCGCATCACTTTTTCCACATTGGATTAAATTCATTTTTTTCCTCAGAATTCTACACACAACACCCCATAATGACAACATGAAAAAAGTTTACTTGAGGTTTTTGCAAATTTATTAAAAATAAAAAAACTGAGAAATCCCATCTACATAAGTATTCACAGCCTTTGCTCAATACTTTGTCGATGCACCTTTGGCAGCAATTACAGCCTCAAGTCTTTTTGAATATGATGCCACAAGCTTGGCACACCTATCCTTGGCCAGTTTCACCCATTCCTCTTTGCAGCACCTCTCAAGCTCCATCAGGTTGGATGGGAAGTGTCGGTGCACAGCCATTTTAAGATCTCTCCAGAGATGTTCAATCGGATTCAAGTCTGGGCAACTCAAGGACATTCACAGAGTTGTCCTGAAGCCACTCCTTTGATATCTTGGCTGTGTACTTAGGGTCGTTGTCCTGCTGAAAGATGAACCGTCGCCCCAGTCTGAGGTCAAGAGCGCTCTGGAGCAGATTTTCATCCAGGATGTCTCTGTACATTGCTGCAGTCATCGTTCCCTTTATCCTGACTAGTCTCCCAGTCCCTGTCGCTGAAAAACATCCCCACAGCATGATGCTGCCACCACCATGCTTCACTGTAGGTATGGTATTGGCCTGGTGATGAGCGGTGCCAGGTTTCCTCCAAATGTGACGCCTGGCATTCACACCAAAGAGTTCAATCTTTGTCTCATCAGACCAGAGAATTTTCTTTCTCATGGTCTGAGAGTCCTTCAGGAGCCTTTTGGCAAACTCCAGGCGGGCTGCCATGTGCCTTTTACTAAGGAGTGGCTTCTGTCTGGCCACTCTACCATACAGGCCGGATTGGTGGATTGCTGCAGAGATGGTTGTCCTTCTGAAGTTTCTCCTCTCTCCACAGAGGACCTCTGACAGAGTGATCATTGGGTTCTTGGTCACCTCCCTGACTAAGGCCCTTCTCCCACGATCGCTCAGTTTAGATGGCTGGCCAGCTCTAGGAAGAGTCCTGGGGCCTCATGTATAACGCTGTGCGTAGAACTCACACTATAACATGGTGTAAGCACAAAAGCGGGAATGTGCGTACACACAGAAAAATCCAGATGCAGGAATCTGTACGTACGCAAACTTCCATGTTCTTCCGCTACATAAATCCCGATCAGCGTGAAAAGTAACGCACGTGCACGCACCTTCTGTCCCGCCCCAACTCCTTCCAGAATTACGCCTCTTTGAATATGCAAATCGATATAAATAGCCTTCTGTGAAAAGACAATGGGAAAAGCACAGGGGAAAATATAAGAATTTCAGCGAATACCAAGTGGAGGCAAAGGAAAAACGTACTATTTGTTGGTTTAAACAGTGATATAATCAACAAAAGGAAGTTGATCGAGTGACAGTGTCGGAGAAACTCGAAAGCTCAAGTTCACAAAGTCGCACAGTGCCCAAAATAAAAAAAAGTTATCAGATATCAAAGTCGCCATGAAAAGGCGAGTAAAATACATAAAATGGCGACAATTGGGAGTAAACAAAAATAGGGTGAACCATGAAAATAGAATACATACACAAACTATAAACACAAGGAGAAAAAACATGCGTCGTGAGGAACTGAGCTACTTTAATGCTTAAGCCGCACTTAATCTACACATTTTGGATTGTTGTCTGTAGTCTGTGAATGCATCCATCCTCTTCCGCTTATCCAAGGTCGGGTCGCGGGGGCAGCAGCTTGAGCAGAGATGCCCAGACTTCCCTCTCCCCGGCCACTTCTTCTAGCTCTTCCAGGAGAATCCCAAGGTGTTCCCAGGCCAGTCGAGAGACATAGTCCCTCCAGCGTGTCCTGGGTCTTCCCGGGGGCCTCCTCTCGGTTAGACGTGAACGGAACACCTCACCAGGGAGGCGTCCAGGAGGCATCCTGATCAGATGCCCGAGCCACCTCATCTGAATCCTCTCGATGCGGAGGAGCAGCGGCTTTACTCTGAGCCCCTCCCGGATGACTGAGCTTCTCACCCTATCTTTAAGGGAGAGCCCAGACACCCTGCGGAGGAAACTCATTCTATTCGCGATCTCGTTCATTCGGTCACTACCCATAGCTCATGACCATAGGTGAGGGTAGCAACATAGATCGACTGGTAAATTGAGAGCTTTGCCTTGCGGCTCAGCTCCTTTTTCACCACCACAGACCGGTGCAGAGCCCATGTCACTGCAGATGCCGCACCGATCCGCCTGTCGATCTCACGCTCCATTCTTCCCTCACTCGTGAACAAGATCCCGAGATACTTGAACTCCTCCACTTTGGGTAGGATCTCGCTCCTAACCCTGAGAGGGCATTCCACCCTTTTTCGGCTGAGGACCATGGTCTCGGATTTGGAGGTGCTGATTCCCATCCCAGCTGTGATGTTTGTAAGTAAAGAGATGAGCTGACATCGAAAGAGGAGAAGCTGCTAGCCTAGAAGTTTGATTCAATCCCAGCAGCACTGCGAGAAGGAGCCAAACGCAGCCCCTCCACCTGTGGGTCTCTAGTGTTAGTGGTCCTGGCTCGCTGCACATGGGCAGGAAACAGCACTCTGAAGACCACCTCAGTTCAGTGGCACCAAAGTGACGTGAGGTGTCAGCCAGATTTGGGGGGGGTGGGGGTATGGTGGGTAGTGTTTTAGTACGAATTTTTAATGCAAATTGTTCTCACATTTCAAAGTAAATAAACGTAATTTGAAATTTAAAGTGTTTTTAAAAAATAAAATAAACAGAAGATACCTCCCTCCTACCGTTTGAAACCTGACAAGAAATGCATTACTAGAATTTGGTGATCATTTTGACATTAAATCATGTTCTGAATCACACCAGTTCTTTTCAGCAATTTAGTTTTTGTCAGTTCTTATTTTATTTCTTACTAGAATTCATACTTTTCAATTAATGTCAAAGTTAGACTAAAGTTGTGATATGCTATTAAAAAAAAAAAAACTTGCCTAATCCAGTTCAAAAGGGCAGGGCTGGGTGGGTGTCCATAATCTGGGAACCTACTGTAAGGTGGAGGACGCAGGGTGCCAGTTTTATCGCAGGTCCACTTCACTGAATTGTAGCGTTGCTCTGCATACAAATGAAACAAAAAGTGTGTGGGATACAGAAAGTGATGGAGGATTTACCGTTAAACCTCTCTGTACCGACAGCCAGAAGTGTTTGGCCTGTGCGGACATTTAATCCATGATGCTGTGTGAGATCAGCACGTGTGCCTCTACCTGCTGTCTGTCACCAGAACAGCCCAGTATTTGTAATTGTATTTGAATATTTCTGAACAAGTTTTATAAAATGTAAGTCTCAGGAGTGACCAAAATCTACCTTATTGTGTTGTGCTATTTATTTGCTTATGTTTGAATTAAATGTCTTTTTATATTTATCAAGTTCTTACTGACATGTCAAACAGAATCCTAAGTGTAGTTTTTAATTTAATAGCAGATTCAGTAAGTAGCTCTGTAAATCTTACATTGTGCCTTTACAGAACAGAATGAGCGAAGAGACAGAGGAGAGGCAGGAGCCAAAGAAAAAGAGAAGGAAAAAGTGAAGCAGCGCACAGGCGGTGTACTCCAGCCACACACACTGGATTTATTGTGTAAATATTAAATGGTATGGCATGAAAAGATAAAGGAAAAATAAATAAATGTCTGCTGTCCATGAACAGTGTAACTACTGCTGAAAGATTCTAAACTGATATTTTCGCAGGATTGTTTTATTTACAACACGCAAGTGATGCAGGTTCTTATATTTACAAATATTTAAAAAAATACACATGCGTGAAAAAAAAAAATCTTAATATTCTTTCATGTTCAAAACTATATAAATTCCAGTTTAACCAAAGTAAGCTGGGGTAGTCGGTGTTGCTCCACATTCATTATTTGCCTTTTAAATGTTTTATTCTTTGTTGAGCGATCCTTTGGTGATGTTAATGGTCTGATAAATATCCAGAGCCTCTCCTAAAAGGAAAGAAAACAAAATGTAATTTTATAATGTAAAATAAATATTTAACACTTAATATAATATGTGTACCTCTTGTTGTTTATGAATGTCATCAGAACAAAAGAGCAGATTTATATACTTAGTAACAGTTTTAGATTTCTCAAAACATACATAATTTGTTAATAATTTGAGTGTGTTGATGGCCTGAATGCTTTAGTTTTGTTGAGAGATGAACGTCTGTCCCTTGACAGACAACTAAAACTAAAAGACATTTTACTTCAACATCTGTAAGTAAACACACGTGGCTACTCCACCATTTACTAACGTTACGTCAACACTGTCATTTTTTTCAAGTTGTTTTTATACATACGTTTTAACGCACAGGAATTTGTAATATCGGACCCACCTTGTGCAATACCAAATCTCTTTTCTATGCCTGTAGGATTGGACGGAGTGGCACAGTCCATGGTCACTTCTTTCCGCAGACATTTGTCAATATCTACTGTGCTAAAGAATGCCACCGACTGTGGCAGATCGTTCATTCCCAGTTTATATGCAAACATGCTCCTGGAGACCGAATGAAACAAGTAAAACACAATTGGGAAGCTGGACTTGTATATAAAGTCACTCTAACAGAGAGAGTTAACTTACAAACATTGTACAATTAAGACTCCACACACAGTCAGACCTGCCATGATCAGTCGTGCAGCCCCTGGCCTTTATGTGTGTTTTACAGAATAAAAGAACTGAAATGTGGCTTTTATGGAGGTCCTGAGAGGCACGTAGCTAACATGAATCACACTGTGATCTAATCTGGGTGGCACTACCATCGCTTTGCCTGAACGCCTCCCTAACTGCTTATGTATTCACCCGACCCCCCCACAATGACTTTTTTCACAGCCGAAGGGCTGCACATTTTGTCGCATTTTACTGACCCAATACAGCTCACCATCCAAAACATGCCATACCTACAATAAAGCATGTAGGTGGAAGCATACTGTTGTGGGGGTGTTTCTCTGCAGCAGGGACTGTGGGCACTTGCCAGGTTAGAAGGAAAAATGGATGGGACACACAACCTGCTGACCTCTCCAAGAAAGTTGAAGATGGGAAGAAGGTTCACCCTTCAACATGATGATAACTCAAAGCACACAGCAATGGCTGAAGGAGAAAATAGTGAATGCCTTTGTGTAGCCTAATCAAGGCCAGAGCCTTCTGAAAATCTGAGGAATGTGCCGTTTACAGTCCACCAACGGTCACCATCCAATACATATTAAAAAATGCTAAGAGAGCCTCTGTGTATGCTAAGAGGCCTGGCATCTCAAACAGGGCTGGCTCATAAAATGGCACAGACTCCTTCCTGCAAATCCCTGAGTAGGTGTCAAAAATAACTGGATGTTTCTTTATAAAAACAGCAAGCCCTCCAAAGAAGAAATGTGTATAAAATTTGTTGAATTTCTGCACTGTAGGTTTAAGTATGGAGGAATATATAAGACAAAATCCATCCATCCTCCTCCGCTTATCTGAGATCGGGTCACGGGGGCAGCAGCTTGAGCAGAGATGCCCAGACTTCCCTCTCCCCGGCCACTTCTTCTAGCTCTTCCGGGAGAATCCCGAGGCGTTCCCAGGCCAGCCAGGAGACATAGTCCCTCCAGCGTGTCCTGGGTCTTCCCTGGGGTCTCCTCCCGGTTAGACGTGCCCGGAACACCTCACCAGGGAGGCGTCCAGGAGGCATCCTGATCAGATGCCCGAGCCACCTCATCTGACTCCTCTCGATGCGGAGGAGCAGCGGCTCTACTCTGAGCCCCTCCCGGATGACTACCAGTATATGGACATTTATCAAACCACTTTAAAATGGGGTGATGAAGAGGAATTCTTCCTTGCTGAGGCACATTAAATGTAATCTTTGTTCTTCAGTTATAGGTATAAATTCAATGTATGCCATAATGTCGGATACATGGTGAGGCCCCGAGCAGTTCTACATGGAAACTGCCTTTAATGTAGAAAACTGCCACGGCATTACATGCTACTCCACTTAATCCACTCGCCCTTCATGAAAATCATTCTTGTGCTGCATCCATTAATTTCATTTCAACATTTGAATCTTGCACCATGGCCTGTCCTCACCTCAAGTTTGGGTGTCGTTCCCCCCCTCTGCCCCCTTTCTTGTACTGTACCTGTCTCTGCTGTCAGTTTTCTCAGTTTGATTATTTAACAAGTTGTGAGGTGGAGAATATTAATTGTACTTTTGTGCCACAGAAATAAAAGCTCTCAGTGATGCGTCAATGGAGCCGTTTCACATTGTGCCACAATAAACAGTATGTTAAACAGAGTTCAAACTTGGATCACAGTTTATATGGCAAGCCATCACAGCCCATAGTTGAGGAAAAATTGCTCAAAACTGCAGCTGCCACAGGCAGATCTCCCAGAATTACTCACCCCATCGCTATGTCCTTGTGTGCTGATGCATGAAAATGAACGTTTTCACTTCTGCTGCATGCCGTGTCAATTAAATAAATAAATACACGCATACATAATTGAATAAACAGAAAGAAATAAGCAGAAAATACATGTATTTAGTGGCGCATTTAACTAGTTATGCTCATATTGTTTATCGCCACATCTCTTGATTTTGTCCAAAACATTTCTCCTTACTGGGAAATTGTTGCATGCAAATTTAAAAAGATTTAATTATGCAACTAAAAAGTGATAATTTTTGATTTACTGTGCCTATGAAATACTGTGTTACAACATATTTATAGACGTGTATTTTTAGGCACCAATACTACAGGACTTCAATGTCTAGTGTGTGGGACTGCCTCGTCATTAACCCTGAGCCTCTCGTGAACTTTGGAATTCAATGTAAAACATTTTTTGGGTTAAGCTGTTAAGATTCAACATGCAGTGTTAAGCCCAAATGCTGTTCTGGACTGTGTTCTGCTGCCATCTTGTGGATGAAAACTTCATACTGCAAAAAATCATTTAATATTTCAATGCATTTTGCCACTCTTTGGTAAATCTTCAATATTCAGTGGGGTAGAGCCTTCACCCAAAACAAAGTACTGTAAAGCCAGTTTTAGAACAAACTGAAACTTAACTATTAGTAAAATCGAGCAATAGTGATGACAATATGATTTGACAATGACACCAATAGTGAAAGTGATGTATATGGCACTGTTTGACAAAGACCTCTGTGATACCATATGCCTGGTGAATTTGGTTGTGTGAAGTTTCAGCACGGTACAAGAAGTTGTGTGGAATGAAAGGCATTAGCTTTGTAAACACTTAACTTTCATGTCAGGAGAAATGTGCAAGTCAGGCACTGACATTAAACCATCTCATGTACAAGCAACTGGAAAAATACTAAGTGTGCCAGGAAACCAACTTCTACTGTCCTGTTTGCAACCTCAGGCTTATAACACTTGAAGTTCATGTACTAAATCTGTATCGGTATAACAGCAGACACGAGGCGCACCTTTACTATGCTATTTACATGTTTATGGTACACATAGTAACAGTTTTTGTCTCATTTTTCTGGGGTTAAACATAACACTGAGGAGGTTAAGAACTTCTGGCATTTTGTGACAAACGTGGAACAGTACAATGAAATGGCATTCATTACCTTGTGAGTAAGTTGGTAATCTGGAGGGCAAGTGCTGCCCGATACCGATCCTCACTTCTGACAAGATATCGTACTTCATCATGGATGCTGATGCAAAAACGGCCATCAATATTGTAATCTTCAAAAAGCCACTTCATTGAGACAAGCATCAGATGAAGATAGTCAACAGCAGAACTCTGCACCACCCAGTTTACTCTGCTTGTGATAAACTAAAATATAAATCCAAGAATGCAACAGTGAACAGTCTTCACCATGTCTCTTTTACAATCAAGTGAATTCTTCATTATACATTTCCCTACACAAGTATTGGGGGCGTAAGAGTTAACACTATTGGTGAATTCACAAGTAATTGTGATTTGAGATAAACATGTGGTAAAAATATAAAATGGAACATAATAAGATGTATTAAAGCATGTTCATTAACCAAACCTAATACACTGAGCCAGCTGCTGCTTTGATTTTACTTATTGGTCATGTTTTTCCTGGTTCAATAATTCCACATTCCCAAAAGAAATATAAATGTCAAGTCTTATTTAACCTTTGCTCCTTTAGTGTTTGGATTAGCAAGCCAACCCCAAGACAGAAGAGCTGACAACTGTCCCCGAAATAACTGCAAGCAATCTGGCATCTGGAACTTTATAAAATAAGAAAAGACATCATGTAGTGGAAAAGCAGCAACAGTCATGCCAGCTGAGGAAAACATCTGCAGCTGATGATAGAAACATTCTCAGTGCAGGACATGGGCGAAGATGCTAATGTCTACTATTTGTAGGAGATCTGAACCGCTAAATTATGCAGGGCACATCACAAGATGTAAGAACACCTTCTTCTTCTTCTTTCGGCTGCTCCCGTTAGGGGTTGCCACAGCGGATCATCCTCTTCCACATCTTTCTCCATCTTGTTCTGTTACACCCATCACCTGCATGTCCTCTCTAACCACATCCATAAACCTTCTCTTAGGCCTTCCTCTTTTCCTTTTACCTCCAACCTTAACATCTTTTTCCCAATATACCCAGCGATTCTCCTCTGAATCTGTCCAAACCAATGCAATCTCGCCTCTCTGACTTTGTTTCCTAACTGTCTAACTTGAGTTGACCTTCTAATATACTCATTTCTAATCCTGTCCATCCTCGTCACACTCAATGCAAATCTTAGCATCTTTAACTCTGCCACCACCTCCAGCTCTGTCTCCTGCTTTCTGGTCAGTGTCACCGTCTCCAACCCATATAACATAGCTGGTCTCACTACCGTCCCATAGACCTTCCCTTTCACTCTTGCTGATACATCAGAACACCATCTGGGAGGGATTAATAAAGTATCTATCTATCTATTAGCACCAAAAATGGACAAACTGCACATAAGCTGAAAGATGTGCCAAAAAGAAAATTTAGCCATCTACTTCATACTTCACAGTAAAAGTGACGCATTCATCTTTAATAGAGAAGTACTGGGGAAACACAGTAAGAAGAAAACACAAATATGTTCACTGCCTTTCAAAAAAAAAAAGGAAGAATCTAAAATCAAACTGCTCTAAAACCAACAGCAACGGAGTATGGCTGTGACTAAGGATGAACAAAGCATCAATAGGACCTAAAGGAGGACACGGTAATACGGTCACCGCATGGAATGGGTTTTCCAATGAAATACTACATGTTATTACTCTTGTGTCAGGTAAGCATACCTATTTGGACAAATTAATACATGGGAATTATACATGAAGTGATACTATTAGAAATCAAAGATCACATGTCTAAGTTACTTGAAAGTTCACTGAACGTATGGAATGCACAGTGTGCCACAAATTAGGAAGTGGAAACAATATATATATTATCTCATAAACATGGAGTTGCAAACGATATACCTCATTATGCACTACACTGGGTTCAAGTGCTCTGCTGATGCGACAGCCCAAAACAGGAGTGCATGGAGTCGTTGAGTGGGCAATGCTTTCCAGCTTGTTGAACATCTGAGACTCTGTGCCCCCTGTCCAAACTCGTCGTGCAATTATATCCCACTGCCAACGCCGAGAGCTACAAAAGAGACAAAGAACAAAACAAATATACCAGAAATGCTACGACTTTAAATACAGAAAAGAACCTTCATCAGTCTTTTAAGATACTATCTTACTTTCAGTTTCCTCAAAATTATTTTTATTTCCATTGTTCAGTTAGGTAACATTAGATTAGAATTTTGGTAGTGCAGCATTTAAATAAATGAGGAAGTCATGTACTCACTGTAGACCTCCACAATAAGATTGTTCTGAGGCAAAATATCAGGGGAAGGATATAAAGCCATTCCCAGGAAAACTCTAAAGTTCTTAGGTGTCAATAATTATGAAATGAAAGAAGTCTGGAACCACTGGGACTCTTCCTAGACTTAGCCATCTGGCAAATCTGAGTAACTGGGCAAGAAGGGCTTTGGTCTAGGAGGGGATTAAGAACCCTGTCAGAGTTTAAGAAGTCCTCTGCAATCAGGAAATCTTCTTAGCATTCAGTCTCACTTTGTTACGTTTCTTTCCTTAGCCTTCTGATGTATTAAATTACTGCTCTCTTTACCATTTCATTTTTGTTGTAATGTTTCTTTCTTTCCTTCTTAATCTAATTTAGTATTAATGCCTGATAAATTCAGTTCACGGGATGGGAGTTGGTGTCTAATCTGGATTGACTGTATGCAAGGCTATTCCTAAACAAAGCAGCAGTCCACTGCAGGTCCCCCTCCTGCATAGACCAACAATAAGCTCTTCTCTAACCACCGCTTACCCTAACAAGCCCATTCAATGGAGTACTCTGAGCAAAACCCAAGCATACAAACCCAATCCCAAACTACTGAGTCTAGGAGGCCACACTGCTGAACATTCCACTCCCATTCTACTGCACCACAGAACCCCATGGCCAAATGTAGTACGAGACGGTTACTTTTTTCCTGCCACCTTCTTTATGTTCTTCACATCCTCAAGGGATACTGTGTCATCATCACCTCTTTCTACAGGAATATTAAGCTCCTTCACCAGCCACTCGCCCTCTTCAGATAACATGTACCTGTAAACAGATACGATCATGGGTAAGAGTAGGATTTAGTTTAAATTTACCCTAATTTATTTATTTCTTTTGTGTAGTTTGATCACAACTATGATTATTTGGAACTAAGACAACTCAGAACAGATGTGTTTCCACTGCAAAAGTTATACAAAAATAATTCTTTCTTAATAAAAAAAAAAAAGGTTTAACTTGCCAAACAATAGATTGTCAGTCCAAATGTAATAT
Organism: Erpetoichthys calabaricus; assembly: GCF_900747795.2. Classification (NCBI taxonomy): domain Eukaryota; kingdom Metazoa; phylum Chordata; class Cladistia; order Polypteriformes; family Polypteridae; genus Erpetoichthys; species Erpetoichthys calabaricus. The sequence goes on from NC_041410.2 coordinate 40,893,615, forward strand.
AAAATGAAGGTTTGGCCTTGAGATGGAAGAATTATGGAAACAACACAAAACTGGTAGCATTTAAGGCAGCAATTGGTCAGCTGAAAGAAATTCCATAATTGCATTTTTTGTACAAGGTGTCTCCATGATTATAGTCTAATAAAATATATATCTCTCTGCTTCTCATTTAAAAACCTGCACATATTATATGTGTCTTGAAACATTACTGCACATGACCAGCCATGATCACATTATGTGAGAATCATGAACTCATGGCACAGGGTCCTGGTTGCCTAATTTGTTTTTCATTCATTGTAGGTATAATCGACCACTATGTATGTAAGCAGGTTCAAAATATTAAATTATTTATTAGAAACAAAGATATTACTAAACATTGATACGGAGATAAAAATATTTATGTGATACGATTGACTTTTCTACGCAATACAAACCTTCGTACTCCTTTGGTTACGGCATACATCTGCGTTGCTTTGCTTGCTGCTTCTGACGGAGTGAGACGATGATTAAACTGCATAAGCAGGCGCTCTGCAAAAGGTTGCCCGGCTCCATAAATCCGACCATAGTTGAATATTTTTGCTTGCTCACGGCTTATCCCAACTGCCGCTGCTGTACGGCTATGAAGGTCGGTCCCTTGGCTTTTCTTTCCTTGCAGGGTCATCCATCCAAATGCTGTACAGCCTGGAGAATGAAGTAGCTTTGTTATAATGCAGGAAGAACTCCTGGTATTTGATTCTTTATTAGTCTTCTTCACTGCTAACCTGTATGACTCTTACACTGCATTTTTCCCCCTTTTACCAAGAAGGTAATATACACATACAGTAAACAGTCACTAATGCAACACATGAAATGTGCCTACGCTACAAATTTCTCAATTATTTTATATTTAGAACTGTACAATGTGCACAGAGAAAAATGTAGAGTCACTGCACAAATCTTTGATTTTTAAATCTTCTTTAGTACTAGGGTGTTGTACCGTGTGTTAGCCATGATGAATTTAGTAAGAAGTCAAGCAAAATTACACCTTTTATTGGCTAACTAAAAAGATTACAATATGCAAGCTTTCAAGGCAACCCACATCTTGCCTGAAGAAGGGGCTTGAGTTGCATCAAAAGCTTGCATATTGTAACCTTTTCAGTTAGCCAATAAAAGGTGTAATTTTGCTTGACTTCTCACTAAATCTTCTTTGATAATTTAACAAGAAAAACTAATAAAATATGGCTGAAGGGGCCACAAAATGTCCTGTGATAGTGCAAGGTACCAATAAATTGCGCGAGTACAGTAATCCCTCACTATATTGCGCTTCAACTTTCGTGGCTTCACTCTATTGCGGATTTTATATGTAAGCATATTTAAATATATATCGTGGATTTTTCACTGGTTAGTGGGTTTCTGTGGACAATGGGGCTTTTAATTTCTGGTACATGCTTCCTCAGCTGGTTTGCCCAGTTGATTTCATACAAGGGACGCTATTGGCGGATGGCTGAGAAGCTACCCAATCAGAGCACATATTACGTATTAAATAAAACTCCTCAAATATATTGTGAGCAGGGGGGCTGTTCGCACCCCTAGAGGATATGGACGCTACTCAAAAAATGCTGAAAGACTACCTTCACATTGCTCCCTTCCTTGCTGGGCTTACTTGCGGCTGCTTTGTCACGCGATATGCTTCCTGCACGGTGCTTCACATACTTAAAAGCCCGAACAGCACGTATTGATTTTTGATTGTTTGCTTTTCTCTCTCTCTCGCTCTGACATTCTCTGCTCTTGACGGAGGGGGTGTGAGCACCCCTAGAGGATACGAACGCTTGTCTAAAAAAATGCTGAAAGACTACCTTCACATTGCTCCCTTCCTTGCTGGGCTTTCTTGCGGCTGCTTTGTCACGTGATATGCTTCCCGCACAGTGCTTCGCATACTTAAAAGCCCGAACAGCACCTATCGGTTTTTGATTGTTTGCTTCTCTCTCTGACATTCTCTGCTCCTGACGCGCACTCCTTTGAAGAGGAAGAGATGTTTGCATTCTTTTAATTGTGAGACGGAACTGTCATCTCTGTCTTGTCATGGAGCACAGTTTAAACTTTTGAAAAAGAGACAAATGTTTGTTTGCAGTGTTTGAATAAAGTTCCTGTCTCTACAGCCTCCTGTGTTTCTATGCAAATCTGTGACCCAAGCGTGACAATATAAAAATAACCATATAAACATATGGTTTTTACTTCGCAGAATTTCACCTTTCGCGGGGGATTCTGGAACGCAAACCCCACGATCGAGGAGGGATCACTGTACCTACTAATAATAAAAATGACAGTGACGCATGGTTAGCAAAATGGAGGCCAGCTACATACTAGAAAATTTTTTACACCCAAAGCAGATTTATAAAATATATATGAAACTTTTTTTTTTACATAGTATATATAAAAGTATATTATTTTTAGCTTATGTGTTTTACATAATAAAATTTCCATTAAAAAATTCAACAAAAAAATTATTTCACAAAGAATTTCAGTTTTTCTGGACAGCAATGCACTGTGATTTTGGTCACGACTGCTACAACAATTCAGTTTCTAGGCTTGTCAAACTTTGTTCTACCATAATCACCTTCCACTTGGGATGGCATCAGCCATATTGCAGAGACCTCTGGATCAGATACTTTAAATTGTTCTATTGAAAAAGCAAAGGGCCAGAGACAAGAAGCCCAGCTCTATCCAACCTCACTCCACTGGCACTATTTCTAGGTTTTATTAATTACTATGCCTGATTCATGCCTAATTCAGTGAACGTTTTGAATTCCATTCAGCAATGCCACATTCAATTGGACACTTTGGTGTTAGTCGGAAAATTGCTAGTCTGCATTCAGAAAGGTTAAAGCACAGCATATGTTGCACAACGCACTGACTCACTATAATCATCAACTCAGCATTTGATTGCCATGTAATTTATCACTGTATTGCATCAGTGTAGTCATTTCTCATGCACTACTTAATATGAAAGAAGTTTGTCTTTCCCAGGCATCATCAGCCACTTACTGTGATTTTTAACCCACAGAAAGTTAATCTGTCTGTGGCATCAGCAAGGATACAAACAGAAACCTCAATAAAAGGATAAATGTCTGTCTGTGTGGTTTTCCGGTTTCTATGTCTCTGTCATTTTAACAGATGGTGAATCACAAACATTTTTAGTAATAAAATGCATTGCATTCCTCATTCCAATAGATGCTGCATCACAAACATTAACATTGCTTTTACGAATCCCATACCAAATGACATATAAAAGGGACATATGCATTGCGCATTGCAAACTTAACGTTGAGGTTTACGTTCATTACTTGGATTTCAACCCCTCTTAGATGGGAAGCACAGCTAGTCACATGTATATTTTGCTGTGGGAGATTCTATACTTCATGTGATTTTTATTGTTGTTGGGGGAATGGGTTTGTTGTCCTGAATGGATACAGGGGAAGTGGTTGTTCAAAGTGGACCTTCCTTTTAGACTGTGGATTTTGTGTTTTAGAGGAATGAAACATCAAGCTGATCAACTTCTGCCTCAACAGAACCAGACAAAGCCTCAGGAGTTCCTGTCATCTATGTAAAATATTACATTATGTAAAATTCAGGGATATTCAGTCAGAGTGTTTAGAGTTGATACCAATTATGGGTTCCATGTCATCAGAACTGGCCAATTCCAAAAAAAAAAAAAATATTTTGAAATGTTTTACTTTTTTTCAGAAAGATATAAAACAAAATAGGTTAAGGATTAAAAAAGCATCTAAACAACAAGAAATAAAACATACAATATGTCAGAGGATTGTTTTAGTAAAAAACTACTAACTTACCATGCATGCCAGCAAAGTTTGCATCCCCCAGGATGGCCGCTATCCACAGCTCCTGAGAATCAACATCAGCGCCAACAAGGTGGTAGCCAGGAGGAGCCTGAACCATAGCCTTGAGCTCACTACCAACTCGATCTCTCTAAAAAGTGCAGTTATGTTACTTATGAAAGTTTATTTTGCTTGAGCAGTTTTATATAAAAATAACAAAGCTTTTCAATAATAAAAGTGACACAAAAGTAATAATAGATTGTCACAGATGGCCGGGATGCCTCTCATTCTATGGACTTGGGGAACAAGCCTGATCAGGACAGTACCTCCCCCGGAACACTAGATGGCAGCCCCCCTAGGTTGCATTGGAGCCACGGGCATGAGATTTTGGAACTCAAGCCTGTTGGGGCCGTAGCCACCACCTTGCGGGGGGCACTGCAGTGGTTCCTAAGCCCATGTGGAAGGTTCTTCCGACACACCCAGAAGTGTAGCCAGAAATGGGTCATCAAACACCGGGTGCACTTCTGAGTGGGCTATAAAGGGAGCCAGCAGCCACCACTCCGGGAGTCGGGAGGATGGAGACAAAGTTCGCTAGGAGGAGTGGTGGAGGAGAGAGAAAGAGAAGGAAAAAGAATTGTGTTTTGGTGCTTCTGTTTGGGACTGTGTTGCTGTGCTTGTGGGAGACGGGGAAGATGTTTCCTACAAGGGGAAAAAAAAAGAAAATAAAAATCCTGTGTGCTTTGAACTTGTGTCCTTAGTCTGTCTGTGTCAGAGCTGGCCTTTACACTGTCAAGAAGACTCCATTTAAGAAATAACTACTACATTATTAATTCATTTTCATTCCTTTGTTAATTTTTTGACCTATCATTAAATTCTGTGCAACAGTGACCCAGAGTTTATCCTGACAGCACCAGGTGCAAGAATGAAACAAATCTTGGACCGGGCGCACCAAGAGACGTCTTTAGTGCATCTTTATTATATGGGAGGAAAGCCCGTGCAGTCATATTAACAATATACAAAAAGTCATGTTCATTAAAGAAGTAGACAGACCCATTACTCTGAAAGGCAAAATAGATTAAATGCATTCTAGTTTAAACAGACAAGACTGTGCAAGGACGAGAACTAGTTTTTCAGAAACGTCTAGACATCAACAAAATTGATTTACAGTGTTTCTTACCGGGGAAAGTCCACCATTATTTTGGGATATTGGTATTTAATACAGACGTGTGTTCAAAGATGGAAAACAGGAATAACATTATTGCAGCCAAGCTAATAGCTATACAATGTTAACATATACTTTTATACTTTTAAAAACAACCTAGACACGTGGAACACCTTAGTTATTAAATAAATAACTTGCTAAGTCAATGATGTACACTGAGCTCTTGTGTTCTTAAAAATTCTTTTTAATAAAGAACTGTTTAGGGCAAGCTTAATAACTGTGTAATTTACAGGGGTTATATAGTAAGAAGCTGTAAGTAGATTTACTAATTTGTGAATTCTAGTTAGCACCTTAGGTATTAAGAAATGCACCCTAAAATAAAATCGTTATGTGATGCCCAAGTGCCTGTTCCAGGTATCAGTAGTTATGTACCAAGAACAACCATGACAAGTGAGGAGGCAGACAAGATTTGAAGACTTGCTCAAAACTTTGCAAAAATTTATTGGAACAAAGAATTAAAAAGTGTCCCAAAAGCACAACAGGTTGGTCAAAAAATAATTCAATAAGTTGAAAAAAATCATGTCATTAAAATCAAAATGGTGTTCTCAGGTATCCTCTTTAATAAAATCCCTGTGTGCGTCCATGTGTCCGTGTGTGTGTGTCTTCTGGTGAAGTGCGCATGCGCGGGGCACTCTTTAATAAAGGACATCATTGCTGGGGAGAGTGCTGATTGGGTACTCGCGGCCACGCACATAAAATCCGTTGCTGGGGAGACGCCACACATACAATAATCAGCTGCACGCCAGCACAAATTAAAATACTTGCTGGGGAACTGCACAGTACTTGCTGGAGAGACGCCACAGCCACGATTATTAGCTGCACGCCACACATTACATCAGTTCCTGGGGAGACTCTGCTGATTGCTCACTGTTGTGACAGAAAATTAAACGCATATTACGGACAAGGCGGAAGTACAGGGAAGGGCGGAATGAGTGGCAGAGTCACCGGCCTCTAGCAGATGCTTCAAAGGCCGCCTGACACGTCACACAAGACAGAGAGGGCGGAACCTATAAAATATCGCACGTCCGATCCAATCGGATTTCAGTAAATGAGGTAACACCTAAAACATAAGGCACGAAAAATCCAATCGGGTACTGAGACGCAGAGACCAGCTTCCCCAAAGAGGTGGGATTAGTGTTTGTTGTTGTGCAAGTGTTCACTCTGAGGATGTCAGATTTGCGATTAAGAAGCTTGGCCCGGTAAAGTGTAAAGTGTCAGTCGTTGAAGGGATTTTCCTAAATATATGAATTTGCATGATATTACAATAGGATGACTTTTAAAAGTAGATTTATTTTCGCGCACATAAAATCCGCTGCTGGGGAGATGCCACACATACAATAATCAGCTGCATGCCAGAACAGGTTAAAATACTTGCTGGGGAACTGCACAGTACTTGCTGGAGAGACGCCACAGCAAGCTAAAATAAAGAGAGGCAGGATAGGAGATCTTCAAACAGACACAAGACATCAATCAACAGCCACAGAGGAGAGGATAAATGTAATATTAATTATACTTACTGTATTGTCATATATGTTTCTATTTTTTTTATTTTTATTAATATTTTACTTTAGGCTTCTTGCAAAAATATTTTTGACAAAAAAAAATTAAGACAAGAAACAGAATGAGGTCAAGGTCCCTTGCCATTTAATATAGACTATTCCTACTAATGTTTATGCACTACTGTTCTAGCGCCCGTTACTGTAACGGGCTTAATGTCTAGTAAATAAATAAATTTACTAAATATGTTAAAATCCCAAAGGTCGAGAGGTTATCTTTTTGTTCTGTTCCTCTCCCCATCTACATCAGTAATCCATTCTGCTAGTAACTGCAGTTCCAGAGATACCACCTCAGTCCGTCTCTGCAGCTACCCAGGGCGCCTCGCCTTCCACACGGATGCTGCCACTCCTTGTACCCTTCCATCTTCAACAAGCTCTTTTGGCCTCTCTCTATGTCGTGTGCTCAAATGCTCAGCAGACTCTATAATGGCCGGCCACAATATCGATCCTCTGCAAAAGCACTTGGTGATGTTGTCTTTAATTAAGTTAACAGGGCCCATGCTTCCCACACTGCCTCTGTCATGGATATTTCTCTGAAAAGTGATTGCTTCTCTCTGACCTCAACTAAAATATCTTCCCTAGTTAAACTAACACACTCCCTTTTATTCATCTCTCTCTTTATAGTTGGTGCCATGTAATTACTTTATTACGCCATTCACATGCCCATCTCTCACCAGTGTGAGTTAAGCAGTCAGGTTGTGCACAAAGTTAATTGAAACCTTTAAATACATTAATAAATCAATCTCTGGACTTGCCTTGCCACACTTTAAAAGCTCTGAAACCTCAGGTTCAGAAATTGCACTGGAAGTTCTTAAAAAAAACAAAAAAATCTTTTACAACTTCAATGTAAAAGTTAAAAAAAAATCCTCTTACTCTTGCATTACTAGCAGTCAGCCAAGTAGGTTCAACAGCTCTTCGTGTCACTGTGCCAGCTGTGATAACCAGTGGTAAGATGGCACCACATTGAGTCTCTTCATCAAAATCTACATGTCTGAAAGTACACAGAATATTTGAAATATTGAAAACTTATGTCTTAATATGGAAATTAGTCATCTGCATAAGACAATTATCATCAGTATAGAACAATTAAAAAGATAAAACATTTTCTTCCATAAGTTGCCATGTATTTACACATTAACCAGGTAATAAAAGATTTATTTGCTAAAGGAGAAGTCAGACTTGTGGTCTAATTTCAGGCAGGGGTTCAGTACAAATTAAACTAAACTTGATTATAAGGTCTAAATCATAATTCAAAAGAAACCTGAAACCAAAACAAACATGAATGCGCACAAGAGCTAAAAAAAATATCCAAAAGTCAGGATACATGGACTTTAATGACAGCATCTTAAACAATCTCTTCATTATGGCGTTCTTTGGCACTTCAACGCCAGTCGCGTGATAGCAACCGTCTTGACTACCAGCAAACAAAATGGCCACAATCATCAAAAAAAATTACAAAATACCTACTTGAACAATAAAAATAAAAAGTAATGTAAAGGAAAAGTATTAACAACAAAAAAAAACATACAAAATGCTAAAATACTTTTGTTTAACATAACGCTGGGAAATAGCAACTTGTTGCATATTGATTAGACTTGCAAGTAAGAATTTGACTTTACTTAGTATGTGTGACAATATTACTATTACTGTTACCACCAAGGTTCATGACATTAGCCTGTTATGCCAGATGCAAAAGAAAATCGCTTGCTTTTTTTATTTCTAGCCGGCCCATTTGAACTGTCTGTTCAGAGAGGCAAAGTATCTGCTGAGATGAAATTAGCAACAAAGCAGGTGATTCGTATATATTTGACAAAGAGACTAAAAACAAAACAGGTTTCTCAAAAGACTGATTTGCTATTGAAACCAAAGGCTTAACTGTTATCACAGTCGGACAAAAACAGCAAAGAGTAGTTCATGTTCTAACTGGAGCCAAAACACTAAGAAAGAGAATTGAGACAAGAAAACTATGAATCATAACTAGGATAACCAGAACCTAAATCACTAAAGCACACTTGTTCACAGGTCAAACTCATAATCTTGGCCACAGGGCCATAGGTGCTGTACTGGAACTCATAAAATAAGCTAATGTAACATGAATCATGGTGTCTCTTGGGAAGCAGTCCTTAGCAATCAGATAACCTGTTAGTAACCCATCCTCCACCCACAGAGATTTGAAAATAGTGGTGTGACACGCTTAAAAATTATATACAAAAAAAAAATCTCTTAGGCAATGATATAAAATTAAAACACTTATTAAAATAATGTTTACAATTCAGTTTTCAAAATATTAAAAACTAAAGAACTGAGAAAAAAAAACAAATATTTAAAGAAAGAAAAAAATTTCTAACAAGCCAAAACTGGTTTTCCAGTTCTTAAGACTGCCTTGTGAAACTTTAAACAAAGCATTTGCAAAAGTAGGATTCTTAAGTCAGGCAGTCTTTTTTAAATATGTGGATAGCATCCTAAAATAAAATGAATTATTTTAATTAAAATGAATAAAAAGATAAAATGAATTAAATGAATGAAACTGGATTTTTTTCTAATGGTAACCTAGATCACTCTATCTATTTTACAATCAGCCTTGCTTTTAAATTTACTTTTTTTAAATATTGTTATTTTTGTTAAAGCAGTAACAGCTAACTTTTCCTCTGCTGGCATGTCACCCCCACTAAACAAATGAGAAAATTCTTTTATTCATTTATTTTAAAAAAATTCAGCCCAATCATGTGTGGTGCTATGTATTATAAAAGTAAAAGAAAAATCAGGGACTTACCTTGGAGAATATTATATGTGCACTGATAACTTGGGTTTAAAATAGTGAGCTAAAAAATTACCCTACTTTTAATAATAATTTTGAATTGAACTGAAAAAAATATGAAACCCATTGTATTTGATTTGTCAATAAATTGCTTTTTTGTTGCTGAGGTATAATAGATAAGCCTGAACTTGAAAGTAGGTACTTCAAGCCCAAACAAGCAGCACTAAGGCCGGATTTATACTTCACACGACGCGATGCACGCTGCAGCGCAAGCGTTGTACTGTTTATACTTGCGTGTACACTTTACGTAATTCTACAGGAATCCACCAGGTGGCAGTGCAAGATATTATCACGGGGAGAACAGGTTCGGCTTCTCTGTGTTGTGTGTTGCCTGGAACACCCATTAAAGTCCGCTGACACCTTACAGCAATATCTCTGAAAAGGATGTTTAATGATTAAATCCATCAGTCCAGGGATTTGTCCATTTCAACTAGCATTGGGCACGAGGCCGAAGCAATCCCTGGACGAGGCATCAGCTCATCGCAAGGTAAATACAAGCACTCACATACACGCTGGCGTCATTTTAGTGTAACCAAATCTGCATATCTTTGGAAGGAAACCGGAGCACACTGTGGAAACCCAGCAGGAAAACGTAAACTCCAGGCAGGGAACATCAGCAACATGACTCCCTGCAAGACAGCAGTGCTACCGCTCTGCCACTGTGTCACCCCCAAGTGTGTTATTATTAACAGTATTCATTATTTAAACATAATTACCGATTTATCTGTAAAATGTAACATACATACTTCAATGCATTTCATCATGAAAGTGATATCAAGTATAAACCTAAGGATTCTAAATGTGCAGAGAGTTGGAATATCATACATTTAATGTGCTCAGTGTGGCGATCTATTGCTGTTTGCCACTGCTGTCAGTACCGGAGGAAGCCCTAGAAAAAAAGACGGCATGTGAGACTTTTAAAATGTATTGTGTCATTACGATCGGGAATATGCAACGCTTGAATATAAAAGCACCACGAATGCATCTGTATGTTGGCATTTTGCTTCACCACTTCAAACCATTCATCAAACATCGAAGCGCGCACATCGATCTTGTAGGATCCGCAAAGCGGCTTTCTGTCACATGTAGATAGTAAACAGAGACTCTGATGTCAAATTCCAACTTTTAGCACACTGCGCCCCCCAACTTTTTGCTGGTACTGCAACTCGCGCACGCATTGCGTTAATTTCTGAGGACCTGCTCAGAGGACGCATCAAATGAAGACTGGAAACACGTGACAGCCATGATGCGGGCGCGTACACGTTCTGAGCGTGAAGTATAAATGAGCCCTAACTTCATCTGTCAGTCGGTTTTGTTTTGTCCGTTTTAATGCTGTCTAATGAATAAGGTATCACAAAAATAAGAGGAGGGATTAAGAGGGACAGTTGAGGGAAATGTAAAACAGCACACACTTAGAAATGCAGACTACTTGACCTTTGCAGAAGACCATGGAGAGAAAACAATGTCAGCACTGCCCTTTGCAGACTCTATGGAGACAGTATAACGGAATAGTCTTTGAGGTTAATAACTTCATTCCTTCTGCAGCAGTGTTATTTAGGGAAGCTATGAACTGCACAATGAAAAAAAAATTCTGTGAAAATATCACAAATGTAGTACGTTCAGGATATGTAAAAGATAAGGGTTATCCCATAATTTTTCTTTCATTGTGCGGTTCAGAGCTTCCATATTTGATGAACTGGCTCCTAGCAAAAAAAATAATTCAATGCACTTCAAACGAGCAACGAATGTAAACGCAGATTTCACACAAATGCTGATAGTGTGCTCTTTTTTGGAGACTGCAGTTGTAGATATCGCACTTGCGCCATGAAAATGAGCTTCCAGTGCAGCAGTTAGAAGTCAACTGAACTGTGCGGCTGCCATGATGACAAATTATGTGCTGATACAGAGGGTGAGAATCCATTTTAAGCTCTGGGTGGTGTAGGATCTTATATTTTTGTTATTCCTTTTATTTGTGTTCATTCAGTTTCCTTGGTAACTTGTGTCTTGATAAACACTGGTGTGTCACCCAAAATCTTGTGGCGTGTTGCCTTTGACACGCGTGTCATAGGTTCTCCATCACTTTCTTAAAGGGTAAGTTTGTTATATTTCAAGTTGAAGATATTTATTCGCATACATACTGCATATGAATTTGCCACGTGACATTGGGTTCTAAAGTCAATTCCTTTCTATCTCTCTATTATAAAAAAAATCTTGGGAGGGAGACGAGACATGATCTTCTCAGAAGACAATCTGAAGTCTCGCGAGACTACTTGCACGACACACCCTACTTACAAACAAATTCTCAGAGACACTGAGTGAGGTAAAAGGACAGCTGCTGTACAGGCTTTTAAATGATCAATGCACAGCGCGACATAGAGATCATGCAGCACAGCACTACCAGCCTGTTGGGGTCGGGTGTGGGAATAACTCATTCACTGCAGCTTTATTACTGGCAAATATCAAGAAAGAAAAAATGAATGAAATGTAAATAACAATCTCTTTAAATTGTATATCCTATAGTCTATGGGGCATGGAGGACAATTTTAAAAACTTACCAAATATGCCCATTTTTCAAGACAAGACACTTGTTAAGTATTGACCTATATCTTGTGATTACACACACACACCAATGGAGAAAGTTTATACAGTGGACCCTTGACTTACAACCAGCCCTCGCGAACGAATTGAGTTCGTAACTCAAGACTATTTTTCTCATAAGAAATAATGGAAATACCCATAATGCGTTCCGAACCTCCCACTGCAACACTTACTTAACCTTTTCATAATAAAAAAAAGGGTTGTATAATGTGCATAATTTACCAAAACACCAATAATTTTTCTAATGTACTAACCAAAAAGTAATCAAAAGTGCCTAGCCTACCAGAAACAACAATTTCATACTGTACTCACCATTTAATTTGACATCTTTGGGCTGCAGGAAGGGAGGAGGATGATAATGAAACTGAAGGCTTTTTAAAGGCTTTCTTTAACTTGCGCTCAGGCATTTGCAATCATTTCAATAGCTTCTTTTGCGTTAATTTTAATCTCCTCCTGCCTACAAGTTATTCTGACGAGAATTTTTCTCAGCATTTCCTTGCGATGATACAAGGAACTGTTTCTGAACTCTTCTGAGACCCCCCCCCCCTCAATGGGAACGACATGCTGAAGTGCGTCCTGAAGCGCGATTGCCGCGACTGTGGCAGCTTGCTTGTCCATTGCCGGGCAGGGATATCACATGCATTTCACCCATCGATATCTTTTCTGTTTGCTTTGGCTGAGAGACTCAGCACAGCTTTAAGCCGGCTTTTGCCCCAGCAACAGATAAACAGTCTTCCATACGGAGTTTGGACTTTGGCATGTCTTCTAGTTGGGGGAGGTCCCAAGAGAGTTTACAAACCTGACATTTTATTGAATGAGTGCCGCATTAATAGGAATGTTTCTGTTTGTTTACAATCGCGCAAGCGGATACACGTGACCGCATTCAGGTCGTAACGCAAGATGTTGGTCGTAAATCAAAATAAAAATTTTGGTCGTAAATCAAGTTGTTCGCATGTCAAGCCGGTCGTATATCAAGGGTCGACTGTATATGTAATTTCCGAACAGAAAAATACCAATATAAGATTCAACCATTTTAAAAGAAGACCATCTGTGTGCGAATTACATTTCCCTGCGCAGCAACCTTTCACCCATGGGACCATAAAAATATTTTGTTATAACGAATAAGGAGAAAATACGTATACTGTTGTGACCGGGGTTGCTGGTGACTCGCCATCTCTAACGGCAGTTGTGCAAGGACAACTCCATAGCTGCTCTCCTGCGTCTGTTAAACAGTAAACCAAGGGCAAAGTAATTGGTTGACCTCTGCAGGATAAGGCTAAACACATACTGTATATACTTGAGTATAAGCTGACCCGAATATAAGCTGAGGTACCTAATTTTACCTACAAAAACTGGAAAAACTTATTGACTCGAGTATAAGCCTAGGGTGGGAAATGCAACAGCTACTGGTAAGTTTCAATAATCAAAATAAATACCAATAAAATTACTGTACATTAATTGAGGCATCAGTAGGTTAAATGTTTTTGAGTATTTATTTCAAAGAAAAACAGTAAACTAGCTCTGTAAGTGGAGAAGAAGGTCAACAAAAATAATACGGTCTCTCTCTCTCTCGTGTGTGTGTGTGCGCGCGCAGCGGGACCCGACTCAAATATAAGCTGAGGGTAACGTTTTTCAGCACATTTTGAGTGCTGAAAAACTAGGCTTATATTCGAGTATATACGGAAGCATGCTTGTCACATGATGTTTAGAACATTTAACACCAGGCTTTGACCTGCTGTTCCTCAAACTTTCCTGGTCTGTCACAGTGGTGTTTCTGAGCCACTGGTGTTGTTCTAATCCAAAGATGACAGCTAAAGCAGGACAGTTGTCCCCGTGTGACGACTCCTATCTCATGTGCTTGAGTACTGAAGTACCAGCTCCCACTTTGAATGATGTATTAAGACTGTGCCTGCCTTCTCCATAAAGTAATAAAGTAGCTGTATTTTCCTTGGAAACCAGGACTCACTGACCTGTCTGTCATTAAACTCTGTGAGCCAAGCTTGACAATATCTGTATTAAAAAATTTCACTTCTTAAATGGCAAAAAATATTTTATTTGAAGATGAGATATTAAGTGTAACATTTTTTTTTGTAAAAATACAGGTATGAATACAGAATGAAAGTAAGACGTTAGATGTAACTTTTTTCTTTCTTGAGCATAAACTGATGCTGTTTCTCACTTTTTTTTGTTCATCACAATGAAAACTTTGAGAAGCGCTATGAAACTTAAACAGTATCCACACACGACACAACTACTCATGAGGACGCTTGGTGGAGCACTGACTCAGGATTTGGCTCTCTGTATGATGTCGTGCCTACACTCTCACGAGCCTCGCCAATACTGCCCGTGACTGTAAATTACACCACAGACTGTCACTTTCTTTTGGTCTAACAAATTGAAAAATATGTTAATTTTAATGAAACTTACATTTCATTAAAATGAAATCCGTTAAACACGATGCTGTATAAACATTTGTCTAGGCCATTTGTTATTCTGAAAATTACATAACTTTGATATTCCTTATAACAGGATTTGACCTGTAAATGTAAATTTGTAATTGCGAAATTTAAAAAAACAGTGGGTTAATAAAGAGTTGAAAAAGAAGCTGCAAAGGAAAAAAACAGCTGTATAAGACATATAAGATTAATAACTCCAATGTGAATCATAGGGAGTATGAGAACATGAGGGCAACTATTAAGAAAAATATTAGGGAGGCTAAAGGCAGTTAGAGATGAATATAGCAAATAAGGCGAAAGATGACCCAGAAGAGATTCTTTCAGAATTTTAGTAGAACAATAACAGTCAAGGAAGAGATGAAGTGCATCAGGAATAGTAAAGGGGAATTAAAAAAAAATAGTGAAACAGCAGATGGTCTAAAGTCTCATTTTTCAGAGGTCTTCACATGTAAGGAAGTGGATAACCTCACAGTGGTAAAAGGTTAAGAAGGTACTGTGTGATTTAAAAATTGCAGCGGACAAGTACTGTTTAGATTACAAAGGCTGAAATCAAACAAACAACCAGGACCAGATAATTTTTATCCTTGAGTTCTTAAGGAGGTTTATAAAATATATATATTCTATGATCTGCTTCTCGCAACTGAAAGAGGGCACCGTGGCGTTACCTGGTAGGTAACCACCCATACAATCAGATTGTGACACAGACTACGAATGCCATGAATGTAATTACCCCGATCTACATGCTGTCAAATAAACAAACCACACGCCATGGCGCAATGTTTGGGGCTTCGCCTCTGGCGCTGACGTCCGAGGTTCGATTCCCGAGAGGGAGTGCAGTGAGTGTGTACGCCTGATGAGCCCAGAATTAGGGCGAAACACGTGTCGCGTACTCTTTGCATTATTTGACAGTAAACTATTTCAACCATTCTATGATCTGCATAGACTTAAGAGAATACCCGGACTCAAACTGATCAAAACCTAAGTAACGCTTTATTCTGAATATCAAACAAGTTGAATTCGATTGTTCTTTCATTCACTAGTTAAGCGGAGTTAAGGAACATGCCCCGAAGTTGGCGAGTGAGGGAGGAAGGCCCATCTCCTCAGTCCATTGAGGTCTCTGGGATTCACACAAATAAATCGGTACCGCAAGCGAACTATGATTCTTAGTGCAATGAGGGAAGTTGCAACATCAACCGGAATGTTCAAGCAAATTATAGAAAAAAAAACCTGATCTAAATCCTTTAGGTAGTTCTCTCGTTCACTAGCTAAGCAGAGGTAAGGTACACGACCCAAGGCTGCAATGTGAGTGAGAAGGATTTCACCCGACACCCCCCCCCCCCCCCGGCCTGCTGCGTCTTACTTGGATTCGTGCAAATAAATCGGTAGTGCAAGCGGACTATAATACATAGCGCAATGAGTAAAGTCCCAAAATCAACCAGAAATTATAGGAAAACCCTATCTAAATCTGTTAAGTAGTTCTCTCGTGAAAAGCAGACAGACAGACAGACATTGGATTTTATATATATTAATAAACCTTCAAAATAATGTGCAGAGTGGGGAACAGCCCGGACACAGACAGGCAGACATGATTTTATCACCCAACACACGTTTATTTACAATTATTTACAATAAGTGCACAACCCAGTGCCACAGCACCAATTACAATCAGTCCAGGCCCTCTTACACGCAATGCCTCTCTTCGCCGCCTCCACTCCTCTCCTCCAAGTCTCTGTCCACTTCCACCCGACTCCAGCCCTCGAATGGAGGGAGGCAGCCCCTTTTATACACACCCAGATGTGCACCAGGTGCCTCCTGATTACCCTCTGCCGGCACTCCCCAGTGTGGCGGAAGTACTGGCTGCGCACCCAGAAGCACTCCGGGTGTCCCTGGTCTTCTTCCCCCCAGTATTTCCGGGTGTGGTGGAAGTGCTGAGTGCCTGGGCTCCACAGGCATTGGGGCGCCCCCTGGCGGTGACCACGGGCCCCTATAGGGTTGAGCTTCTAAACTCTGTTCCCGTGGTCCCCAAAGCCACCAGGGCGGTCACCCCATTGTGGTCTAGGGGAGGCGTAAGCCCTCCTCTGGTCCTCCTGGGCATCCCGGCTGGGTACCATCTCCAGCCTCCTTTGAGAGCAGTTAAAGTCTCAACAGCATTCTCAGCATTTCTGGAGCTTAGTGGAGCCAGATAACTATAAGAATCATCACCAAGCAGCTCTGAAAATGTCTGCTTTGTTTGGGTCTCCATACCTCTGTGAGTCTGCCTTTTCTGACATGAATGTCATGAAATCAAAGTTCAGAACAAGACTGACAGATGAACATTTAAAATGACTCCATAAGAGTGAACCTAAGTGGCTCCACTCCACCAGACACCTGCCTCTCTTGTTGACTCCATGAAGTGCCAGTCATCTCACTAACTAAAAAACACATCACACATGCAACTGGACCTGTGAATACTCTTGTGAAGTGAAACAGTGACATGGAACAAAATGACAAATGAATAAGTAATATTTGTATATTTGGAATTGCATTGTTTTGTTTTGACAGCATTCATGTTTTAATTCAATAGTATGAGATACACTAGAAAATGCATACAGACATACAAAATACACTTGCAGATGAACTAAATATTTTTTGCGATGTTTTAATGCAAAATTTGAGTTGTGGACACCAACATTTTGTAAATGCTCAGGCAAAACAAGCTTATTCAGTTTGTTTGGGTTGAAATAAGCTATGAGAATAAATGTTAGAAAACATGAGGAGCTTTCGGCCATTTTCATTTTGTATAAGAAGCTCTCAGGGGAAAAAAGGTTGGAGACCCCCGCCTTACACATACCTGCAATACAGAGAGTCTGACAAAGAGTTCTTACTTTTGAACATTTCGAAGAAGCTCCCCTTTCCTCAGCCACACAACCATCTGAGAGCTGAAATTAAAAATATATTAATATAGTAAATATTTCGCTATCAGATTTGTCCTAATAAACGTTATAGCTGTACTAGACCACTGAATTAACCTTTACACTTTACACCCCTTTTTCAATATTTCTTTACAGTTACTTATTTAAAAGGAGTTACCTGACACCTTTTATTGGCTAACTAAAAAGATTACAATATGCAAGCTTTTGAGGCAACTCAGGCCCCTTCTTTAGGCAAGATAAGGGGCCTGAGTTGCCTCGAAAGCTTACATATTATAATCTTTTTAGTTAGCCAATAAAAGGTGTCATTTTGCTTGGCTTTTCTCTACATTCATAATGGCTAACACGGTACAACACCCTAGTACTAAAGGTGTTACCTGCAATCTTAAAAGGCTCAAGAAAATTAGAACATAAATGATCCCAGAAGTTGTACAGAATTTGCAAAAACTAGCAGGACTGTCAAGAAACAATTACTTTAATATTATTTTTGAAACAACAATAAAGTCTTTTAAGGAAAAAGTAATGTATTGGCAAATACCGCTCAAAAAGTACCTGACCCGCTTGTGTGCATTTCTCCAAAAAGAAATCATCTTGTTAATCTCGAGAGCCCTAGTGGCGTCTGTCCCACCAAGGCCAGCCTGCAGAGTGCCATCTTCCATCTTAGACAGAAAGTCTTTTGCAAAAGGGCTACCCACATTATAGGCATTACCATCCTATTTCACCAAAAACAAAATTAGACGTCTGTGTTTTATAACAACCAATTAAAAAAATCTAAAAAATAGTGATAGATTACCTTATGAGGAAGCTTAAAAAACCAACATCCAGGGATATTAACATCATTGTATGGCCCAATGCCTTGATGATAAGATGGATGACTTTCAGTGCAACAATACTCAGTAGATAAAATCTTGTCATAAAAAAAAATAAATAAATAAAATAAAAAATAAATTACACAGCACAGCATAAGATAATTCCCCCCCCCCAAATAAAATTCATATCTTTGCTTGCTACCTTTAAACTTAAATGGGTTCCCACTCTTTTTAAAAATGAGGTCATTTGCTGGACATGTTGCAGATAAAAGTACTCTTAGCATGTGTGCAAGCACAAAGGTTTTCTAATTCCCCACAGTACTTTTTGCAACTTAGCTCAAATTAACAAACAGAAATACTGTATTATAAGCCAATAATTTAAATATAAAAATGAATATTTAAATAATTTATTTAACAGATTAACAGTTAAGAATCTATTTCATGCAACTTATATAAGTAACTGATTACCCAAGGCAAATTAAGTTTACACAATTTGGTGTCTTTTTAACAAAAACATCAATTTCCAAAGCATTTTGTCTTCAAAAAATATATTTCTTGCAATGCTAATCACGGTGTCATCCTCATAGCATATATTCTTAATTTTACAGGAAAAAATGCAGCACAAGGTTAGAAATTCAAGATTTGAGCTTCTAAAAATAATAAAAGTCAGTGTTATGACTCCTTAATTGATATAAATATTCAATTGACTCTTAATGATTATATCTTTAAATGTAACATCTGAAGTTCAGCAAAGAAGTTAACAAAACCTTTGTTCCACTACGCTATCATTTGAATGCTATTTTGAAATGCAAGTATTAGTAGCGTGTACTGTATGCATTTTTAATTGCAGTGTATGGAGAGGGAATGCATTTTGTTATGAACACCTAATAAGATGTTTTGCATTTTTTACACAGATAGCACCACTTTTTAACTGGGTTTCTTCTGTTAGCTAAATTGAAAGACACAATTAAATCTAAGTGCTTATACAGGTTACAGGGTAAGAATAAGACGAGCACAGCTGAAAAAGATATTCCTGGAGAATAGTGCTGGGCGGTATACCGGTTCATACCGAAAACCGTTTTTTATTTTTTTTATGATATGGATTTTTCTTATACCGCAACACCGGTTTAAATTGCCTAAACGACGTTCGGAACATGGCGCAGCAGGAAACTGTTCAAGTGGGGACCTTTTTCACTGCTACACCGCTAAACACAGATTTGTTGCACTAGGGCTCTTTTTCACTGCTACACCACCAAATAGTGGGCGGTAGCATAGGAATGCTGCGTGGTGAAAATGGACAGAGAGCCTGGAGATACTTTAGTTTTAAAAGGTCAGATGTGTAAATACTGTTTCTATACTACTGGATAATACTGCAAGCCAAGTTGTACTTGTTTTCAATACAGTGTAATGTACCTGGGTACTGTGTAATAGTGTGACGACATGTTTTCAAACCCCGTCATAAGTTATATAACACATTAAATGCTTTGTGTTTAGTGATTCTTAAACTGACTTCTTCTTGCACTAAGAGGATTCGCCGGCAGCGATCGCCGCACAGAATACATTCACTTCATGATCTTCCTTCTCTCTGAACATTTAGAATGCTAAAATAAATACTTAATATAATTTTCATGGTGAAATGCATTAAAGCATGCATTAATCATATGGGGGCACGGCGGCGTGCCTGCCTTGCATTTGCATGTTTTTCTGGTGGGTTTACTTGCCGCTTCAGTTTCCTTTCAAAGTCATGTAGGATGTGGGGTTTTGTTGTGCTATATTGACCCTGCTAGTGTATGTTTTGCTTGTATTCATCCTTCGATGTGCTGGCGACTCGTTCAGAGATGGGCACAACTCTGAATGGATGGCATAATTAAACATGTATAACGAAGATATTTTTAAAGTTCTGAACACTCCGTGGGCTAAGTTTATAACTAGTTCTAATTTCACAAAGACGTTTATCGTGTGGTGATTGGTTATGTGGAGAAAGAAAAAGGACGGATAGGAACTGGGGTTTTAGTACATCAGATAGAGACAGCACGCATGCAATAAAGAAAGCCCGCTCAGAAGAACATGCATTGAATTCTGTGTTCATGTCTCCAACCACCAGATCACAAACCCAACATTTACACAATATTTAAGTTAAACCTGTGCGATACCCATTCATACATCCAGTTTTTTGGAGCCTCGTCACACCTGCCATAAAGGTCTCTACACTGAACGTACACCTGGGGACCCCTTACTGCCAGGGAGCAGCACTACCGCCTCACTACCGTGCTTGTTTAATACCTGCTTTAATGCATTTCATCATGAATATGATATCAAGTATTTATCTTAGCATTCTAAATTTTTAGAGAGCAGGAATACCATGAAATGAATGGATTCTGTGCGGTGATTGCTGCCTCCTCTTAGTGCATAGGAAGTCAGTTTAAGAAGCATAGTGATTAACAACTGGGTCGGGGAACACAACACAAAGCATTTAATGTGCTGCATTAACTTATGACGGGGTTTGAGAAAATCAAGTAAATTAAACATTGATTTTAGGATGAAGTTTAGTTTATGACATTCTACTTTAATTATGAAGTAAACTATGAAAATAAAGTGGAAATGTTGACTTTAATCTTGACATAAGCATCAAAATTAAAGTGGAAATGTCGAGAATAAAGTCAGCATGTCGACTTTATTCTTGACATATACCGGTAGTTTGTTTTTTTTCTTCCCTCTTTACTGTATTTTTTTTTGTTTTCTTCACCGTGGCCCTAATGCACTTCCGTAGGGCTATACCACAAATAGCATTATACAGTAAATGCAAGTTGCAGTTATTTTATTTATGTATATAGCTTAGCTTGAAGCAAGGTCCATATTAATGCAGTTTGCCTAAATGATGGTACAGTTGGTAAGGATGTCATCACAAAGTTGTACTTGTTTTATTTTATTTTAATTTGGTGAATACTGTGTAATGCACCCGGGCTTGAAGTCTTGAAGTAATAGTGCAGCTATCAGTAATAATACTATTATTTATTTTATTGTTATTATTTATTAGTTTAAATATTATGCAGTTTATTGATGGTAAAGTTGATGAAAAAGTCACTTTAACGTGTCAGTGGACAGAGATAGTTAACATTAACAAAGTGTAGTTGGTTCACAAAAAATATTTACTATTTATTACTTTTCTAAGACATGTTCAGTGCAATACAAGTTTTGACAAGCACCTCTGGATATTTTACTAAGTCTAAATGCCTCTTTGCATGGTTGAAAATATGTTGTCAAAATCATAGTTTAAGTTTTTGAAAAATTTGTTCAATAAAAAGGTTCTATATTTTGACTGCAACTGTCATGCAATGTGATTCCTTCTCTTCATTAGTGTCACCCCCTTGAAAACTATCACTTTATGGGGCCATGCAAACCTGTATTAATACTTGTGTGCACATTAAAATGTTTTTTTGTACAATGTACAATTCTCATAACAGTGGAATAGGTTATTCTTAGCCAGTCTACTGCAGTAATTGCAGTGGAAAATGTGGTTAACATTCACTCATGCATGGGGAAAAAAATACCGTCCAATACCGTGAAACCGGGATAATTTAGAAAAATACCGTGATATAGAATTTTGGTCATACCGCCCACCCCTACTGGAGAAACATAAATGTAAACCTATAAATGTCACTGGTTTTAACTTTATGTTTACTGTATTATTATTTTGTATTTTCTCCTCTCTTTAATTTTTGACAATGGAAATGCATAAAATCATTATGAACTGCTACTGTATAAAAAGGAAATTTATATTTTAACAGCAAAAAACTGTAGTGCGTTTAATGATTTAAAATGATTAAAACCTATAAGTGCATGTATATTGGTTTCAGGCAATGTTTGATTGCTAATGTCAATGAATTAATTGTGTGAAGAAAAAAAAAAAATATATATATATATATATATATGTATATATATCCTCTTTAATAAAATCACTGCGTGCGTCCAGGTGTCTGTGTCTTCTGGTGAAGTGCGCATGCGCGGGGCACGGTGCGATGCGCGATATTACTGTCAGAGAAAGTTACAGGCGTTTCATGGAAATACAAACCAGTATTACTGCGAGAGGAAATTAAAGGTACACAATACAGTGACGCATATTACAGCCACATACAAGCCAGTCTTACTGTCAGAGGAAATTAAAGGCATATTACCGACGCGCACGCCTGTATTACCGCCAGAGGAAATTAAAGGTATATTACTGACGTACAAGATAGCATTACTGTCACAGAAAATTAAAGACACACAATACACGGCGGCAGCCCACGAACAATGGTCAGCTCAGCAAGTAAACATCAACAAAAGAAAGGCTGAAAGAAAGAAAAATACGACCAACAAAAAGAATGAGGTCAAAGTCCCTTGCCATTTAATATAGACTGTTCCTACTAATGTTTATGCACTACTGTTCTAGCACCCGTTATTATAACGGGCTTAATGACAAGTATATACAGTGCATCCAGAAAGTATTCACAGCGCATCACTTTTTCCACATTTTGTTACGTTACAGCCTTATTCCAAAATGGATTAAATTCATTTTTTTCCTCACAATTCTACACACAACACCCCATAATGACAACGTGAAAAAAGTTTACTTGAGGTTTTTGCAAATTTATTAAAAATAAAAAAACTGAGAAATCACATGTACCTAAGTATTCAGAGCCTTTGCTCAATACTTTGTCGATGCACCATTGGCAGCAATTACAGCCTCAAGTCTTGTTGAATATGATGCCACAAGCTTGGCACACCTATCCTTGGCCAGTTTCGCCCATTCCTCTTTGCAGCACCTCTCAAGCTCCATCAGGTTGGATGGGAAGCGTCGGTGCACAGCTATTTTAAGATCTCTCCAGAGATGTTCAATCGGATTTAAGTCTGTGCTCTGGCTGGGCCACTCAAGGACATTCACAGAGTTGTCCTGAAGCCACTCCTTTGATATCTTGGCTGTGTGCTTAGGGTCGTTGTCCTGCTGAAAGACGAACCGTCGCCCCAGTCTGAGGTCAAGAGCGCTCTGGAGCAGGTTTTCATCCAGGATGTCTCTGTACATTGCTGCAGTCATCTTTCCCTTTATCCTGACTAGTCTCCCAGTTCCTGCCGCTGAAAAACATCCCCACAGCATGATGCTGCCACCACCATGCTTCACTGAAGGGATGGTGCCAGGTTTCCTCCAAACATGACGCCTGGCATTCACACCAAAGAGTTCAATCTTTGTCTCATCAGACCAGAGAATATTCTTTCTCATGGTCTGGGAGTCCTTCAGGTGCCTTTTGGCAAACTCCAGGCGGGCTGCCATGTGCCTTTTACTAAGGAGTGGCTTCCGTCTGGCCACTCTACCATACAGGCCTGATTGGTGGATTACTGCAGAGATGATTGTCCTTCTGGAAGGTTCTCCTCTCTCCACAGAGGACCTCTGGAGCTCTGACAGAGTAATCATTGGGTTCTTGGTCACCTCCCTGACTAAGGCCATTCTCCCCTGATTGCTCAGTTTAGATGGCCGGCCAGCTCTAGGAAGAGTCCTGGTGGTTTCAAACTTCTTCCACTTACAGATGATGGAGGCCACTGTGCTCATTGGGACCTTCAAAGCAGCAGAAATTTTTCTGCAACCTTCCCCAGATTTGTGCCTCGAGACAATCCTGTCTCGGAGGTCTACAGACAATTCCTTTGACTTCATGCTTGGTTTGTGCTCTGACATGAACTGTTAACTGTGGGACCTTATATAGACAGGTGTGTGCCTTTCCAAATCATGTCCAATCAACTGAATTTACCACAAGGTGGACTCCAATTAAGCTGCAGAAACATCTAAAGGATGATCAGGGGAAACAGGATGCACCTGAGCTCAATTTTGAGCTTCATGGCAAAGGCTGTGAATACTTATGTACATGTGCTTTCTCAATGTTTTTATTTTTAATAAATTTGCAAAAATCTCAAGTAAACTTTTTTCACGTTGTTATTATGAGGTGTTGTGTGTAGAAGTGTGTAGAGGAAAAAAATGAATTGAATCCATTTTGGAATAAGGCTGTAACATAACAAAATGTGGAAAAAGTGATGCGCTTTCCGGATGCACTGTATATAAAATACAGAGAGAGAGAGAGATAGAGAGACACATGGAGAGAAAAATGGTGAAAACTACTTTTATAAATTAAGGTTTGCTTCAGATAGGTAGGCGGCGAAGAATCGGTTGAGGGTGACTGGACACGACTCCACCAGATTGTCATCGAAAGTACCACACCTACAATCGGTTGAAGACGAGGCACATACCGAGAACGCTGGATAAAAGATAACACCTGGGACCTAATCGTTGCATGGCGCCGCTTGAAACAAGATCGCGATTGGGAGCCCCCAGGACCTGGTCTCACCATGGCAGAGGAGTGCTACCGAGCTGCCGATCGAATGGTCAAACGAAGCTGCTGCCAAGATAAGCGCAATTGGATTGAAAAGAAAGGACATGAGGCGCAAGAAGCCGCGGACAGGAACGACACTAAAACACTATACAGGATTGTCCGAGAGCTGAGTGGCACGGCCAGCGGGATAGGTGTACCAATCAAAGCAAAGGACGGTCACCTGTTGCTAACCACCGAAGCACAAGAAAAACGATGGGTCGAGCACTTCGCTGAGCTCCTGAACCAACCAGAACCCACATCAACATTCGCGGATGATCTCTTAACACCGGCAAAAGACCTTCCAGTCGAAGTTGGACCGATCACGTCAGCCGAAACCAAGTCGGTGATTGCAGCCCTCAAGACTGGTCGCGCACCCGGCATAGACGAAATCGCTCCCGAAATGTTAAAACATGCAGGACAACCATTTATAGACCGTCTTACATCTCTCCTTAACAGGTGCTGGGAAACAGCGACCATCCCAGAAGACTAGAGAAAAGGGGTCATCGTAAAAATTCCAAAGAAAGGGAATATCGCCGACTGCAACAACTGGTGCGGAATTACCCTGTAAGTGCTGTGCTCCATCCTGCTCAGACGCCTACGCCAAGCTGTTGACCACCAACTCCGCGAGGAACAAGCAGGGTTCCGCAACGGGAGATCCTGCTGCGAACAAATCTTTGTCCTACAGACAATCATCGAACAAAGTACCGAATTGCAGCAAAAAGTGTCTATAAACTTTATCGACTTTACTAAGGCCTTCAACAGTATTCACCGAGAGACATTATGGAAAATCGCCGCGCATCCCAGTGGAGTTCATCAACATTTTACGAAATATATACCACGAGTCGAGCTGCTACGTACGCACGGACTATGGCATATCCGAGGCTTTTCGGATCAATACGGGCGTGCGCCAAGGCTGCATCATTTCGCCATTTCTATTCCTGCTGGCACTTGACTTCGTCATGCGCCACGCCTTTGTACACGCCGACCATGGCCTTCAGTGTCGCGATGGGAGACCTACTCTATCTCTCTACTTGGCTCCACCCAACAATCCCTCCGCGATCTCACTGAACTACTACAACGTTAGGCGGCAAAAATCGGGCTCCGAATTAGTGAGGCCAAGAGCAAGGTCATGCGCATCGGCTATGCCCGTGCAAACATCCCGGTCTCCAGCGACCTGCCAGGGACAGCCAAAGGGCCAGATGTGGCCCAAGGGCTGTATAATGTCCAGGTCTACTTTAGTGCAACTCTCAATATACTATGCACAAAAAGCACCAGCTGACGACAACAGCACTAAGTCTCTCACACTATAAAATGGTAAATTTAACATTAAAAATTACTCAATCTAATATTTTTTGTTATGAAATATTTTTATTTTTTAATTTACAAAGTTATCATATGTTTGTTGTAACCCTACTCGATATATATGCTTGGCTAACATTAATTATTAAAAAGTTCTGGAGAGAAAGAGGTCTGTAATTTTAGCTTTTGCATTAGTTTCTGTAAATGAATCATAAGTTTGTTATTAAGGTAGGTACTGCTGTATCTTGACTTCATATAATTAACACACAAACACTATGACCACTTCAAAATAGCAAAAGTTTCAATTTTAGGAAAAACATTTCAGAAGTATGCTTATAACAACTACTGAATATATACATAACAGTAGAATATGTCTGTTTATAATGAAAAACAGTGCTATCACTGCATAAAAGAACATATCATTGATGCTCTACAGAAAACAAAAAATAGTCACCTATCATCATAAAGAGAATAAAAAAGTCTCTCCTGACACATCACATTAAGTAAAAAATCCATCAAACAATACACAATGACAGTCAAGAGTTTATTAAATATTACCAATATTATTACTAGTATAAATTCTGTTGTTGAACAATATTAATACATGATTTTTCTAATCATAGTACATTAGAACAATACCAGCCCTGACCACCTGTTGGTGTTGAGTTTTTTGATTTATTTGCATAAATTTCCATTATACTTTGCAGCATCACTCAAAATGCTTACAATAAGAACTCTCTTTATTTTTTTAGATTGAATAACTTCCAGAGGCCTCACGTATAAAACCTTGCTTAGATTCTATACGAAAATTTTGCTTATGATTGAAATGCAAAAACAGCATGCGTACAAAAAAAAAAAAAAAAAAAAAAAAAGGGATTTATAAAATCCCACAGCATGCGCTTTTAGTCACTCCATATTACCTACCGTCAGTAACCATATATGGCTTAAAATTGCAGTTTATGAATATCCCTGACCTAACCACCCTAGAAATTTGGCCATGTACCTGAACAATGTCTTAACTAGCAGACCACTGGAAAACACAGAAAACGAAACTTCAATGAATGTGAACACAAGGTAATACTGAGATTAGCTGGAGTTTAAGAGGCTGCAAACCCCCAATAAGTCAGATGCACTATATTACTAAATAAAAGACTCAACATTGCCTCAATTATTAAAAGATAGTCAACAAATTAAGATCGCAGTGACACCGCTGTAGCACTGCTGTCTCATACTAAGGAATCTGGATGTTGCACTCCATGTGTTCCATACATGGAGTTTGCACAAGGATCTGCGTGGGATTGCTACTGTTCCTCCCATAGTCAAAAGAAATGCAGGTTAGGTGAACTGGTGATGCTAAATTGCTCCCTGATGTGTGTGTGGATGTTCACCTGCAATAGGCTGGCAACCTGACCATGGGTTGTTCCTGCCCTCAACTATTGTTTACTGGGATGACTCAAGCTGTCCCTTGCCCTGGATAAACGAGTTTAGGGAATACGCGGATCAATGAATAGTATAATCTGTCCTGCCTGTAGCAGCTCTCATGTGCAAGTCACATAACCTTAAAACAGATTAGAGAAATACAGTGCATAATTTCTATTACAGGTTAGTTTAAGCTTTCTGAATTAAGTTTTGAAAGGTTATTTCAATTTGAAATATTGGTCTTTTGAAAGCACTATATAAATGTAAACAATTATTATTACCGGAACATCTGAAGATTATTTTTTTATCCAGCTTATCTGACCATCTAATCTTATCATTGCTCTGTATGGATTTATTTTTTGTTATTTTTTCATTATTATTTTTAACTTAATTTGATTTTCTTTTAACTTTTTCTTTGGATATCCTTTAAAGCACTTTGAAAAATGTTCTAAAGAAACACCAAAAGGTGCTCATGTCAGCAAGTATCCCAGGTCCTGCTTGCCTGTACAAATGATGGCGTGGCAGTTTGAGCAAATCTCCATCATAAGTCTAACATGCCCCTGAGACAAAATATTTAAAAAAATATATATGATATGTCTCTTTAATGAAGCAAATAAATAACAGAAAACGCTCCAAATTTCAAATGAAATAACTAAGTCACACCCGAATGTTATGCTATGCGTACATTTTATAACTTGTTAAAATAAGAAAGTGCTTATTTTGCTAAAAATAAAACACACTGACAAAAAACTTAAAAACATCATTTTTTTTAAGTATCATTAATGGCATTTGTGTCCTTTTTCAAAACAATGACTAACTTAAAAGCTGATTTAGATGTCTGTTCTCTTGGAGTTGTGTGTTGAATTACACCATATATTACAGAGACCAATATACAGAAACGCGATTACTCCAACTTCAGGGGTTTTCTCATTAAAACATATTAAAGTAACTGAAAATTTAGAAAATAAATGAATGTTTTATATGAAACATCTTTCACTATACAGTATATCAGTCATAATCAAATAATGAAGAGAAACATAACCAACATAAACAGCACAACGAGTGGGCAGTCTCCATAAATAAAGATGCATCGGTAAAACTCTTGCTTTCTGAATATTCCAAATTGACTTGGAAGGCATGAAAATGAGGCTAGTGTTACTAAAAGGATTAGAAAACAAAAGAAGTGCTCCAACTGTAAACCTGTACCATTTTCTCAGTACAATAAATGAAGAGCAAAGACTTCGGGAGAGACAATAAATTATACCCAATATAAATATCACAACAATCAAAATACTCTATGGAAGGTCTTGTGTGTAACTCTTCAGGAGGCAATACCTGGAAAGAATACACGTACCTTTGCATTCTTTCTTTTAGTATTTTTCTTCTCACTTTCATCTTCAACACTGGATTCCGCAGCTTCAGACTGACTCAGTTCCTCCATCTAGTGGCCAGAAGAATAAAGATACCAAATATTGCTTTCTCCTTATTAGAAAGCATTTCCCTTATGTTCCTTAATGAATATGATAAAAAAGGCAACATAAAGTACAGTCTCATACCTTCTGCCACAAGCCATCATCAGTCAGTAGAAACCCATTTAGTTGGGTGTGTAAACTCTCAGACTGATTCTTTTCTCTCAGACTAAGGTAATTGTTATAGAGTGCTTCAATCACACTGAAAAACCAAGCAGAAAAGTGATATGAGGTGAAATCTGTATCTTTTGAAAGTATTAATTAGAAATTGCAGAGAGCAAAGTGAAAAAATAAATCCCTAATGAATCAATGTTAACACATGAAATTAATGTAAAACAAATTAAATACTTTCTCATTTTTAACTTAATGCCCATTTTTATTGTACAGTAATCCCTCCTCCATCGTGGGGGTTGCGTTCCAGAGCCACCCGCGAAATAAGAAAATCTGCGAAGTAGAAACCATATGTTTATATGGTTATTTTTATATTGTCATGCTTGGGTCACAGATTTGCGCAGAACCACAGGAGGTTGTAGACAGACAGGAACGTTATTCAAACACTGCAAACAAACATTTGTCTCTTTTTCAAAAGTTTAAACTGTGCTTCATGACAAGACAGAGATGACAGTTCTGTCTCACAATTAAAAGAATGCAAACATATCTTCCTCTTCAACGGAGTGCGCGTCAGAGAGAGAAAAGCAAACAAATCAATAGGGCTGTTTTAAGTATGCGAAGCACCGCCGATACAAAGCTGTTGAAGGCGGCAGCTCACACCCCCTCCGTCAGGAGCAGGGAGAGAGAGAGAGCCAGAGAAAAACAAAGTCAAAAATCAATACGTGCCCTTTGAGCTTTTAAGTATGCGAAGCACAGTGCAGCATGTCGCTTCACGAAGCAGCTGCACACAGAAGGTAGCAACGTGAAGATAATCTTTCAGCATTTTTAGACGAGCGTCCCTATCGTCTAGGTGTGCGAACAGCCCCCCTGCTCACACCCCCCTACGTCAGCGCAAGAGAGAGAGAGAGAAAGTAAGTTGAGTAGCTTCTCAGCCATCTGCCAATAGCGTCCCTTGTATGAAATCAACTGGGCAAACCAACTGAGGAAGCATGTACCAGAAATTAAAAGACCCATTGTCCGCAGAAATCCGTGAACCAGCAAAAAATCCACGATATATATTTAAATATGCTTACATATAAAATCTGCGATAGAATGAAGCCGCGAAAGGCGAAGCGCGATATAGCGAGGGATCACTGTATTGTTATTGCAATTATTCACACTTCAATGCTAATAAAATTACTTCAAAAGTTTCCGAATAATCTACCTGATCAAATGAGGTTCAATATCATTAAATAATATAATCAACAAATAAAAATGTAAGGATTTTGGATTGATTAAACTTGGTAAGCATCATCATAATAATACATGTTATGTATATAGCGCCTTTTCCATACTCAAGGTGCTTCACAGAGTATCAGAAAGAAACAGCAGGTGTATATAACATTGGATGCAAATGTTTCCTGAATAGAACACTGAAACAGGTAGATACAGGATACACAAAGCATTAAATAGAATAAAAGACAATAAACCAGAGTAAAACGCTAAGTTGTTTATCAAAAGAATGAATTGAGTCTGCCGATCTGATTAATTTTGGGAGGTCATTCCAAAGTCTGGTTGCTATAGAGCTGAAGGCCCTGTCACCCATTGAGTGCCAGAATCAGAGAAACTCAGTGAGCAAACAGGAGCTTAATATTCTCTTTTTCTGAAGCATGCAAGTGTATTACTTATCCCATTTTATTATATCTTTGTAAAATGACAAAATAAGTTTATGTATAGTGAAAGAAAACAAGCAATTGTGTGTGTTTTTTTTAGGTATTATTATCTAGTTGTCTAAAGAACAAAGACAGCAATTTACATGTGGGTGTCAACATTCAATAAAGCCAATAATGGCGCATAGTGGTGACTTTCCGAGATGAATCCATGACCCTGGCCACAGGGTGGAAGACAAACAGAGAAGTGAAGTACACAGCCAAGGGGGAGCCCACTGCCTTGTTGTGTAAAAGTAATAATGAACTGGGAAGAAGAGGAAGAAGACACCGACTAAACAGAGTACTGCCAGTAATTTGGTCCCAGGCTGCTTACAGGCAAAAAGGAATGTAATTGTACTGTGTACATAAGGTAAACAATCTGAAATAAACTGATTACACTATATATTGAAGCATTGCCTTACATTTTTAAAAAAAGCCAGTGCCATTACCCTCCACATCATACATTGACATGTCATTTACACACATAATAAATGGCAAAAAACGTGCTATAGCCAAGCCACAATGAAACACAACAAAGTGCAGTTTTTTTCCTATAACGCATATGGAGTCTTTTTTTTCTTTTGCTCAAAAGAAGGTAAAAGGAGAACAACTGAAAATGCTATGCTTAAGTGAGTAAAAGTAATTAGTAACTTCATGTTTCCTGTTGGTTGACACTTATTCAAATACATTTTAAGATAAGGCAGATGTAACTTTAGAGTTTTGTGCCAATATGGCTTTGTGACTGAAACAATTTTAAAAGAACTTTGTATGAATCACCTTTGAATCATAGGAATAACAATACCAGATGCCACTATGTGTGCTGAGTTGCAGCAATCTGTGAGACTACTAAATTACTGTGTCCCTTGCTAAAATGCCCATGGCACTATTCCCCTACCACCCAGTGTACATAGGTACAGCAGCTAATTATTTGTAATAAACAAGCATCTCTCTACCCATATTGCCCCCACCCTAGCCAATGGTTAATGTTCTGAAATGACGCTGTTAACTTGTAAGACATTGCACAGCCCTAATTTGGGACCACATGTTGAGAAGTACAACTAGATTTTCATCTATCATCACTGAGGTGTCTGATTGCTCCAAGTCTCATTCTGCAGAAGGGCAATAGCCCCAAGCACATTGCAGAGATCATAAAGAACTTCAATAATAAGAACAAGGAGACCTGATCACAATATTATCAAGGCTGTCTAGGACAACCTGGAGAGACAGAAGCAACTAAGAAAGCCAAAGTGTGTAAAACAACTGTGGTAAGTTCTCCAAGACATTTGGAACAGCTGATTTTCTAATTAATGAGAACTGATGTTGTTTTAAATGCAAAGGATAATTAATTTTTACATTTACATTTATTTTTTTACATTTTTCTTCTCTTTACAGTAAAATGTTTTGAGATTTAGACAATGTTTACTTCATTTGTGTTAAAGCATCTTCACTTTTAAAGAATGTTAAATACATGTGTTGTTGAAAAAAAATGCTGAGAATGCTTTAAAAAATAATGCCATGAATAAATAATATTTATAAATCAAACTTACTAGAAAGTGCAGTAAACAAATACAGTAATCCCTCGCTATATCGCGCTTCGCCTTTCGCGGCTTCACTCTATCGCGGATTTTATATGTAAGCATATTTAAATATATATTGCGGATTTTTTGCTGGTTCGTGGATTTCTTTTAATTTCTGGTACATGCTTCCTCAGTTGGTTTGCCCAGTTGATTTCATACAAGGGACGCTATTGGTAGATGGCTGAGAAGCTACCCAACTTACTTTTCTCTCTCTCTCTCTCTTGCGCTGACTTTCTCTGATCCTGACGTAGGGGGTGTGAGCAGGGGGGCTGTTCGCACACCTAGACGATACGGACGCTCGTCTAAAAATGCTGAAAGATTATCTTCACGTTGCTACCTTCTGTGCAGCTGCTTCGTGAAGTGACATGCTGCACGGTGCTTCGCATACTTAAAAGCTCGAAGGGCATGTATTGATTTTTGCTTGTTTGTTTTTCTCTGTCTCTCTCTCTCTCTCTCTTTCTCTGCTCCTGACGGAGGGGGTGTGAGCTGCCGCCTTCAACAGCTTTGTGCCGCGGTGCTTCGCATACTTAAAAGCCAAATAGCCCTATTGATTTGTTTGCTTTCCTCTGTCTTTTTGACAGTCTGTGCTCCTGACGCGCACTCCTTTGAAGAGGAAGATATGTTTTCATTCTTTTAATTGTGAGACGGAACTGTCATCTCTGTCTTGTCATGGAGCACAGTTTAAACTTTTGAAAAAGAGACAAATGTTTGTTTGCAGTGTTTGAATAACGTTCCTGTCTCTCTACAACCTCCTGTGTTTCTGCGCAAATCTGTGACCCAAGCATGACAATATAAAAATAACCATATAAACATATGGTTTCTACTTCGCGGATTTTCTTATTTCGCGGGTGGCTCTGGAACGCAACCCCCGCGATGGAGGAGGGATTACTGTATGCAAAAAAATAACATTTGGTATGACAATTCTTCTGCATTAAAAACAGCAGAAATTCTCTAAGGCACACTTGCATGTCATTTCTGAAGGTACTCATGAGGTCAGTTGTTCAAGCCTTTTGTTCCACCCCAGATTCTGGCTGTCTTACTTTCTTCTGTCTCTGCAAGTATTCCCTTGATATTGAGGAAACCAGGGATCTGTTAGACCTATGCAATCTGCTGCAGAATTCCCTAATCCTCTTTTCATTGCAGAACATTTTTTATGTTTTGGCCTAATGTTGGAATGTCCAAGCAGAAAACTTTTTTTCAGTCTTGTGTGCAAAAGAAATCAAAAACTCAGCAACAGTGAATCCAACAGCACATCAACCATGACTGAAAGATGTAGCTCTCATTCTGAGTCAAAAGGAGGGAGGGTAGGGTGGAAAAGACAAAGTTCCAGACTAGTTGGCTATCAGACTTCAACTGGATTTTATCTAGTGTGGAGGAAGACATGACAATATGGAAGTACTGCTGCAGAAGCCTAGTTTAGCCAGTAAAACAGGTTTTGTGGTAGGATCATACCATTTGAAACATGAAAATCTAACACCACACTCCCAACAGCAAATGGCATGTAGCAGACTGCAACAGTCTGTTGGCAGAAGGCAAATGTGTCACAGAATCTGTGTTGGTAAAAGGTTTCCAGACACAAAAAAGAATAGTGATGCAAAAAGAAATTAACTTTCAGTTAAAATGAACTCAACATATTAAATAGCAAAGGGAGAACTTAGTTTCACACAAATGAAACCACTTACTTTGCTGCAAAAGGAAACTAGCCTGGACATTTCAACAACGTATGACAACTAATTTCAAAAATTACTGCAGATTTTAAAAAAACAAAAAAAAAAACCAACAAATTAGTCATAATGGTGCAAGAAATTCTTAGTGGAATATTGTGGTAGTCAGATATTTACATGATGCTTTGCCAGTAAAACATCTCTTTCATAGAAACTGAAAAAAATCTTAAATTACATGTTTAAATTCTGAAGTGTGTGTTTAGTCTGATTCTGAATACATAAGACAAATTGAGAGTTTAGTTAATTTGTTTTTAAGGAAAGTGTGTGTGTGTGTGTGTGTGTGTGCGTGCGTGCGTGTGTGTGTCTGCATTGCACAACCATAGCCAGAAGTGCTACTAAGTGTTTTATTTCTATTTATTTTCAATGTATTATTATATAAATGCATAAAAACCTTTATTTTATTTAAAATATCTACAGGCAGCTCATTAAAAAAAA
Organism: Erpetoichthys calabaricus; assembly: GCF_900747795.2. Classification (NCBI taxonomy): domain Eukaryota; kingdom Metazoa; phylum Chordata; class Cladistia; order Polypteriformes; family Polypteridae; genus Erpetoichthys; species Erpetoichthys calabaricus. The sequence continues at coordinate 40,927,912 of NC_041410.2, forward strand.
ATTCTGAAAATTTTTACAAATGTGTTTATTTGGTGAAAAGTTCCATTTCATGAACTTGGTGTTTAATTTCAAATTATTTTTTTGTATACAATCCAACTAATCGATTAATCGACAAAATAATTGTTAGTTGCAGTTCTAATCTTATTGATCAACATATATATATATACACACACATACACATATATTACAGAACCATCTACATACATACAGTACATTACATATAATATACACACACACACCCATTTACAGACACACATGGTATATGTTAATCCTTTTAACTAAATTTTTAGATTGAAGCAATCCATACTTTCATTTGTCAAAGCAGTTCACCTTAACCAAAAGGAAAAATGTAGCCTAAATTAAGACCCATTATACATACCCATATGGGCACAATGGCCCCTCTGTGTTCATCTCTTGCAGGTTGTCTTGCCGTCCTGGGACAAGGTAACCCCAGCCATGTTTGTCCGAGTAATGAAGAGGAAACCCATCCCAGGTCAGAGCCATTAGTTTAGGTGTCACTCGCATCTGAAGACTTATGAGACCTGGTCCAGGAGCCCAGTTAGAATCAGACAAGTTGGCACAGAGTTTCCGGTACCAACTGCAGAGACAGAAAAGCATAATAAACTCATATTCAGAGGTTTACTGTACATCAGTACCAAGAAACTAGCGAAGTGAAGAAACCTTTAAATAATTCAGAATTTTTTAACTTCCCAGTTCTTTTTTTACTTTAAATCTTTTTTAGAATGTGCCCTTGCAGCATAACCCCCAACCTTAGTGATTTTGACTTTAATGTTAACACTCCCTGCGGTGGGCTGGCACCCTGCCTGGGATTGGTTCCTGCCTTGTGTGTGCCCTGTGTTGGCTGGGATTGGCTACAGCAGACCCCCGTGACCCTGTGTTCGGATTCAGCGGGTTGGAAAATGGATGGATGGATGTTAACACTCCCTAAAGTCTTTGTGGCTATATATATGAGACAGGTGCGCAGGGGTGACCGTTGCAGTGAGATGCAATATGGTTTGTACCTCGTGTCATCGTAAGTATCAGTCGTCCCAGGCGAACATTGCCATGGGTGTATCGGCTACAGGAATGTGTTCAGCACCACGATCAGCTAGGGACCGATCAGCTGATCCCAGTACCTTACTTTTGTTTTCGATCTCCATCTCCAGATCACTTGCATCAAAATCGGAGTCCGGCAACATATCATACATACTGCATCGCTCGGTCCACAGAAACGTTCACTTGCCACGCCAACTTGAAAATTTATATTTTACACAATTTTATATAAATTATTGTCTCGCTTTCAACATCATAACTTCGAAAAATCTAAGTTGAACCATCATAAGTAGGGGACTACCTGTACTGACTGATAATAGAGATAACAGAAAACGGATTATACACATATTCATTGTACATTTCTTATTAGTATGGTATGTTTTTACTACCATTACTTAAAATTGTTTATTATTTTAATAACTATTACATACCTATGGCTGTGTGAAGCCTGTGCCCAAAGCACTGGTACTCCAAAGTATGTTTGCGGCTAAGGTGGTGCAGCAAATTGCTCGTGTTGCCGCCTCTGGTGACAACTTTAGCTTGACAGCATTTGCAGTAAATAGTTGTTTGGTCCACATCTGACCTTTTAAAACCAAAGTATCTCCAGACAACAGACACGGCTTCTTTTCTCAGCAAAAGGTCTTCTGTCATCATGTTCAACTTTATCGTCTGCTACAGCTTCAGTTTCAAAAAGTTCTCTGTCCATTTTCACTGCTCAATACCTCCACTAACGCATGTACTCTGTTCAAGATTATTATAGTTAACGAAAACTAAAATCAAAACAAACTATTATTAAAAAAACATTTTTGTAAACTGATATAAAATAATTAACAAAACTGAAATGAAAAACTAAAACTAAACGAAACTATTAAAGTAGCTGGAAAGACTAACTGAAATAAAATAATAATTTACTAAAATATTTTTAGTTTTCGTTGTTGAATGAATATTCTTGCCGTTAGTCTTTAACCCTTGTAAGTTTTAACTCTAAAACAGAAAGTCATCCACCACGAGCCGCCCGCACATTTTCATCCAGTGAGCGGCGGCTGGTGACGGAGAGCGACTGTTCACACAGCATTTGCGGTGACAGAGCAAGCTGAGTGCAGGTGCGTAAAGAAATAAGTGTGTCAGAAATAGAAAGCAATTTGCGTGCTACCTTTCCTTGTGCTTGTCAAGACGTAATTCAAACGGCTGAAATCAGAATGTGCTGGTCATCAAAACGTTTACCATATGGACAGAAAAATCACGAGTGAGTAACGTTTCAGTTTATTTCTCAGGCGTCTGGTTTTTGTTGACAGCAATTCACCTGCCACTTCGCACAGGAGAAATTGTTTTTACTTTCTCATATACGAAAGTATAGTAATCATGAAAAAATTCGGCCTCGATATTTTGATGAATCTTGACATTATAGACTAACCAGTGTCCAACAATTCTGTTTTTTGGAATTGTGTGTGTGCGCGCGTGTGTATGCGTGTGTGTGTCTGTTTGTGTGTAAACACGATAACTCAAAAACGCAACTAGATAGATGGATGAAATTCGGCATGTGGTTGTTACACCACAATTATAGATCTGTATTACCTTTTGGGCCAAATCGATCACCCAGAAGTGGTACTTCACCTGAACACATACTCTTTTTTTTTTTTTTATTTATACAGCTACAGAGTCCGATTTATTCAACTTTACTTTTATAATAATTGCTCAATATATTATTCATTTGATTTGTTGTTGATGGTTCCTTAATGTTGATAATTTAAAAATATAATCATTGTCTTGCGGTTTACTCCTCAAATATCCATCCCCATATCTGAGTATACAAGAAAGTTGAGGGAGAGCACTCCTTGTTTTTGAAAATAAAATGGCACTGATCGAGAGACTGACTAGGTCATCATACAAGATCAGCATATTGTTGCTGACCAATCACTTTTGCTTTAAAAACATCGTTTAACAACAAAGCGATACAAACAAAGTTAAAAACTAAACATACTAATGTGTTTTTGTGTTTATTCCATATTTATTAATTTATCTTTTTTAGTTTATATTCACAACTCAAAATGCCTGATATTATGAAAGTAATCAATTAGGAGAATTATATTTTAAAATATTTGTCTCCCTTTTTTCAATGTTTTTCTCTCTCTCTCAAAATAGTTGAAATATCATATTTTCATCATCCTTATCATACATATTGCATACAAGGGATTTTTCCTGCTTTGCATCCAAACCTGCTGTGGTAGGCTCCAGGTTTCCTGTGATCCTACTCTGGATAAACAGGTTTAGATAATGTATATGTTGTTCTTAATCTCAGATGCTGTCTCTGTTGTTTTATGCCTGTCCGTATTCCTATTACCTGCTCCTGCTCTACTCATTATGGGTTTACTGTCCTTTATGGTGGTCTATTCAAGACTCACTGCCCCTAACCTTGACACTACATACTTGTTGTACTTTGTTTCCCTCAATACAGCTAGGTGGGGTCTGCACACTCATCCAAGTCTAAGAGCCCTGTTCTTCCTAAGCCCCTGTGATTCTCATGAGAAAATATTTTAAAAATTATACAATTGCGTAAAATTTTTCATATTCAGTGTCTAGTTTTGATTATGCTTGTTTTTATCAGACAAAAACAAAACCAGATAGTAAACTAGGCTGTGCAGTAAGCTTCCACTAACTTTAAACTCGTATCCAAATCTGTTAAGTGTACAGTTCTGTCTGATTGTGACACAAAACTAACTCCGTAGGCGCTCCATGCCATAATTACTAAAACTAAAACTGAAACTAATATATATAAAAATAAAATAGAAATGTCTTTGTGAAATAAAAACTAAACTAAAACTAAAAATACACGATGAAGGAAAACTAAAACTAAACTGAATTTCCAAGTAAGGTCAGAAAAAATATAGAAATAAAAAATAATATAAAAAGGCAAAACTATAATAACCTTGACTCCGTTGCATGCGTGTTTAGTGGTGAGGCAGTGAAAAAGGTCCCTCCTTAAACAGTTTCCCGGTTTAAACCGGTGTTGCGGTATAAGAAAAATCCATATCATAACAAAAATAAAAAACGGTATTCATTATGAACCGGTATACCTCCCAGCACTACTATGAATACCAGAAATGTGTCAGTAATACTTCTCAATTAAGAAAACACCTAATCCATGTGCTGTTAAGTAAATATCATCCACGCCTTTTCCATCCCCAACCTTAGCCACTTGTTATGAGCACTGGCTGCTGCACCTGCACCACCAAATCAAACTGTTTCAAAATACCTATATCAAATACAAAATAACACAATGAAAACTAAACACTCAGTACACTCAATTCCACAGTGCTGTGCAGAACAGCTTAGAGGGTAGATGTGCTCTGATGCTCTATTGGCATCAGTTTGTTATCAACCATCGTCACTGCTAGACCTGCATGTATTACTCACAGTGTATTTTGCTTGTTCTCTGTGTACAGTAAACTTTAAATCAAAACACAACATTGTAGGTGGAGACTGAAAGCCTGTCATTGTTTCTGTACCTGTTTAAAATCTGATACAGGCATTCTGCTGATGTTACTGTGTACAAACTTTGTTTCATGCACATAATTACTAAAAATATTGTATAAAATTACCTTAAGGCTATGTGTACAAGGTGTATATGGAATATAAACAATTTTCATGTGCCATTCCCCAAGATATCTCATTATTTATACACAATTATTCCAAAATACAAAATACTTCTGGTCCCAGGCATTTCAGATTGTACATATTAAGAATAAAAGCATGCAAAAATGTTTTAGCTGTTCAGCTGGAGAAATCTACCTGGACAAACCTAGAGCATTAATTGATTTTAAGCAGCCAAATTTTTAACAGGGTGTTTAGAGGCAGAAGGTAGTTGGGTCATCTGATATTTATAAGCAAACTAATTTCTATGACTGTCTTACTTTGATATTTAATTCAGTGTCAATGAGTCATTTTAAATCCCACAACATGCAATGCTACTCACTTGCATTACAGAAGAAAATGTCCCAGTACAGAAGTGATTTTAAAAGTAATATAAGAGAATTTAAATACTTGGGATCAACAGTACAGAGTAATGGGCATTGTGGAAGAGAGGTGAAAAAGAGTGCAGGCAGGATGGAATAGGTGGAGAAGAGTGTCAGGAGTAATCTGTGACAGACAGGTATCAGCAAGAGTGAAAGGGAAGGTCTACAGGACGGTAGTGAGACCAGTTATGTTATATGGATTGGAGACGGTGGCACTGACCAGAAAGCAGGAGACAGAGCTGGAGGTGGCAGAGTTAATGATGCTAAGATTTGCACTGGGGGTGACGAGGATGGATAGGATTAGAAATGAGTACATTAGAGGGTCAGCTCAAGTTGGACGGTTGGGAGACAAAGTCAGAGAGGCGAGATTGCGTTGGTTTGGACATGTGCAGAGGAGAGATGCTGGGTATATTGGAAGAAGGATGCTAAGGATAGAGCTGCCAGGGAAGAGGAAAAGAGGAAGGCCTAAGCGAAGGTTTATGGATGTGGTGAGAGAGGACATGCAGGTGATGGGTGTAACAGAGCAAGATGCAGAGGACAGAAAGATATGGAAGAAGATGATCCACTGTGGCAACCCCTAACGGGAGCAGCCGAAAGAAGAAGTAGATAAGAGAATTTAAATTGACTATGACCATTTCCAATATGCTTTGCAGAGAATCCCAGTTTAAAAAGCAATGTACTAGGTCATCATTATATTCAACTTAAAGACAAGCCCAAAAAACTATACCTGACCATTCACAATTAATTTGACATAAACAGCAGTTACATTTAACTGGACACAAACAGAATTTTCTTAAGTCAAATGATTTGCTCACCTACCCAGGGTGACCTGGCAAATGTTGCCTCTTTTTGGGTAGAAAATGGACAGTCTCTTTTAAATGCTCCAGTGCTATTCTGTAAGCAGGTGGTTTCATGTCTTCTTCTTCACTGGGAGGGCCTGGATCTGTAATGTTGAAAATTAGGTCATCTGTCATCGGTCTACTTATGTTTGAAACTTCCCTTTTATGTATTTTGCAGGTTCCCAAAATCAAGCACCTACTGAGTTGGTAAGGTAGGATCCAGCATGAGTCAAACGTGTAACAAAACAAATATTTCTTAGTCCAATAAAGTTCCTTTTAAAAAGGTTTAGTGAAAATTTAAAAAAACAAGCCACAAAAATTCAAAAAATGTGCACGCAGAATAAAAGACAAACAGGGAAAAAAGGTTTATAACCTGTTTTGTTACAATCTTTGCTTTCCATTGTTAAATTTCAGTTAATTTCTTCAGTTAATTTCTATACTTAAGAGTTATTTTTCTTTGGCAAACTTACCTAGGCTTTACATCAGTACATTCATTATGTGTTGTACAAACGGTATGTTCTGTATGTACAGTACGTACAATACGTTCTGTACATTCAATATGGTTTGAAACTATTTGCCCTCCATGCCTGACCAACTGCAAGGCAGATCATAAACTGAACTAGTCTGCAGTCAGAATGACAAAAAATAATTAAAATATTCCATTTACGGTTTAACTTGTGAGGTTTATAACTGAACCTTCCATTGACTACGCACTAACATATAGGCAGACATTTTAACATAACTAGGAAAATACTTGTATCAATCTAACATAACCTAACTAACTGACAAATGGCTCTTACATTTCCGGTCTCTAATTGTTTACGCTTAAAGGACAATTACTAGAGTATTACTTGGATAAGAGCCATAACTCATTCATAAATGCTAAATGTAAATATAAACATAACTTAAGCACACATTACTTAAGATCTTTCATTTCAATTAATTGCTGTTTCTTGGGGTAGACAAAGCTTGTTTACTGGTCTGTCCAGAATGCTTGTTTTGGTCTGCACACAAATTCGTCTGACTCCATCTTTGGTACCTGGCATCGTCTTTATGGCTTGACCCACTACCCAACAGTTCTGTGGTAAAGCTTCACCTTCTATCAGAATGTCTCTTGGTTCAAAATTTCTTCTTGGTGTAAGCCATCTTTGACATTCTTGAAGTACTGGTAAATACTCTTTAGTCTATCTTTTCCAAAACAAATCAGTAATGTATTGAACTTTTTTCCAGCATCTTCGTGTATATTGATAATTTTTAGAAAAAAAAGTCCTGGAGGAATGCTGGGGGTGAGTCTTAAGTAACATTAAGTGATTGTTTGTCAGTGCTTCCAAGTCATTTGGATCATCTGATAACCTTTGTGAGGGGTAGGTTGTTGATGACGATTCTACTTCACACATCACTGTTTGAAGACTTTTACTGTCTAATGTTTGTTGGTTAAGTACTGAGATAAGGGCTTTCTTGCCTTTCTAATTTGTCTTTCCCATACGCTACAACAATGTGAAGCTGATGGTGGGTTGAAAATTAATTTCCTTCTTCATCATCATGCCACTTATTTTGTCCTGGTCAATGCCTTTGATTGATTCATGTAGCTCTTTTTCAGCACCAACAAAGTTTGTCCCATTATCTTATCACATTAGTCTAACTTGTTCTCTTCTGCAAATGAAGCAACATATGGCATTAATGTAGAAATCTGTATCAAAACTGTGTGTAACTTCAATGTTATGTAGCTCCTGTTAGGCAAGTGAAACTTACTCCATACTTTTTGACTAAGGGACATCCTCTTTATCTTGAAAGGTCTGAAATAATCAACTCCAACATTGGTAAAAGATGGCTGGCCAGGGAGTATACAATCTTCTGGCAAATCTGCTATTTTTTTCTCACCTGTTTCTGCATTGCATCTTCTACAAGTTGTGCACTTTGAAAGGACTCTTCTGATAACTGAATTAGCTTGAGGAATCCAATATTTCTGGTACAACTGTACTAGCATATAGTTACATCCACAATGTCCATTTTCTTTGAGGATGTGCTGCAAAATAAGAGAAGCAACATGTGAATTCGTGTGAAGAACTGCAGGGTGTTTAGCTTCCTCTGGCATATCTGCTTTGCTGAATCTGCCTCCAACTTTTAGAATTTCACTTTGCAGGACTGGGCCTGGTTTGTAGCTTTGATCTCTTATGGATAAACTTGTAATTGAGAAGGTTTGAAGCTCTGTTTCAGCTTTAGACAATTCTTCTAAAGAAAAAGGCTTTGACTTCATTGTTGATTTATACTCATATGCTCTATGATGTGGGGTTTTTTTTTGTCTTTCTGGATCATATTCAGATTGACTGGCCATAAACTGGAATTCCTTTCTTCCATCTTTCAAGAGTAATAGCACTTCTTTGAATCTAAGAAACCATGTCACTACTTCCTTCAAACGTAACCACCAGTAGTCCATGTAGTAGTCTATCTGGTAGTCCAGGTTCTTTACGATTTTAGTTTTCTCTTCAACACTTGTTGAGTTTACTAGTCTTTGATTTCTGGATCATCTCTAATTATCAAGTCCCCATCATCAGGTCGTTTTTGACATTCTTGTTCTGGCTTTATTAGGAAGTTTCTGCCTTGAATCCATGTCTTATTTTTGATTAAACTTCCTATGGTCAGTCCTCTTGACACTTGGTCAGCTGGGTTTAATGCAGATGTGACATACCTCCATTGCAAGGGCTGTGAGTGTTCCCTTATCACTGTGACTCAGTTGGCAACAAATGTTTTGAAGCAAGCATTTTCATTTATCTTAATAGAGTGGTGATAACAGTTCAAAAAGTTGATTCTTGCAGGGGAATTTGAAGTTCACGTTTTAGCATCTTATCTATTTTGACTGTCACAATGGCTGCTGTTAATTCTAAACTTGGTATAGTGACAGGTTTCGTTATGTCTCTTGTGTTCTTTGTCTGTTAGAAGATAAGAAGCAGTGCCTTAACAATCTTCAGAGGCAACTCCAAAATGATGCTTTTGTGCAGACTGTGTGTTCAGACCCTGTGTATTTGAAGCTCTTGCTTACGTTATAATTATTCAGAAGCTACAATGTATGTTTTTTGCATCCTCAGCTGTTCTTCGTAAAGCGCAAGTAGCACAACTTTATGAGGAAGTAGGTCCACAGAGATGTACTGTTATTTTGTATTCCTCTAGTCCATTGTTTAGGTAACCTTCTGGCCAGCACAAGAAACGAAGAATATCAGTGTCTTCATCTGGAACCTTTACTTGATAGAATATTGATTTACAGTGCATCCGGAAAGTATTAACAGCGCATCACTTTTTCCACATTTTGTTATGTTACAGCCTTATTCCAAAATGGATTAAATTCATTTTTTTTCCTCAGAATTCTACACACAACACCCCATAATGACAACGTGAAAAAAGTTTACTTGAGGTTTTTGCAAATTTATTAAAAATAAAAAAATGAGAAATCACGTGTACATAAGTATTCACAGCCTTTGCTCAATACTTTGTCAAAGCACCTTTGGCAGCAGTTACAGCCTCAAGTCTTTTTGAATATGATGCCACAAGCTTGGCACACCTATCCTTGGCCAGTTTCACCCATTCCTCTTTGCAGCACCTCTCAAGCTCCATCAGGTTGGATGGGAAGCGTTGGTGCACAGCCATTTTAAGATCTCTCCAGAGATGTTCAATCGGATTCAAGTTTGGGCTCCGGCTGGGCCACTCAAGGACATTCACAGAGTTGTCCTGAAGCCAATCCTTTGATATCTTGGTTGTGTGCTTAGGGTCGTTGTCCTGCTGAAAGATGAACCGTCGCCCCAGTCTGAGGTCAAGAGCGCTGTGGAGCAGGTTTTCATCCAGGATGTCTCTGTACATTGCTGCAGTCATCTTTCCCTTTATCCTGACTAGTCTCCCAGTCCCTGCCACTAAAAAACATCCCCAAAGCATGATGCTACCACCACCATGCTTCACTGTAGGGATGGTATTGGCTTGGTGATGAGCGGTGCCTGGTTTCCTCCAAACGTGACGCCTGCCATTCACACCAAAGAGTTCAATCTTTGTCTCATCAGACCAGAGAATTTTCTTTCTCATGGTCTGAGAGTCCTTCAGGTGCCTTCTGGCAAACTCCAGGCGGGCTGCCATGTGCCTTTTACTAAGGAGTTGCTTCCGTCTGGCCACTCTACCATACAGGCCTGATTGATGAATTGCTGCAGAGATGGTTGTCCTTCTGGAAGGTTCTCCTCTCTCCACAGAGGACCTCTGGAGCTCTGACAGAGTGACCATCGGGTTCTTGGTCACCTCCCTGACTAAGGAACTTCTGCCCTGATTGCTCAGTTTAGATGGCCGGCCAGCTCTAGGAAGAGTCCTGGTGGTTTCGAACTTCCTTCACTTATGGATGATGGAGGCCACTGTGCTCATTGGGACCTTCAAAGCAGCAGAAATTTTCTGTAACCTTCCCCAGATTTGTGCCTCGAGACAATCCTGTCTCGGAGGTCTACAGACAATTCCTTTGACTTCATGCTTGGTTTGTGCTCTGACATGAACTGCCAACTGTGGGACCTTATATAGACAGGTGTGTGCCTTTCCAAATCATGTCCAATCAACTGAATTTACCACAGGTGGACTCCAGTTAAGCTGCAGAAACATCTCAAGGATGATCAGGGGAAACAGGATGCACCTGACCTCAATTTTGAGCTTCATGGCAAAGGCTGTGAATACTTATGTACATGTGCGTTCTCAATTTTTTTGTTTTTAATAAATTTGCAAAAACCTCAAGTAAACTTTTTTCACGTCATCATTATGGGCTGTTGTGTGTAGAATTCTGAGGAAAAAAATGAATTTAATCCATTTTGGAATAAGGCTGTAACATAACAAAATGTGGAAAAAGTGATGCGCTGTGAATACTTTCCGGATGCACTGTAATACACCATTAACACTACTGGCTCATCCCTAAATCTTGTGTAAGAACTCCAATGACAGTATTATTTAGGTCAGGTCCTTTCAGTAATCATTCGTTCTAATCCTTGGTAAGTGACTTGATATACACCACAATAAGAAATGTTTTCATGAAAATTTTGTAATCCTCATGGAATGTTAGGTTCTTTTTAAGTTTCCTCTTGAGACCAATATCACGCTGTTCCGCAATACACTGATTGTTTGGCAGTTTAAGTGTCTCATCTTTCAAAGGCAGATTTATATAATAGGGTACATCCGCCAATCCTGCAGACTTTGAAACTATATGCACAAATTCTTCCTGTGACATTATCTCTTTCTCATTAGCGTTGCGCTCTGGAAAGTCTGTATTGTTGTACCTCGAATAGATCGAACTCAAAGGGATCCAAAAAAAAATTCGACTTACTGAGTTTTCGAGGTAGGGAAAACGGTGTAATAGGCGCGGGTTAATCAAGGACATTATTTTTCCGGCTTAATTATTATATAACTGTTTATTATATTGTCGTTTTATACGTATACATGTAGGCTACATACCGGTACATGCATCTACAGTATGTACTATCGAACAGTGCAATGAAACAGGTTACCTTTAGAGAAAAAAGTCTGTTAACTTTGTTTGGCGTCGATGTGCCGATGCATCTCGCTCGACAATCTCCTCAATGGACCGAAACACATTTTCCTCAAGATCCGGCGTAGATTCCAAGAATCTGCGTGGTATGTCAATAGCCTGCCTCGCTTCTTTTTGGCTGGGGACAGGCTGAGTATCGACATTGTTGCCGTATTCTTCCTCATCCCCACTCTCATTTTCCTTTTGTTCCTCGTTTGCCACCTCAGCAATAATGTCAGTGTCCGTTAGTTCTTCACAAACATTCACCGCACTGTCAACTTCGAGAAAATCTTGAAAGGACACTTCCTTATTGGCGCCAGTAGCTGTCAGAACTGTGGACCATTCTTCGGGACTTGCAAGTGCGTTGTCTGATGACAGAAACTTTTTCCGCGATTGACAACGTTTTAAGCTTACGCTTACCAGTTGCCATTTTCGGGGCACGTACCGTGCAGGAGACTATGGAGAAGCACACAGACACGAACACTATTCAAGGCTCCTCCCGACAAGAGACTGACAAAGGTGAAGGGAAAATGGGTTAAAAACACCTTTCTTGAGACAATTTGGAAATTCCAGACGCCAGCCGGTTGGTTGTGACTAATGGAGCACCGAAGGGACGCGGATTATTCCAGCCACTCCCTTTAGTTTTCGGACATTTTTGGTCTCAAAATAGACGTCCTACCCTCAGAGAGTCGCTTAATCCCTTGTGGAATGCATTAAGGTAAGACTTTGCATCCCTTTTCTTGGTTTTCCGGACCATGTGTTCTGAAATGTAGCCTCAGAATAATAACCCAAAGGCCATAGAAAATTTGACTAACAGAGGTTGGGAGCCGAAAAGTTTTCGAGTTGAGGAGATCTAAAATACATTGGTTTTATGGGAATTCGGCCGGGGAGTAACGAGTAATTCAACATAGGGAGGTTTTCGACCTTAGGGAGGGTCGACTTAGCAAGGTCTGACTGTATTGTTGATGTAACATTCATTCTATTTTCATTAGTGACACATGAATGAAAGTATATCTTTGTAGTTTTTCATTATTTGACCCCTTTAGTAGACCACTGACAATCCCTTCAACAGCCATCTTCACAGCATAAGGACCTTCATCTCTACTGTGTATGACTTGCCAAAGGTCCATGGCTTTAGTTATATTGGTACCTATCAATAAGCCCACTTCTGCTTCTATCTGGGGTAAAGGCACATCTTTGAGGTAAGACCATCTTGCAATATCTTCTTGCCTTGGGATATTTCCCTTTTCACTGGAATGAAGTTCAGTGTGTAATCCTTTGGCAATTCAAGAAATACTGTACATCTTCTTCAACTCCACAGACTTGTAATTCTGATAGAACAGAACATTTTACTAGTTTCTGTTTATTGACCTTATCCATTTCTGTTGTGCTGATATGAATCTGAGCCCTTCTTCCTTGGAGGTTTAACTGTCTTTGACGGTCTTCTTCTATACAGAACGTTGCTGTATTTCCAGAGTCTATAAAAGCATAGATTTCTATACACCTTTCATTCATTTTAGACTTGACCTTGAATGGGACCACAGGCAGCACACACTCTTTACTGGCCCCAGTAGCTGTGCAAGCAGGAGATATCCTTCTTTTCACTATTGATGTCTTCTTTTTTAGTTGATGAGGCTCTTTTTTCTTTACTCATATATAAGATGCCTGGATGTAACTGGGAACATATATGTCATTTCACTCTTTCTACAGTCTTTACTAGGATGTCCTTGCTTAAGGCACCTAAACATAAACCTTTCAATTACATAAAGTCAATCCTACCTTCACTTGGTAGTTTCTTGATCTTACTGCATTCAACAAGGGCATGACTTTCGTTGCAAGACAGACAGGGTTTACTGAATGCACAGGGAACCATTATTGCCTTTTTGACCAAGGTGTCGAGTCCCCTTTTCAGCAGCAACTGTAATGTTTGTAACAAAACTGCTTCTTCTCAGGCCACATTCAAGGAAGACGTCCCTCTGTCAGACTGTTCTTTTTCTTTCCTGAGTGTATATCTTTGATAAACTTATTAGCGTGTCGATGTAGAAAGTCAACTAGGTTAGAAAGTTGTACTCTTCAGTGTTCATTTTCCTCAAAGGCGTTACATAAATAAAATGTATTATTATTATTAATGCTTTGAAAAATCCAGCTCAGAAGAAAGAATTGGCATTTTAACCATAAGGTGCAAGCAGCTGTAGTTCTTCACACATTAATGAAAGTAAATATGAACTTTGTCAAATGATAAAAAAAAATTAGTGTTCACTTCCTGAAGTAGCAAGTAGCCAACAAAACGTGGCACATGTACTGTACCATATGGAAAAGTCCCAGTATTTGAAGGTGACCCGTTCGCCTATACAAGCCTTACCATGGCATTTGACCATGTAGGAAATATGTTGGAGAGCCCCTAAGATAAATTAGATTACTTAGTGCAATATACCAGTGGTTCACCACATGAGATTGTTAAAGACTATACACATTTTCCTCCAGTGGATGGTTACTTAGAAGCCAGGAAGCAGCTTGACAGCTATTACGGAAACAAGATACAGATAGCTAATGCATACTTGGACAAAGCAATGAAGTGGCCTCAAATAATGTTGGATGATGGAGTAGCACTGAGAGACTATGCGGCTTTTCTTAGTAGTTGCATGAATGCTACGTGCAACATGAAGAATGGACAAGAATCTGGTTGTTCTGTTACTGTGTCCTTTAAGAGCTCTGTCTTATCTTGGATTCTGAAATTGCTGGCTCTAAAGCCATCGGATATAATTTGGCTTATAGCTATGTCTCGTTGGATTCTCTTTTGGCTTCTCCTCGGGAATCAATACAGTGTCTCAAAAAGTCTAAAATTAACAGTCTGTCTAGAAAATAATCTGGGTTGCACTAGAGCTGTGAGCGCCTTACTGTTGTCATGGTCATGCTCTCTCTTGGCTGTATCATGGTCTTCCGGACAGTCACTCAGACCTTCACGTGAGGGTATCACTTCAATCATGCACTAGGAATGGCAACACTTTCAACTAATAGCTCCTTTTAAAGAATGTAAATTCCTTTTTCTCAGTTTAGACAGTCAAGCAAAGGAGCGCTTTCTGTCTTTTCAGAAGTTTAATTCCAATCGGATAATGTGCCAAAGCACGTAAACAGTACAGTACAGTGTTATATCTTTCACTATTCCTTTATTGTTAGGTTGGCGCTGATTTTTTCATCCCAAGCCAATGTCAAATGGAAAAAGGCAGTTTTAGACTTAAAGTGCAGCTGTGTCTTTTCTAGGTTTTCAAAATCTAGAAGCTACATAAACTGAACTACTCTGTAGTCAGAATGACAATTAATAATTAGAACATTCCATTTACAATTTACCTTGTAGGGGTTAAAATAGAATCGTCTATTGACCATGCACTAATATATAGGAAAACATTTTAACATAAGTATTTCTATCAATTTAACAGAACCTAACTAACAAATGGCTTTTACATTTGTAACCTAATGGATTTATATAATGCATATCTACCTGAAATAATGTAAGACAGCAGTATTACTGGTTCATAAGATGAATCAAAACCTCACCTTGGTCCCAGTTGCTTGGATAGCTCTGATCAGGACAACCTGCTTCTTTCTGGTTTTTAGGGGTTTTTTTTTTCTTTGTTGCAGTTTTTTTCTGCTTGAAGGCTTTCACATCCCACTCTAAATCCCACAGCCATGGATCCTCCTTATATCTGTAAGACATTTATATAATAGCTTGGTTTGTTAAGAAAACATTACTCAGATGGCACAAAACCGAAGACATTAGTTTCCTCAAATTGTGGCCTTAACTACTGTCACAAAAATGAAATAACACAGAACTAGTCTGAACTTCTGGAAACGACTGATGAGTAATTAATAATACATTTATATTAATATAAAAATGACATAATCTTAGTCACTGGAAAATGTTTCCCTTTCTCAGTACTGGATTGTGTTGAAACAAAGTAAAATAAAGCATGTAAATAAACTATACAAATTAATGCCTTGAGCTACTGATTAAACATAAAACCAAATTTTAAGTTGTATTTGACATTTGTAACCAGCCTTCAGAAATTTGAAATTGCTATAGTCCTCTCAGCAAAATCACAGCATGGATGATGAGGTAAATTTTCCCTATGTTTTATAGTTGTGTTTAGTTAAGCTTCAGAACATTTAGCATTTTTCAAAAAAAAAAAAAAAAGGTGAAAATGCATGATTCAATGAAGCCAACAACTATTTGATTTTAAACATTTCCCCTCAAAGTGTAAACAAGAAAGACATTAGCAGCACCAGGACAAACCTAAAGACTATATGAATGGCAGAAGAGTTATGGCCTTTTTAGTAACTGTCAGCACAAATTGTAATTGTGCGTACAAAAAACTATTTTAAACCTAAATGAAAGGAAAGCAGCATTGTATCTTTCTGTATGGTGGTACAGTGGCTCCTGTTTGGAGATTAAAGAACTATATCTTGGGGGGTTGAATGAGTGGATTACAAGAAGATTCCACTTGAATGCAATGGCTTCACAGTTGTGAGCAACATGTATATTTCTCATATATTAATCATGACAGAATGATGATACCTCCTATTATACTGTTTCTTTGATAATGAACACAGAAGAATTTATAGCAGTCAAAAAGAGGTAACATCATAGCAGCCATATAACTTGCAGTAAATGTGAGGAAAAGGTCAATGTTAGGAACAACAGTAGTCATAAAGTAGGGCTGCACTGTTACTCTTTTGTTTACTTGATTTGATAAATTAAAGTGAAAGATTATCTTCTGTCTCTTTAAAGATACCAGTCACTAATCAAAAAAATGCCTAAATCATTACCACTGACCTACAAGTGGACAGCAAGTAAGCATATGTGATTGTAGTAATAGATTACCAATAATGCAGTTGATCAATAAGATGAACTTGGTGTGGTATAATGCATTTATGTTTACTGATAGGCCCCTGGACCAACTAATGTTGCAGTTGGCTAATAATCATAAGTGACTCTATGCTAAATGATAGATCCCAAGCAATTTGTGAAAACCTTGGTGATTTGTTTTTAAATAAATAAAAACAAACGGGGAAATATTAGACATTTTCATCTACCAATGCCAAAGGAATAATGCAAAAACAGAATAAAATGGTAATAGGAATGGAAACTAAAATTGTACAATGTACCGTCAAACTAGTGCTGGGCGGTATGACCAAAATTCTAAATCATGGTATTTTTCAAAATCATACTGGTTTCATGGTATTGGACGGTATTTTTTTTCCCATGTATGAGTGGATTTTAACCACATTTTCCACTGCAATTACTAGCTAAGAATAACCTATTCCACTGTCATGAGAATTGTACATTGTACAAAAAAACATTTTAATGTGCACACAAGTATTAATACAGGTTTGCATGGTCCCATAAAGTAATAGTTTTCAATCAGGTGGCACTAATGAAAAGAAGGAATCACACTGCATGACAGATGCAGTCAAAATATAGAGCCTTTTTACTGAACAAAGTTAGCAAACAACTTAAACTAAAATTTTGACAACATATTTTCAACCATCCAAAGAGGCTTTTAGATTTAGTAAAATATCCAGTGGTGCTTGTCAAAAGTTGTATTGCACTGAACAAGTCTACAGTAAATATTTTTTGTAAACCAACGACACTTTGTTAAAGTTAACAATCTCTGTCCACTGACACGTTAAAGTGACATTTTAAACAACTTCACCATCATTAAACTGCATAATATTTAAACTAATAAATAATAACAATAAAATAAATAATAGTGCAACTTCCAGTAATAATACACTTACTTCCAAGACTTCAAGCCCAGGTGCATTACACAGTATTCACCAAATTATTATTATTTTTTTTAAATTTTATTTATTAACTAGCAAAATACCTGCGCTTCGCAGTGGCAAAGTACTGCTTTAAAATTTTAAATAATAAACTGAGGGAAAATATACCAATAATTATTTGTTAAGGATCTCTTTGTATACCATGTTGTCAGTTCGCCCCTCCGGTTGTAACATGACCAAGCTGTGCGCTGAGCTTACTCTTGAGCATGCAACGTATAGTTGGCCATGTGAAAAGCAAATCAAGAACGGCAAGACCATGTCAGCTGCGGAGCTCAGCTCGGAGCGAAATGAAGTGAATGAAATGAGGTGAATGGGAGGGGAGATGATCAAGTGACTCCCCCACCCCCCTTAACTCACGTGACTCCAACACCCGCCTTAACTCTCCATCCCTCCACAAACACAGTCTCTCAGATCCCAACTCTCCTTTATATATATAGATTTTATTGTAATCATTCCATACAAATAGATCAATTTATACAAAAAAGAATTGAAGACAAATCAAACCCCACCCTTGAGAAGGAGAGCATGGCCAAAGGAGAATTGCTAAGGGCTTTTTAATAGGGCAAAAATAAACAAAAGAAAGGAAAAAATATATATAGGTAAATAAAAATGAAGAAGGGAAAGAAATGCGGAAATAATTATTTCTTCTTATTCTAAAATATTATCGATTAGATCCTGCCAGGTTTTGAAAAAATTCTGCACAGATCCTCTAACTGAGAATTTGATTTTCTCCAATTTCAAATAATATAAAACATCGGTTTCCCACTGACTTATCAGAGGAGAGTTAGGATTCTTCCAATTTAACAAAATAAGTCTGCGTGCCAAAAGTGTAGTGAATACAATCACTGTTTGCTTGTCCTTCTCCACTTCAAGTCCGTCTGAAAGAACACCGAACACAGCTGTTAATGGGCTGTCTGAAAGGCACTTAAAAATTTTGGTCCAAAATGATGTTAATTTGGTGCAGGCCCAAAACATGTGACCCAGTGAGGCAGGAGCTTGGTTGCAGCGTTCGCAGGTTGGATCTTGCCCTGGAAACATTTTGGACAGTTTTAAGCGAGACAGATGAGCTCGATATATAATTTATAGTTGAATAATTCTATGCTTTGCGCATATGGAGCTCGAGTTAATTCTCTGCAATGCTACCTTCCACTCCTTTTCTGATATATTGATTAAGAGATCTTTTTCCCAATGTCCTCTTGGATCTTTGAAAGGAAGGGATTCTAATAAGATCCATATTACTAACCGAGAATGCTAAACCGGATGGACGCAGGGACATCCGGCCATGGGCCGTAGCCGCAAAAAGACGTACTGCGCAGGCGCAAAAAGAGTCCGCGAGAGGCGGCTGAGGAGCCGCGAGAGGCGGACAAAAGAGGCCGCGAGAGGCGGACAAGACCACAGAAAAAAGGAGTGAGCACAGAAAAAAGAGAAAAAAGGAGTCAAAGAAACGCAAAAAGATGTACTGCGCAGGCGTGAAAAGAGTCCGCGAGAGGCGGATGAGGAGCCGAGAGAGGGGGACAAAAGAGGCCGCGGGAGGCGGATGAGGGGCCGCGAGAGGCGGACAAGACCACAGAAAAAAGGAGTGAGCACAGAAAAAAGAGAAAAAAGGAGTCAAAGAAATGAGACGCAACGAGCACCGAAAAAAGGAAAAGGCACATAAAAAAATAGTCAAACGCAGGCAAAGCACGAAACACATTGCACACGAAACTAGACCCAAAAAAAAAAAGAGGCTCGCACACAACAGCAAGGCACCCCCCCCCACCCCCCCACACACAAAACCACCCCACAGACCCTACAAGCAAGGGACGGGACACACACAAAGAGGGGGATTCAACAAGACACAGGAACACAAAAAGAAAGAAGACGCTCGCGCAACAACAATCCTCACCCCCCCCCCCCCCCCCCCCAACACATCCATAAGAAGTGACACCCAAAGCCACATATTCTAAAGTGAACGTCAACACCTTCACACTAGGCAGCATAGGTGTCAGCATAGGTGGATCTCCTTACAATAAAGCACTATTAACCGTTCAACTGCAGAAAAGGAAACATATTAACAGTGAGTGCGATCCTCCTTATTACTTATCCATATTTCGCATGCTGAGAAAGAAACAAGTCATGAATACACGGTCACGGGTACAAAACGATTCGGAAAGGATGACAGGAACAAACACACGAACACGAAAGAAACAACAAAATAGACGGCGGAGCATAAAACACGCTTCTGAAACTCCGGGAGAAAAAATGTCGCGGATCAAAAAACACAAAGCACAAGTAACACCGTTACAGAGACGTGCCCAAATGGACAGACACAATGAACGTAGACAAATACAGCGCGCGTCTCAAAGTGCTGCATCGAAACAAGCACGATTTCAAAACGAAAGAGCTCGCGTCTCAGACATACAAAAAAGGGAGCGAAGAGAAAAAATAAATGAACGCAGACGTCTACAAAGCGCAAATGAACTGCCAGAAAAAAAGAAAGCAAGACTCCAAGAGGAGAAAGCTCAGATGACCGACATACAAAAATGGACAAGGCTCGATACAAACAATGCACGACGTAGACTGAAACGGAAAAAAATAGCGCGTCACAAATACTGGACATGCAACAACGCGGCACTCAAACGCCAAAAGCAAAACATGCACGTAGCGGACATCAACGCCAGACACATGTTAAACTCTTAAGCCAAATGGCTGAAAACGCCTTCAATAATGAATCCACTATTGAGGAAAATTCATTTGGATTAATGAATGTCATTTGCAATCATTGTCATTCACTTAACTTCCCAGAAGAAACAACTGGCAATACAAATAATGAATTTACACGTTGTTGTCAAAAGGGGCAGATTAGAATGACTCCTTTACATTCATATCCTGAATATCTACAGAAGCTTCTAACTAACGATGTGCCTGAAAGTAAAAACTTTATGAACTGCATTAGATCCTACAATAGTTCATTTGCTTTTGCATCTACCGGAGTACATATCAGGCCACCAAAAGGCAATGGCCCATACTGCTTTCGCATATGTGGACAAATATTGCATCGCATTGGAACAGTGCACCCTGAAACAAATCAACAACGCAAATATGCACAAATCTACATCCTAGATCCAGATGAGGCAATCTATCAACGAATGAACCTTCCTGAAAACAAACAATGCACAGACCTTATAATGAGAAACGTCTCTCATGTCATAAACAATCACCCATTAGCTAAGTCTATAAAAATGCTACATGAAGTTGAAACGGAGGCCAATACAAAAGCAAATGCAAAAGGAATAGTGGCAACTACTATTACTTTGGTCTTGATAAAGGACAAAGAACAAGACGTTCATCTGACGTTAAAGTTAAAATTATAAATGATCCATGCCAAGGAAGACTCATTCAAGGACAAGACACCATGTTTACTACTAATGTTGTATACAAAGAAATATTCCAATAAAACATTACTCTATACCAAACACTCTATCTTTTATTTCTATACGCATCATCCAAACCTGCACACTGTACTATATCTAAATCATACATCTCACTCTTTGTCATGCCCCAACGCCAGGGGTTGGCGAGCGAAGCGAGCAGGGGGCGGAGCCCCCTAGTTTTATATAATGTGGAAATGGTGTCTAATTCCTCAGTATTTTTTCCAGCATTGTGGAGGGTACGAGATGAGGAAAATCAGGCAGGTTCTGTTTAACAAAGTTTCTAATTTGAAGATAGTGAAAGAAATGTGTAGCTGGGAGTTTGAATTTGAAATGTAATTGTTCAAAGGATGCAAAGATATTGTCTATATAAAGATCTCTGAGCAATTTAATCCCAAATCTTTCCAGGTATTAAAAACTGGATATGTTTGCGAGGGTTGAAAGAGGTGGTTCTCTTGCAGAGGTGCTACAAATAAAAGATTTTCCATCTTAAAATGCTTTCTAAGTTGGTTCCATATTCTGAGTGAGTAAAGCACAATTGGGTTATTAGTATATTTGCGATAACTTGCATTTATTGGAGCGCAGAGCAGGGAGTATAAAGAAGTACTACGGGATTTTACAGTAATCCCTCACATATCGCGGGAGATAGGTTCCAAGGCCGACCGCGATAACTGAATTTCCGCGAAGTAGGGACACCATATTTATTTAATTATCTAACGTGTATTTGGACGTTTTTAAACCCTCCCTGTATTGTTTACAACCCACCCTTTACTCTATTAATAACAGGGACAACTGCTAAGCAATATGAAATCGGTAGATAAGTTTACACTTACTGTATAGCGAAGTACACGTAGCTATATATGACGTGATGATGGTGATGAATATGCTGCGCAGTAAATATGATGACAATGAAGGTGATGATGACTTTTACTGCGCAGCCGATGACTATATTTAACGTCTCTTCAGACGGTGGTGCCATTTCCTGGGGCACCTCCTCCATGGTTTCCGAAGGTGTATCCGTAGTAGTAGTAGTAGGAACTGGCTCTTTTTTGCGAGGCTGCAAAAACATTGTGATCGGCAGTTGCTGCTGCTGCTTCTTTTTCCGGTCAAAGAGCAGCTTGTAGGCGGTCATGACGTCGTCAACCTTGTTGCAAAGATTCCTAAAGCAGATTCCATCCAGACTACTGCCTTATCACGTCTACTTGCAACTCGTTTTGCGCCCTGGTTAAAGGACACTGCGGCTGTAGATCTTATATGCTTTTCCTCCTTTTTAAATAAAAAGAATCGTGGACTCATTGATGCTGTAATGGTGTCCTGCAGTGGTGTAGCTGTTCCCTTCCTTCAACATATCCAAAACTTTTACCTTTTCTGGAATCATTTGCATCTTCTGTTGGCGTTTGGACACGGCCCCTGAAGCAGGAGCACGTTAATGCTGAATGACTAAGATGAGACTTCCTGGTTAATGCAGCACTCCATCGCTGAGCCAATCAGCAGCACACAGGAACTTAACTGCGTGCTCTGATTGGGTAGCTTCTCAGCCATCCGCCAATAGCATCTCTTGTATGAAATCAACTGGGCAAACCAACTGAGGAAGCAAGTACCAGAAGTAAAAAGACCCATTGTCCGCAGAAACCCGCGAAGCAGCGAAAAATCCGCATTATATATTTAGATATGCTTACATATAAAATCTGCGAAGTCGTGAATCCGCGAAAAGTGAACCGCGAAGCAGCGAGGGATTACTGTAAGTCTATTGCGGGCCAAGCCTGTGTATGTTCATTTATTTGTGTCCAGGTTTTTATGGCTTGTATGTTTGCTGCCCAGTAATAAAACTGGAAATTAGGTAAAGCCATGCCACCTTCTGCCTGAGGTCTTTGTGGGGTCGCTCTTCGGATACGTGAGTGTTTTCAGTTCCAAATAAATGAGGTTATAGTTGAATTTAATTGCTTAAAAAACAATTTATTGATATATACTGGAATGTTTTGAAATAAAAAAAGAAGTTTAGGAAGGATATTCATCTTAACAATGTTAATTCTTCCAGCTAGAGTGAGATGAAGGTTGACCATCTATGCAAGTCTTGCTTAATTTTTTCCATACAGACAGCATAATTTTGTTGATAAAGAGCTTTATGTTTACTTGTGATATTTACCCCAAGGTATTTAAACTGATCTGCTATGGTAAAAGGTAGGGTGTCCAATCTAATATTATATGCTTGTGGATTTACTGGAAAGAGTATACTTTTATTCAGATTAATTCTGGGATCAGATATCTTTTGAAATTCTGTGAGTGCTGTTAAAACTGCAGGCACAGTGTTTTCTGGGTCTGATATATATAAAACCATATCATCTGCATATAGAGAAATTTTCTGTTCCAGTCCTTCTCTGATAATCCCCTTTATCTGATAAGAATTTCGACAGTGAACCGTCAGTGGTTCAATGGCGATTGTAAACAGCAGTGGTGACAAGGGGCATCCTTGTCTGGTGCCACGTTCTAGCTTAAAGTAGTCTAAGCAAATGTTGTTAATACAAACTGAAGCTTCTGGATTGGTATACAGTAGTTTGATCCATGCACAAATATTCGGGCCAAACCCAAATTTCTCCAATGCAGTGAAAAGGTAGTTCCATTCAATCATATCAAACGCTTTTTCTGCATCTAATGATAGTAATATCTCTGGGGTGTTTGACTTTGCTGGTGAATATATTACATTAAACAGGCATCGGAGATTGGAAGATAAGTGTCGGTCTTTAATAAATCCAGTTTGATCCTGTGATATTACCGAGGGCAGCACTTTCTCCATCCTTCTATCTATAATTTTTGAGAGTATCTTAACATCATTATTCAGGAGTGAAATTGGTCTGTATGATGCACATTGTGACAAGTCCTTATTTTGTTTAGGAAAGATGGTGATTAATGCCTGACGAAAAGTTTGAGGTAGAATTTGATTGTCTCTAGCTTCTGTAAATGTTGCCAATAAGAGGGGAGCTAACTGAGTGGAGAATTTCTTATAAAATTCTACGGGGTAACCATCAGGGCCTGCTGATTTCCCGCTTTGAAGTGACTTTATAGCATCTAGTAATTCTGATAGGGTCAGAGGTTTATCCAGTTCCTCAGCACTTAAAGCATCTATTTGTGGTGTCTGTAATGTATCCAGAAATGCATTAGATTGTGTGTTGTCTTCTTTGAACTCAGAAGAATATAAGGATTTATAATAATCTCTAAATGTGTGCATTATATTTTTATGGTCAATGATTTCTTCTCCATTCGTGGTGGTGATTACTGGGATTGCATTGCGAACTTCTTGTTTGTGAATTTGTTGAGCTAAAAGCTTATTAGCTTTTTCTCCGTGTTCATAGTAATGATGTCTTGACTTATTTATAAGTTGTTCAGTTTCTTTAGTTGTCAAGATGTTGAGTTCTGTATGCAGAGCCTGCCTTTTCCTATGAAGAGCTTCACTTGGACTCCTGGCTTGTTCTTCATCTATTCTAGTAATTTTGCTTCTTAGCTCTGACGCTTTCTTGGTTTCTAATTTATTTCTGTGGGAAAGATATGAAATAATCTGTCCTCTTAAGAAGACCTTTAGAGTTTCCCAGAGTGTTCCTGCAGAAACCTCTTAGGGTGTGTTTGTCTCTAAGAAGAAGCTGATTTGTTTGGATATAAATTCTGTGCAGTTCTCGTCTGCCAATAGCACAGGATTAAGACGCCATCTGCGAGGTGAGTGTGAGGGGCTTAATGATTTTAGCTCCAAGACTAGAGGGGCATGGTCGGAGATAACAATTGTGTCGTATTTGCACGATTTAATCGTAGGCAAGAAATTATTATCTATAAAAAAAATAATCAATTCTTGAGTAGCTATGATGCACTGGTGAGTAGAACGAATATGTGCTTGAGTTTGGGTTAAGAAACCTCCAGGGGTCTGATAAGTTGTGGTCAGTTACAAACTGTATAATTGTCTTTGCAGTGTTAGATGTCGTCCCCCCTGTCACAGGAGTCCTATCAAAGAGTGGATTTAAAACACAATTGAAGTCCCCAGCCATTATAATTTTATGAGTGTCCACATTGGGAATGGATGCAAATAGATTTTGCATGAATTCCTTATCATCGACATTGGGTGCATAAACATTTATCAAAATCATTTTACTGTTAAATAAGTTGCCCATGACCATCACATATCTCCCTTCAGGGTCCATTACTACATCTGATGCTACAAATGGGACTGTTCTGTGTATGAGAATTCCCACACCTCTAGTTTTCTTCGTAAAGCTAGAATGGAACATTTGGCCAGTCCAGTCTTTTTGTAGTCTGGACTGATCCTTGCTTAGTAAGTGGGTCTCCTGTAAAAATACTATTTTAGCGTTTAAGCCTGTTAGGTGAGAGCATACTTTCTTTCTCTTTAATTCGTGATTCAGGCCTTTAACATTCCAGCTCACAAAGTTAACTGTCCCATCATAGAGACATTGATTCTGAGCTTTTAAT
Organism: Erpetoichthys calabaricus; assembly: GCF_900747795.2. Lineage (NCBI taxonomy): Eukaryota > Metazoa > Chordata > Cladistia > Polypteriformes > Polypteridae > Erpetoichthys > Erpetoichthys calabaricus. The sequence goes on from NC_041410.2 coordinate 40,953,074, forward strand.
GTCATTTTATAGTCTTAACTGGTAGTGAGGCAGTTTTAATCTTAATTTCATATTTCCCCACGAGTTATTGCCACATAGCCTATTGTTACGATGATATTTATAGTTATAAGGATTAGAAGAATAGATTAAATATAGCCTGCTCTCCTTCTCTCCCCCCACCCCCCCATTTTGCCTCCCCGCATGAGGCTTGATCCCACTTCGCAATGTCCCAGTCCTCTGACATACAAAGAGACAGAGCACGTCCAAAACAAAACAATAACGCCCCCCAAGTGGCGTTTGAGAATTAAAACAAAGTAGAGATATCTATTGCAACTGAAGTCTAAATACTATCTGCCAAAAATATAATCATTAACAGTCTTTAAGCTTAAAATAATCTTCAGCAATTTTAAGATATTAAGATAATAAAATAATGAACCCTGGGAATGATTTTAAAAAGTGGTCTAGGACAAACATAGTAGATCCTAATGTAATAGTAGAAATAGCAATAAACCATGGGTATGATATTAAACAGTCTACTTTAAGTAAAAAAAAAAAAAAAAAAAAAAAAAAACCTACTTTAATTACTTCCACACACTCATGTCTACAGTATAACTGTAATTAAGACATAAACATATAGTGTCCAAGTTAAGAAAAAGATGTATAATTATAATACCAGTCTCTTTAAAAGTGGATCTGACAGCAGATGATATGTCCTTCCCATGCCATGAAAGAATACGGCTCCTTATTAACTTTCAAAAGAGTGTCGGCAACAGCTTCTTTAATTCCTTTTCAGCTTCCTCCTTGCTTGAAAATACATAATATTGGTCTTGAACTTCCACTTTCAGTTTGGCAAGATACAAGAGGCTGTATTTGATATCGGCTTTCTGTAGCAGCTTTTTAATGTTAAAGTAGGCTACGCGTTTTGCAGCTGTTAATGGTGAGAAGTCTGGGAAAATACGAATAAGATTATTTTCAAATATAATCTCTTGCTTGTGTCTGAGAAGTGTCATCACATCAAGCTTACATCGTAATCGCTCGAAGCGGACTATAAAAGACCTGGGTTTAAAGGGGCTTGATCTGAGTATGCAATAAGCTGCTGCTATCTCGGTATCAAATTTAAAGTCATCTCCGATTATTTTAGAGTAATTCTACTGCAAATTTCACTGGGTTTGAGCTTTCTCGTTTCTCAGGTACACCTTCAATTCTTATATTACTTCTTGTGCACCCATCTTCCAGGGCCGCAAGTCTGTCTCAGAGTTTTTTGCATTCGGAATTCGCAGCTGTAGCTTTTTCATCGGCGTTAGACGCCAATTGTTCCGCTGTGTCAACTCGAGCCGTGAATGCCTGCTTAACATCCTCCAGCTGATCTGTAACGTCATTCATCTGATCGGCAAGTTTTTTCAGTTTGGATCTATTTTCTTCAATGTGTTTATCTAATTTCTCCAAGATGCCTTTAAAGGTCGCGTCAAAACGTTTAAATAGACGCATTTCCTGGTCTTTGTTATCCTTCTTAAGCTCACTTATGGCTGTAGCCGTGGCAGTGGCCAGTGAAGAGATCATCTCTTTCATCATCTCTCTCAGTTCAGATAGTTCGCTTCGGCTGTCATGCTCCGCAAGTGGGATTGCAGCTCCTGCGGGCTCGCGATAAGTAGATGAGAGCACGTCCTGCAGGGCGTTTTCTAGTCTCGAATGATCCTCAGAAATCGGCGATCCATCGTGACCTGTATCACTTGCACCTTCGCTCCCATTTTCACTCTCGACTGGAGACGATACAATGGAGCGGGGTCCTAGGAAATCTGACCATTCGTCTGCCTGTTCCAGGTCAGTCTCCGAGAGGCCATACCTCGCACTCGGGCCGGATGTCTGTCCATACTTCGATGCAGCTTTAAGTTTCTTTTCTGGTTCTTTCTGACTTCTCTTCTTGTTACTCATGCTTATATATTGTAGTGAAAGTTCCTTGGGTTGGGTTAAATACAGGATACCTCTAAATAATATGAAATACGTGGGAAAATAAAGCCGCTGCTAGCAGAGCTCTGCTTCAGACGTCCATCTTCTATAACGGACGAGACCAACTCACCAAATTAAAATAAAATAAGTGCAAGTTGGTGATGACATCTTTACCAACTAAACCATCATTAAGGCAAACTGCATTAATATAGACCTTGCTTCAAGCTAAGCTATATACATAAATAATAAAACTAGAACTTGCATTATGGAAGCGTATTAGGGCCACGGTGAAGAAAAAAAAAAACTATATGTCGAGAATAAAGTCAACATGTTGACTTTATTCTCGACATTTCCACTTTAATCTCAACGCTTATGTCGAGATTAAAATCGACAGTTCTACTTTATTCTCGCCGTTTATATCGAGATTAAAGTCGGCATTTCCACTTTATTCTGATAGTTTATTTTGTCATTAAAGTAGAAAATCAATGTTTAATTTACTATATGTTCTCAAACCCCGTTATAAGTTAATGTAGCACATTAAATGCTTTGTGTTAAGTGTTCCCCGACCCAGTTGTAAATCGATATGCGCTTATTAAACTGACTTCCTCTTGCACTAAGAGGAGGCGCAGGCAGCGATCGCCGCACAGAATACATTCACTTCATGATATTCCTGCTCTCTGAAAATGTAGAATGCTAAGATAAATTTTCATGATGAAATGCATTAAAGCAGGTATTAAACATGCACGGTAGTGCTGCTCCCTCGCAGTAAGGGGTCCCCAGGTGTACGTTCAGTGTAGAGAACTTTATGGCAGGTGAGACGAGGCTCCAAAAAAACTGGATGTATGAATTGGTATCGCACAGGTTAACTTAAATATTGTGTAAATATTGGGTTTGTGATCTGGTGGTCGGAGACACAAACACAGAATTCAATGGATGTTCTTCTGAGCGGGCTTTCTTTATTGCATGCGTGCTGTCTCTGTCTGACGTAGCAAACCCCCAGGTCCTATCCTTTCTTTTTCTTTCTCCACATAACCAATCACCACACGATAAAAGTCTTTGTGAAATTAAACGTAGTTATAAACTTAGACCATGGAGTGTTCAGAACTTTAAAAAAAATCTTCGTTATATATGTTTAATTATGCCATCTATTCAGGGTTGCACCTATCCCAGCAAGAATTGTGTACGAGGCAGGAGCAAATCCCGAACAGGGCACCAGCACATTGCAGGGTGAATACGAGCAATACATATACTAGCAGGGTCAATATAGCATAACAAAACCCCACATCCTACATGACTTTGAAAAAAAAACAAGCACGCCGAGTAAACCCACCAGAAAAACATGCAAATTCAAGGCAGGGAACACCCGGGATCCCCTTGCTGCGATGCAGCAGTGCACCCTCCATGCCACTGTCCTCCCATATGATTAATACATGCTCTAATGCATTTCTTCATAAAAATGATATCAAGTATTTATCTTAGCATTCTAAATGTTCAGGGAGCAGGAATATCATGAAATTAATATATTCCGTGTGGTGATCGCTGCCTGCACCTCCTCTTAGTGGAAGAGGAAGTCAGTTTAAGAAGCACATAGCGATTAACATGGCTCGGGAACAATTAACACAAATCATTTAATGTGCTACATAACTTATGACGGGTTTGAGAAAATCTAGTAAATTAAATATTCATTTTAAGATGAAGTTTAGTTTACGATGTTCTACTTTATGACAAATTACGAGAATAAAGTCAACATGTCGACTTTAATCTCGACATAAACGGCGAGAATAAAGTAGAAATGTTGAGAATAATGTCAACATGTCGACTTTATTCTCTTCATAAGCGTCGAGATTAAAGTGGAAATGTTGAGAATAAATTCAACATGTCATCACACTATTACACAGTACCCAGGTACATTACACAGTATTGAAAAAAAATAAAATAAAACAAGTACAACTTGGCTTGCAGTACTATCCAGTAGCAAAGAAACAGTATTCACACATTTGAACATAATGGTCCACATCTGACCTTTTAAAACCAAAGTATCTCCATACAATAGACACGGCTCCTTTTTTCTGCAAAAGTTCTTCTGAGTCATCATGTTCAACTTTATCGTCTGCTACAGCTTCAGTTTCAGAATGTTCACTGTCCATTTTCACCTTTCAATACCTCCACTAACGCATGTACTCCGTTGCATGCGTGTTTTGCGGTGCAGCAGTGAAAAAGGTCCCCATTTAAACAGTTTCCTGCTGCGCCACGTTCTGAACGTTGTTTAGGATATTTAAACCGGTGTTGTGGTACAAGAAAAAATCCATATCATAACAAAAATAAAAAACGTTTTTTTGGTATGAACCGGTATACCGCCCAGCACTACATCAAACACAGTATAATAAAGTATGGGTACTGTGGTTCTTCAAATACCTGAAGCTGAACTCTATTTGTTGCTCTCTCGGTCTTTACTTTTAAAGTAACTCTGGCAAAATAAAACAATAGTAACTTCATTAATTTGGCAAATAAAGCAATGGAACAGAAAGTACAACTTCAGAATAGTCTGTTCCTTTAGACTGATAGAATCTGCTCTTGTTTTTGTCATTTACTGGCTTTGCCATGGCTTCCAACATTAAACAATTTAAGTCCCAAAAGAGAAAAACAGCTTTTCTCAGGTAAAATAAAGCACGGTTTAAAGGTGTTTGCAATGAATTTAAAATATTTTAATTACAGAGTTGTAGCAAACGGCCCAAGTATGAAGATTCCCAAGTGTGTCTTTGTTTTTATAAAGACAAAAGAAGTCTCTAACTTTGAAGAAGAAAAGTTTGCAAAAGCTGCTTGAGAATTATTTTTTGCGAGTTAGGCATGACCAAAGGATACTTGTAGTCAGAACAGGTGGACATCAGAAAGATGAAATAGATGTGTAGAGTTTCATAGAATGAGAGGGAGATGAATGCTGAGCTAAGAAATTAATATTTGGTGTGTAGGCCACAGATGTTGTGCTTAGGAGAAACAGACCAAGATGGCATGTAGATAAAGGAGTAGGATGAGTGGATGAAGTTGAGAGCCAAGATGGAAGTCGAGGGAATGAGGCCAAGAGGGAAGCAAATGATGCGAATGGAGGTGGTGGCAGATGATATGAAAAGAATAGATCTTACCCTAAAGGAGGCCCAGCACCACAAAGAGTGGGGGAGAAAGATCTGTGGCCAACCAGATAACTTAGGCAAACCTGGAAAACGGCAGTTAAACTTACAACAATGATGAAATTGTGTCCTATCTGTTATGCATCAAGTAGTTTCTAGCAGGTTCTTTTCTGTGTAAGGTTGTGTATAAGAAACGTATTGCAACAGAAGAGCAATACAAAACTAAATACAAAATAAGAAATTTGTGCTGTAAACTGGCTACAGAGCTGTGAGCCCGCACTCTGAATACTATACAAGATTAAAAAGAAAAAACTGAACACGCTTAAACATTACTATAAGCACTGACATCAGGAGTGCTGGCATGTATTTCTACTGTATATAACAAGGCTTTCATTATATTAAGCTAACATGTAAATACCAATGATCCACAAGGAAACTGCAGAGATTATCAATCCAGGCTTTTTAAATAATCAGGAATCATTCAGTTCTCTGACACCAACTTCCTCAGTCACATTTTTGAATCTATGGTACTCATCACCAATCTCATGGTCAATGGCATATGCAAATATCTGCGGTCATGTTGTGTAATAACAAAGTTTCAGGGTATATAAACTACATGAGTAAATAATGTAATTGATTGTACTGATGTTAAAGTGTAGAAATTAAATAATGAAGATACCGTAGTATTACCCATATCCGTAGTATTGCCAATATTAGGAAAAAACTGAAACTTGTCTCGGGCCATTGAAGCTGTAGCCTGAATAATTTAACCAAGAACTATAAAATCACCAGGTTGATAAAGTTTTACAGTAATTAAGGGTTTGCTCAACTACAAGCTGTTTGATTCTTAGTTTGTATGTATGTTCAAAGATAATTTTGACTTATTTGTTTTCTTGTGTTGGAAAGTTTAATTGTACTTCATTGCATAGTGAATACTCAGACTCACCTGTCATCTTCAAGTAGCTGGCATGCATCATCTGCCAGATTCATAAGCGACTTTTTCATCTCACGCTGAAGCTCATCAAATGTGCTCTGTGACTCCTCTAGGTAACGGCCCCAGTTCTGATTCACAGGCAGGTAGGAAACACCCATTTCCAGCATTCCTGCAAATGTCACTGGATGTGGGCACCTTTTCACCCAGTACGTGCAATGCAATTTAAAAAAAAAAAAAAAAATAAAATAAACAAAATCATTCTAGACAGAGTCACTTAAGATCTATTACTTCAGCATAGCTAACTAATGTTAAAATGAATCATTTTAATGTCTCACTAGCCTCTCTGACAACTTTATGTCAAGATCATCATTGTGACTAAAGTATTACATCTATTGAACATTACTAACAGTAACCATTTAACTCTATTTGTAGTGTTTCTAGCCTGACTTCCAACTTTGAAACAGAGGCTTTTGACCTTCAGCTGTAAAAAAGAAATGACACCTCATTAGAGTGACTGCAGCTTTGGACCACCAGGCCAAAGCTTTCAAATGATAAAACCGCTATAGGCAGCTCTTGAATGTACAACTTTCAATGACAGCAGCTAATCTCTAGTGTTTTAAAAACAACATTTTTTTTCAAACTTGCTCTAACCAGTTCAAGAATGTGAGAGGTCAAAGCCCATTTTGGCAGCACTGGCCACAAGACAGATCCCTCCCCAGACAGAATGTCAGTCAGTTGCAGCTCCAAAGGCTTAACTCAATCAAATTTCAAATAGAATTTTTATTTAACTCTTCTTGGCTGGCACCTGAAGTTAAACACAGTAAGTATGCAAGATTTGCTATTTAATACTTCAGTTGCCTATTGTTATTTTTTTTTTTGCTATGTTTGCAAGAACATCTGCTATTTTACATTTAATAATCAGCAACACTTTGAGCAAGCCTACTGTAAAGGGCACCATATAAACATAAGCTTAAGCTGCTTTTCTAACTTTAATGTGTCAGAACTTCACACATCATATTGAATGAAAATGCCCAAATTAACACAAATATGTGTTACAGATATATTTTATTGAGCCAATAGGATGTACGGGGAAAAAAATGGCAAACCAATACAGGTATACTATAAAAATGCAGACTTCATAATACTCTCATGCGGTCTTTTCATTGTCATTTACAGCATCATCCATTAAACAGACTTACCTTTCCATGAAGAGTGGCATCTGTTCCCTGAAAACTTCTTGCGTGGCACAGACGTCCAATGCACAGTACCGCATTAATTCCTGAAGTTCACAAATTTTACTGTTAACATAGTGACATTTAGTAATTCTGATATTTTCCAAGTTGTAATTTCAGCCCTTTTTTAAGATTAGCTTAATCAATTCCAATCAACAATGCTTCACATAAGTCTGCTGTACTTAAAGTGTTTCTGACTGAGAACCAAGTGAAGTTATAAAGAGGCTCACCTACAGTCAACATGTTACTTTAATTCTGTATTATAATTACTACATTCATTTTACTAAAGTTATTTTAAGTTATGCTGCTGGATTTGAATTTCAAAAACCCAGATTTCTGTCATTATCCATAATAATCCCTTAGCCATGGAGACAGTGTAAGAGCAAAGAGCCTAACAGCAAGGATGCATTTAATGGTCCAACTGCATGAAATTAAAGGACAGCAATGGCATCAGGTGGAGTCTCCAGATCAAAGTGAATTTAAAAGACAGACTTTGCAGAAGTGTTAAAAAAGAGAAGAGGTTATCACAAGTGAGTAGGAGCTGATCGAGAAGGAACAACATAGAAGTAAATGTTTCTGTGGTAAAGGAATCCCCAAGTTCAATAATGGAGGGCTGCAGTAGTCACTATGGGTTTTTCTTACAACTCAATTGCTTAATTACCTACTTATTATTTCAAGCTGCCTTAACATTCTGATTCAGCTCTGCTCTACCAAGTCCTTAAACATTGCTCTGTTAAATATTAGAGCATTAACCAGTAAGACTTTTACATTAACTAACTTATCAATGATAGGAACATCGACTTTCTCTTACTAAATGAAACATGATTGAGCTTGGATGGTGCGGCTGTGTGAACTTAAGCAGCACCTACGAATTACAGCTTTGCTCATTCAGTTTGTCATGGCAAAAAAGGTGGCAGTTTACTGAGTATTTATGTGAGCCGATTCAACAATAAAAATGTAGGTTTTGGTACTTTCATGTCTTTCAAGCATATTGCCATCATTGCCCAAGGAGTCTTCTAGACTCTCGTATTGACCATTTATAGACCTCCATAATATAATGCATCTTTTACTAAGGGATTCTCAGACTTTGTAATAATAACTAATTATGACAGGATGCTAATTGTAGACGATTTTAATTTTCATGTGCATAACAAATGTGACCTGAAAGCAAAAGAATTCATGAACTTCCTGCACTCTTTTGATCTGAGTCATCATGTCAGCCAGTCCACACATAAGGGAGGACACATGTTGGATTTAGCGATTTCATAAGGATTAAAAGTTGACATAAGGCAAGTCATGGATGTCAGTTTATCGGACTTTTTTTGCATATTACTTAATGTAAAAATACTGATAACTAATGTGAAGTGTATTATTAAAAAAATACTTTGATACATCTGCAGCTTCAATGTTTGCTAATATTTTAAACAATCAGTCGGATTGTAGTGCTTACCTCAATAGTGCTAATAGTGTAAATATTAAGGTAGCAAATTTTAATGGTAAGCTGAGAAATATAGTTGACATAGTGGCCCCTGAAAAGACACTTAAGAAATCCTTCAGCACTATTATACATTGGAAGACCCAAAGAGTGTCTGATTTAAGAGAACATGTCAGAGAGCTGAGCTTAAATGGAGAAAAACTAAAATGATAGTCCACTAGGAAATACTGATGGTAAAAATAACTAAATATAACAACACAGTCTGCCTTGAGAGGCAGTCCAATTTCCCTAAAATTATAAATAACTCTAGTAATCCAAGAGTTTTATTTTAAACTACTGATCATCTTTTAAACCCAGCACACTCAATGGAATGCCTCCTAAAAACTATTAGCAGAACTTGTGAGGCTTACTATACTTTCTATACACAAATTAAATTACATTAGAAATAATTTAGTGCATCGTCCCCCAAAGTTAATCCAATTGAATCCCAGCATGTCCTTTTAAGCAAGTTAAATTCTTTCACTAGCATATATCTCCCCAAACTGCACAGAATCATCAGAATAATTACTTAGCTGGAACCATCCACCTGTGTCCCTGACCCAGTACCAACAGACTTTTTTTTTTTTTTTTTAAAGTGTCTAATATACTTATTGATAGTTTACTTGACATAGTAAACTCATCATTAAATACGGGGTCTTCCCTGACTGTCTAAAGACTTTAGTTGTTAAACCCCTGCTCGAGAAAAATAATCTTGACTCCTCTGTGTTTGACAATTTTAGACCAATTTTTAACCTGCCTTTCTTAAGTAAAATTCACCCAAGGCAACCCAGGCACGGTTTACCCAATTATTATACTTCCTTCCACTGACCTGAAAGCTGTTCCTGATGTCATGCATGGTACCTTTAATGAAGATCTCTCGGGCCTCTTTCTCCAGTGGTGAACCTCCTACATAAAGAGCATGAACATCTGCCAGGTTGTTGATGCTACTTATATTCACCCAGTCCCAAGAGCTGTTCTATCAAGGCATAGAATTAATTTATGGAAGGCAAAAAAGAAAAATGTAGTTTACATGTTGCTGTTAATTATGTTCAATAAAGCACTCAGATTAACTAATTCACAGCACATCCTGATTAACACTTGCCTGCATATTTACAGCTTTATTACTGTCTTGACAGAAGACTACTGAAATCTACCAAACAACATATACATAGTACTGTTATGACCCTCCTTAACATTAAGCACGGGAATCTGACATTTACATTATAAATCTGTGTTACCCTTATGCAATATAATTTCAGAAGCCATGTGTTGCATATGAGAGTACATACTGTATGTATTATTGTGATTCTTCAGTGTATTCTTTTAAAAAAAGTAGGTAATCCTATCAGGGCTCAACACTAACGTACAAAAGTATTTGCTGTGTTTGGCAAACAGACATCAACCTTTGGTTGGATGCATCACATCCTGGTACAGCAACTGCTCCGTTCAGGACTGCAGAGCTCTGCAGTATGTGGTGAGTACAGCACAGCAGATCACGGGCACACAGCTCCCTGCGATCCATGATATCCACACTATACGCTGTCTCAGGAAAGTGAACCATATCAGGCAAGACCCCAGCCACCCTGCACTGTCACTTTTCACTCTCCTTCCATCTGGGAAGCGACTAAAGTCCATTCGGACGCACACCTCCAGGTTCAGGAACAGCTTCTACCCAAATGCAATCAAACTCATGAACAAACAGTAACCTTGTGTCACCTCCACTGCTACCTGCACATATAGTTCTGCCACTGTCTCTATTTATTCCTAGGATTCTGGTTTTATTTATTTACTTATTTATATTCATTTATTTATTGTGGGTTTTTTTTGTCTATGTTCACTGTCTGCAGGGGCACATGCAAGCAAGCATTTCATTGTACATGGTACTTGTACACTTGACAATAAAGAATTGAATTGAATTATGTGTGTGGAAAATGAAATTGCATAGGTGTTATTTCATTTTATTTTTAATTTTTGCAGCATTCTTGCATGTAGACATTCTTTGTTTAATTAATGTGCGCTGACTTATGATTCCATCCTAAAATCCATTTTATAATCTTCCTTTAATGTAATACTTGGCACAAGAAAATTAAAACATACTCCTTAAACAAGCCAAAATTATCAGAGTTGGCTTCAGGATGGCATCTCCAAACCCAGCAAAATGAAAAAGCATCCCTACTTTTGGCATAAATTCCCAAACCACAACAGTATAAGCAAAACCACATGGATTCCTTATAGGTTGCATTAAATTATTAGTAATTTAAATATTTTAAACTAAGTACAATTTTATATACTCTAACAAAATCATTTTACATTCAGTATGTACACCGTCTGTATAGCAAACGTCATTTGAACAATAATATGCAACAATCTTTCTCATATTTCAATGTAAATGAAATCTAAAAGTGGACACTTATGTGTTATCTCTGCCAGTTTTATGTCCTTTTTCTAAAAGTTTTGCCAGCATTTCTCCTACGTCTTTCGTAGTTGGGTTTGTAAAGTATTGATCCATGTATTTGAAGTTCATATAAAAAACATTTTTACTACTAAAATATGTTATTGTTTAATGAATTTTATTAACATTGCAGTACTTCAAAGAAATAATCTAAAAGAAGTGAACAAGTCACTCATATGTAATGAAAGTTATTGAGAGACAGCATATTCTGGTATGTGGTGTAAGCTTAAATGTCATCAAATTTGTAGTGCCAAATGACTAGTTACTTTAGTTCCACTGCAGACGACTTTCTTCTGGCAATGTTATAGGTACTCTATCTTTCATCTTCGCAAACATTAACGTACTAAGTTCCATATACCAGACATTATAGCGGACATGGATTCTGTGGGATTTTTTTAGTCCTCCATGTTGGTCTCTCTAAGTTAAGGAGACTTAACAGTCCTGATGCCCTCCCTGCTCACATGCGTTTGTACGGCGATCTGTCACTATACTGTTTTTTAACTTTCTTTATCTGTATATAGGAAAGTTGGAAGTGCAGTGCACATGACCGCAGCTTAAATTTTAATCGCAAAAAACAACTAGTAACTGGCAAGTTATATATTGATCTGCTACTAACACATAATGAGCAAAAACTTTGTACATCACTATTGTGATTGACAGTCTTGTCAACCAGGGGCCAAAAAGTGGTTATTGAATGTCTCAAACTGGTAGCTAATGGAAACCGTTAATGTCGAGCCCTGTCTATTATGTCAAATTTAGTTTTATGCATTTGAGGCAAGAAGTACAGTAATCCCTCCTCCATCGCGGGGGTTGCGTTCCAGAGCCACCCGCGAAATAAGAAAATCCGCGAAGTAGAAACCATATGTTTATATGGTTATTTTTATATTGTCATGCTTGGGTCACAGATTTGCGCAGAAACACAGGAGGTTGTAGAGAGACAGGAACGTTATTCAAACACTGCAAACAAACATTTGTCTCTTTTTCAAAAGTTTAAACTGTGCTCCATGACAAGACAGAGATGACAGTTCTGTCTCACAATTAAAAGAATGCAAACATATCTTCCTTTTCAAAGGAGTGCGCGTCAGGAAAGAAAGAACAAAGCAAGCAGTCAAAAAAAAAAATCAATAGGGCTTTTCGGCTTTTAAGTATGCGAAGCACCGCCGGTACAAAGCTGTTGAAGGCGGCAGCTCACACCCCCTCCGTCAGGAGCAGGGAGAGAGAGAGAGCCACAGAAAAACAAAGTCAAAAATCAATACGTGCCCTTTGAGCTTTTAAGTATAGGAAGCACCGAGCAGCATGTCCTTCAGGAAGCAGCTGCACACAGCCCCCTGCTCACACCCCCCTACGTCAGCGCAAGAGAGAGAGAGAGAAAGTAAGTTGGGTAGCTTCTCAGCCATCTGCCAATAGCGTCCCTTGTATGAAATCAACTGGGCAAACCAACTGAGGAAGCATGTACCAGAAATTAAAAGACCCATTGTCCGCAGAAACCTGCGAAGCAGCGAAAAATCCGCGATATATATTTAAATATGCTTACATATAAAATCCGCGATGGAGTGAAGCCGCGAAAGGCGAAGCGCGATATAGCGAGGGATCACTGTACAGAATTAGTTCATTTTACTTTGCTCTATGAAGATGTAAGCAAATTTTCACCACTTACTTCAAGCCCCTGTTTCCTTCTCCCGGTCTTCCGGATGTGTTCTTTGACCTCTTGAAGACCTTGTCTCTTGCCATGCTTGTTGGCCATCCACAGGGAGCGCTGAAACCCAGTCAATCCTGAGATGACCATATGCATACTCAACGTGTCTAGGAAACGCATCTTGCTCCCCTTAAACAAAAGATGTTTATTATGATTTCAGACACAATGCTGACTTTTCAACAGCAAGAATATGTACACATTAAAAAAGGGGTGGGGATTCAATATGTCATGAGGGAGACTGCTCTAGCAGCCAATCAAGTTCTGCAGCATTGTGACTGTATTTGTTTGAGGCTGATTAGCATGTTCAATATATGGTTGCTTCAAAGCAGCAACCAAGCAGTGTTTGAGGGGCTTTTACATATGCACATTTACAAGGTGACTGAGATTTACAAAGGTAAATTCCATAGAAACATGCATACACCAGGTTTTATAAACTATTTTTTTTTTTTTTATTTTAGCACAAGCATATTTTAGATCCAGGCCTTTAATGACCTCTTGGGCACAGCCATCAGCGGTTTGTCTGTTTGCGGAGAGAGTGTTGACCTTGTTGAGATGTTTACTTACCTTGGCAGTGACATTCATGTCTCTGGTGACTCTTCCTGTAAAGTCAGTAGATAAATTGGAAGAGCAGGGGGGTCATGAGGTCGCTGGAAAGGGGTGTGTGACGCTCCCGATATCTATGCAAAGGGAAGAAGGTCCAAGTCTTTAGAGTCCTGGTGCTTCCTGTCTTACTATATGGTTGTGAGACATGGACGCTATCTAGTGACCTGAGACGAAGACTGGACTCCTTTGGTACTGTGTCTCTCCGGAAAATCCTTGGGTACCATTGGTTTGACTTTGTGTCGAATGAGCGGTTACTCATGGACTCCTGAATGAGGCACATTACCTGCATTTTGAGGGAGCATCAGTTACGGCACTACGGCCATGTGGCGCGTTTCCCCGAGGGTGATCCAGCTCGTAAGATCCTCATTGTTGGGGACCCAAATGGCTTGACCAGGCCAAGGGGTCGCCCACATAACACCTGGTTGCGGCAGATACAGGGTCATTTCCGGAGGGTAGGACTGGACCGTGTGTCTGCCTGTGGGGTTTCCAACCGGGATCCCGAACTGTTTCGACGTGTAGTGGGTGCAGCAACGCACTGTACCAGTGCATGCTGCCCAACTTGACTTGACTTGATATTTTAGAGCTCGATTCCACATTAAGTTTTATAAATGAGACCCCTGGAGATAACCTTAAAAAACTTGCCATCCTGTGAACATTACTGATCTTCCATATTAATTGTAAGACAAATCCTTTTTATTAAGTCTAAAAATACCCTTTAGGAAAAAATGGCAGGGGGATGTAATGCAATGGCATGGCATGATCATCATATGTTCATTATTCCAAAAATGTATTGAATACTATGACCAATATATATCAGTACCTTACTACCAACCGAAAGAATGCTTAGATAAACTGAGCGAAATAATCATGGACAGCTTAGGACTTGAAAAGACAGACTGGTAAGATCACCCTCAGGGACGTTTCCTTAAACTTAGATGAACTGTACATTACCCTTCCTTCCTTCCTTCAGAAATTAGCCAAACAATGATATAATCACCTCAACATCAGTCACACCCAAAACAGTGCAAACCAAATTAAAGTGCTGCAATCCATGATAGAGCACTGTCATCTAAATAATCAAGAACTTAGTTTCATTACAACACTTACATATAAACTCTAAAACGGTGTCTGTCAGAACTCGTCATCTAAACAAACATCCGCATGGGAGAAGACACAGAGGCCAACAATCACACTGAAAGAACTACAAATGTCAGGGTCCGGGAAAGCATAAAATTAGCTAAAAATAAAAAAGCTAAAAAAAAAAAAAAGCATTAGTTTAAAAAAATTAGTTTAAAAAAATTAGCATTAGGAAAGCATTAGCTAACTATATCAATAGCTCTGCTTACTGGATGGGACAGTTAAGTAGAAATCTCTCCCTTTTTTTTAAAAAAAAAAAAGAATCACCTTATGGAGTGTGCCAGATAGCATAAGAATAAATGTGCTATGTTTTGGGGAAAAGGTATTTTGACCTGATGAGAATAAGATTGAGTTTTTTTGTGCAAAACTAAACCTGATCACAAAGGAAAAAAACAGCAGCGTCTGTAGTGAAGCTGGAACAAATATACTAATTGAAATAGAGGTTTGGAAATCACTCCTAATTAGTGTGAAAACCTAGTATATATTAAAACATTCTAAGGCTAAATAATAATGTGGGGAGTCCAAATGCTTATGAAAATATGAAATTTCAGGTAAATATTCAGATTGCAAGAAGATACACAAATATATTTTCCTATCCAGCAAAGTGTAACATTTTTAGTGCGTCAGAATAAACATGTAAGGTAGTGTGTGTAGAATAGTGGGGAATGCGACAAGGGTTGAAAGGAAAAACTATGGTAAAAAAGTAAGCATTCGCCCTCCTTATTCAGACATTACACCTAACTAATATAAAAATATCACTATGTTCACTTAAGCATAGATCCTGGTTGCAACTATTTCTTAATAGTCATGCCATAAGCCAGGTGAAAATAGTGTCAAGGGCAGCAAATGTGTGTATGCCTGATAAATCTTGACAGATACCCAAAATGCTGGTAGTGGAGTACATGTAAATGATTCATTTGTATCAGGGAAGGTAAGTTCATCCAAGACAATTATATTTTTTCAGTCACCTTTAGAAGATACTGTTCCTTGATGTAGGCCCTGTCAAAGCTGATATTGTGTCCAACCACCAGTCGTTCACACCACTGACCATTAGGTGGTTGAATAGCATTTAACATCGTTTCCATGGGAATGAGGTCAGTTAGCGTTAACTGACTGGACCATGTGTAACGTTCTTCAATCAGACGCTTACTGCACCAGGAGTACCTGCAAATAAAAGAACAGAAGAAAATGATGCAGGAGAATACATACAATAGGGAGACTGGGGGTAGAAGGAATGACTCTGAACTCTGAAAATCATCCAACCACGCGGATGGACAAGGCCAAGAGGACACCCAAGTAACACCTGGCTGCGCCAGATAGGTGTCTGCTTGGGGGGTTGCCAACTAGGATCCCAAGCTGTTTCGTCATGTGATGGGTGCAGCAACGCGCTGCACCAGTGCATGCTTCCCGACCTAACCAAAAAAGTATTTCAGAATCTGTTTTTAGTACAACTGTAGGTTCAAGAGCAGAGCAGCAGGGTGGATAAATCAGTCCCAAATTAAATTAAAAAGGGTTGATTTTAAAGCAGCATAAAGCTGTCCATTTTACTAATGACAATACAAACTAACTCTGCAAAAATAAGAACTGGCTGTTAAAGGAAATACTGTTCAAGTCTGAAATATAATGATGCAGAAATAAGGGCAAGGTAAAACAATTTAAAAATTTTTAAACTCTAATACCAAGTACGTAACAGCAGATATTTTGAAAGTCTAGATAAAAAAACAGTGCTTTAAATGACGACATGTAAAATTATCCCTTTTTAATTAAGTACATTTCATGCACTTCTGTAGCCAACTTCACATAATACTATAAGCTACTATGTCACTAAGATAGCAGTCGCCTGTGGTCCATATGCAGTGTGCAAGCCTTGAAAGGAGTATCACATGCTATAACCATTAAAAATGGCATAAAGATAAACATGTCTTTGTCCATACATTTCCTGTAAAAAGCACATTCCTATTTGGGTCAGAGACAAAATGAAGCTCTCTAAGCAAGCAGCACTGGAATTAAGAAAAACAAGAACTTCATTTTAAAGGTATATAAATTAAAAGACAAAGGAATGATGTCTGCACTCACTCACCATCCAGTAGGGGACACAGCTACAGCAAGTGTGGGGCACTGACCCTCAGCCAGGCACACCTCAACATCAAATACAAGTGCTTGCTCATCAGGGAAATCCACCTTCCTCTGTTCTCCACTAGAGCAGTACTGCGTCCAGCCTACTTCCCATGCCCATACCTCTGGCATCTCAGGTGGCAGCTCCTGTAGCAACAGGCTGGCAGCTTTCAGGTAAGGAAAACTCTGTTTTTGGGCCAAAATGCTGAAATGTTTATCAATGTCTACACCATAAAACGGTGGCAGTGTAAGGTTAACATCTGGCAGCAAAGCTGTCTCTCGACCCCACAGATCGTGCTTCTGTAGGTGACAGATACTGTGAGTCACATCCTCCTCTGTTGGATTCACTTTACACCCATTGAAGATTTGACTGTGGAGATTCGGGGAGAGCATTTGAATTTTGAGAGGGTTGAACCGGGCTTCAGAATTTTGAGAACATGTTGGACTGTGAAACTTCCTTACAACCATGTTCCCGTCACTCCTGCAAGATGTCCCATTACTGCCCAGATTACAAATGACACATCTGGACAGACGTTGCTGGAGTTTAAACAAAAAGCTGCTCATTGAAGCAGAAAATTCTTTAGTGCACTTTACTGAATTCAGGTGAATTACATTAATGCCTCTTCTGTTCACTCATCCTAAAATTCACTATAACTCCAATATATAATTACTCATCTGTATCAAGAGTTGACTCTCTGGGGTAACTGAACATCCAGACTGCATAGAAATTCAGGACAGAAGCCAGGAGACAAGCCAAAACTGCTTAAAGAAAAAAGGGAGGAAAGAAAGATTAGTTCTTCTTTAACATTCAGTACATCACCCACAATAATTTCACTTTGATGGTCTCTATTCTCACTTTTACACCCGTGCCCAGTCAGTAATTTCCATCTCATATTCCAAAATCTCTACTCGATACCATCTTTTTATTAATACCATAACCATGCTAGCAGTTTTTTTAATTTTTTTTATTTTAAAAGCTTTAAAGGAGACCTTACTACCCCCGTACATTTGCATAAGTACACGTAATCAATAGATATATGAATATGGAGAAATTACTGGGGTGATAAATGTTTTATTACTTTTTAACATTTCTGAGTTAATTTTTTTCTTCTGTAAGGTTTTACACTGTGCCAAAACTCAATTTCTCCCTAATTCTTAAATATTTACATTGCATCTCTTTATCAGAATCAGAAATAACTTTATTGGCCAGGTACACTAATGTGTACTATGAATTTGTCTTGATAGTACTGGTGCAACATTCAAGGACAATACAGAACACAAGATAAACATAAACTGATCAAATATGATGCAGAATACATGCGCAATACAAAAAATAAAGCAATAGTAGGATTAAAATGTCCAGGCAGTGTAGTGTGCAGGAATGCATAGATATTGAGTAGTAGCCCAGACCCGATTAATCAGAATAACTGTATGTGGGGAAAAAAATGTTTAGGTGAGGTGTTTTGTTTTAGCTTTCACTGCACAAAGGCGTTTGCTGGAGACAGGATTTTGGAATAGGTGATGCCCTGGGTGAGTTGGATCAGCAATGATCTTTGCGGCCTGCTTCCGTATATTGGACTCATATCAAACTTGAATGTAAGATAACTTTATGTATAAATGTTTCCATGATCATCGTGAATAGGTTCCTGCAACGACTCCTTAATTCAAATCTGTTACTGCACTTTGCAAAAACTGTGTGTTGAACACTGGCATTAAGTTCTTACACTTAAGGCGTTTAACTACACTGTTTAAATTTCCTGTTAGTTTGGTTGTGTTTCCACGCTGTACGAGCAAAAAGCCTATTACTGAACAACTGGAAAGAAAATGCACTACTATGCATGATACACAGTGCTTACTCTCCAGTGTCCTCCATATGAACATAACCTCAATTTGGGCTATTATCAAATCACGTCATTTTGAAATATTTGATTAATGTTTACTACATACGTCAAAGTTACTGTATCGACATCACACCCAAAAAGCATTCACATTGAAAGGACGCCCCACCTACATGCACCATTTTCATGGTTCAAGATTATGTGGTTTGATTGTCAGTCTCACAGGGCACTCCTGTTCATTTCTTGAAACCTCTTTATGTGTTTTGATCAACCCAAATAGAAGTGAATTTACAGTAAACTTTTTTTTTTTCCCCTTTTCCATCTGCTCAATGATTACATGCACAAGGAGCATGCATCAGGTGCCTGACCATTTGTTAGGCTTGCTTTGATTGGCAGGCAAGTTGTTTAATGCGAATTGTGCATCAACTGTAACTATGTGCTTATTTTTAAAATAAATTTAAATTAGTTTTTTGTTGAATTTATTTTTACCTTTTTATTGTTCCATGTTAACCCTCAACTCATTGGGCTGTTAATGAAATTTCATAATTAAGACAGCACAAACAATTTCACCCCAATGCACGGTATTTTTCATAGTTAGATCAGTCCCATGTAGGATCACCTTCATACCACTGTTAATTTTGACAATACATTTTGATTTGGATTTAGTCTTCTGACTAAATTCCATTTTAGTTTCAGTCACATTGTAGTCATGTGATTTCTCAGTTTTTTTATTTTTAATAAATTTCCAAAAACCTCAAGTAAACTTTTTTCACGGTGTCATTATGGGGTGTTGTGTGTAGAATTCTGAGGAAAAAATGAATTTAATCCATTTTGGAATAAGGCTGTAACATAACAAAATGTGGAAAAAGTGATGCGCTGTGAATACTTTCCAGATGCACTGTAATTATTGTTAGTTTTAGTCAACAAAAAAATTAATTTCAGTCAAGAAAAAGTAAATCAGTTTTAGTCAACTAAAGGTAAAAATAAATTAGTCAGTCAAAATCAGATGGATATCTTGTTTAACATATGAATATGCACAGAATATACTGTACCTCTGAACTATTATACTAACATGTACACAAATGAACAAAACCACATGCATTGATTACTGAACATAAAATGAAGAGTGTAGAAAGGATTTACTCCAAAAGATCTTGGTCAGATAATGGCAGTCTCTCATCACAGTTTTCCAGGCTTCAACATGCCTTCGTTATGCTGCTATTAAGATATTACCAAAAAAGGCTGGCCCAAGCAGCACACATTTAATTTCAGGACAGGGATTATAAAGAATGAGATCATCATAGACCTTCCGATTTATTTGATCATGTGCACATTTTAAATTTGTTCTGGTATTTTTTCTCCAGCAACTGAAAAATGCTGCTTAAAATAAAACTTAAAATAAAAATTCAAAAAGTACAATATACTGTATGTACTGTTGAATTGGTGAATTTCAAAATAATTTAGGATACTTTCATTTAAACAAACCCTGTTTTTGTAAAGCTGTTTTGTAACAAAATACTTTCAAAATCTGGTTTGTCAGAGAATCACTCTGCTAGGTTTACAACATTTGCTATTGTATACAAGCTTTATATTTACATTATTAGCTTGTTAAAAACTCACTAAAGAATAACATTTAATTGATAAGTCCAATTTGTTACATTAATCCAATATTTTGGAACTCTTGTAAAAGAGCCTTTGAGGTGCTTTTTCCAAACTGTGTCACATGAGTGATCACAGTTTGTTACTGTTTAGCCTGAATGCAAATCCACAATTACAAAAGTTACCTGTAGTCAAATAATCGCAACCTTGAGATTGCATTACATTCACAAACATACCTTTCTAATATATGACATCATAAGTGCTTTTACATCATTCTTCACATTTTAGGGGTTATGCTCATAAACATTAGTCTGCTTTCAGAAACCAAACGAACAATTCAAATTTAGTGTTTGCAGATTCGTATTAAGCAAAGACATGTACATATCATATTAACTGGGAGAGGTACTTCAAGCACTGAAATCCTAAATACATTTTATGTTAGTATTAACAACTGGAAAAGCTAATTTAATCAGTGATGCAGACAAGCCAAATAGCCACTTCGCTTGAAACTTGCCTCAATTGTTAATTGCTACAACTGTTCTCGTCTCTGCCACTGTACCCGTATGTATAATTGGATGCATGCGAGGTGATTTCACTTGCAATCCTGAACGGTATCCACCAGTTACAAAGTGGATGGATGCGCAGATGAACATGTGTAGATGGGCTCATTACTATCAAATAAAGAATGCAAAGCTTTCATTCCTTTATCATGACTGTGTAGAACACTGTATTAAAAGTGATTAAAAAAAAAAAGTGATCATCCCCCCGTCATTTCATCAGCTGTAACAAATGCATGATACTACAAGCTAAACAGTTAAAACTCACATCTGAGGCTGAGCACATCTGATTGTGCTCTCAAAGCTGCATGACTCTGTTGCTTATGTAACTTGTAAAAGGGTAAAGCTGGCAATAACAAAATCCTGTGTGTGTCTGTGTGTTGGCTTTTAAATGGGCCTTGCCAGTTTATGCAGATATACACCGACAGCAGAATGGCGGCACTGGTCAATATGGTGGATGGACAAGTGGAGAAAGGGAAAGTGTCCTGGACAGGAGAAATAGATCCCCCAGTGATCATTTAAGAAGCCTCCAAAACATACTACTACCAGTTATTTACTTCTACCGCAATCAATAAACAATCCCAAAATAAAAATGTTCAATTCATTATATGGGTTGCCTATATGATCAACCTTTTAAATGTCATTGCTGTTTGTAATAAGTTAAAGTAAATCATGATTCAGTAAAACAACTTTACTGCCTGGCTATGGAAAGAAATACAAGTTTGGACATACAACTGACAATGCAATATGAAAAATAATGCTTGAGTGGTAGACACAAACAAATGAAAATTGTAAACATACTTAGAATTTCTATCATTCCTACTGATTACCCATTTAAATTCAAAAGAATACAGTTTCCTGTAAAATTGTGTTCTGCAGTGGCTACCAACAAGACCCAAGATTAGGTACTAGGAAAAGCAAGAATTAATCAACAACCAGGAATGTTTTACTCATGGGCAACTGTATGTAGCAAGCTCAACAGTAAGCAGCTCCAGTGAACTAATATTAGCCCCTGATAAAAAAAAAATACAAATATTGTGTAAAAAAAAAGCACTTCAATAGTTACATAGTACTTCTGATGCATCTTATTAACTTAAAGTACTATAATGTAAGCCAACTGCCTTCGGAAGTAGCACAGCTAGTATATTAAAGGTGATTTAAATCTTCATTTTAGGTACACTGTTAGGGACAAATCTTGGGCAAAAATCTGTTTCATTAAACAGGTCTTCTCATCTATTATTATCGAAGAACAAAAAAAAGTTAAAATGTCACATGATCTCAACTCTATAGTGATATTTTAGATGTAAATGATCCAGGATGACCTTGTTAAAGAGGCAGGCAGCTTCAAGCACTTAATAAATTCACACTGTTAATTTTTTTTTTTGAACACAAAATGTCAGATAATATTCATGGCACACAGGAAGCGATACTTGGATTGTAATGAAAGTGCATTTTGACTGAACCATTTAAAATGAATATCAACAATTTCAAAAGAGTGTTTGTAAATGGTGGTTTTAACACCTTTAAAATAAGAGGAAAACTAGTTTTAGAACACTGATTTTCAGTTGTTAACAAATGAGAAAGGAGACATCTGTGTGTTTAAAGTTTTTGCAAACAATACCTTAAGATAGACATCACTCATGCCAAACAATAAAGCTGACATTCACAGACACAAGAGACCACAAAACGTGTGAATTTTACTGGCTAAGATATTCAAGCAAAATGTACTGAAATTACACAGCTCTGGGATATCTAAAAATGCATTTCAAAATACCTTAAATGAATTATAGATAAATGTATATACCTTGTATTTATTTTCAGATATATCAAATACATTTCATGATAGTGTAAATTACATCCTTGTCACACTTGGGCATCTGAAATATATTTTAAGATATGTCAAAATTTGTTTGAGATATTCAGATATATGTAACCATGACTTTTGAGATCTTAAATAAATTCTGAGACACGGCTCAAAATGACAATTTGCAACATCCTAACTGCAATTCAAGGGCTGAAAATAGCTTCCTGTTTATGTTTGTATGTTGGATCTCCTGTAATTTTAAGATATTTTGAAATGCATTTGAGATTTGTCTCAAGATCAGCACATAAAGCAGAACCAGTTTACTGGCAGTACTCCATTTATGGTGATACACAAGCATTCGATTGAAGAGACTGGGTTGGGTGAAGTAGGTTTGCTCCCCTGTGAACCTCTATAATACAATAACATTACATCAAAGTGTGGGGTGTAGATAGTTTTCCCCTGTGAAACCTCAAGCAGTGCAATACAATAAGTTATAGGATTTATCCCTCCAAAACTTTGAGTGCTGTGAAACTTTGGATGCCACTGTACCCTAAGTAGAAATGCTCAAAATGCACAGGAAGATACTACAGATTTTTGAAAATACATTTCCAGTATGCCAAAACAGTCTATCTTAAAATGTAAAATATTTTAAAAAGGATTTCAGATAGCTTCATATTACCTCATGCTTGAATTATCTCAAACTAGCGATGCTATCTCCGAAACACATTTAAGAAAGTAATTTTAAAATATTTGCTGTCTTGCTTTATGTTACCTTTGGCACCCTTCCCCTCTATCTGCATATGTCGGAACCTCTTTTGACTAATGTGAATTTCCCATTGGGATTAATAAAGTATCTATCTATCTATCTATCTATCTATCTAATGCTCCCTCTCTTCAGTGTGTTCTCGTGAAGCTTGCTTCTCAGTTTCTGTCATTAATTTCAGTGCTCCTTTCTTGCCTCCTGCCAGGTTTTATACTTCTCGTCTTTGAAAGGCAACTCACTCAGTGTGCCTCCTAAGCCTTTTCTCTTCCTCATATGTCTCGCACTCCTTCTTTCCATTGTGTCACCAAAGCCAAACTGACAAATCAGACTGCTCTGTGGGACTGGATGCACATTCAGACCTTAATGTTTTATTATACAGTAGACATGACACACTTAAAATATCAGGAACTGGAGTTCTCTGCAAGATACCACTTTTCAATTTGAGGTACAGTATCTCAAAATGTACCCGAAGATTGTGTGAATTTTACTTCAAGCTATGTGAATTACATTTTAAAATAGCTTTAAAATGTTATTTCAAGATGTATTAAAATCATTTTCTTAAACACAATTAAATAGATACAGTGCATTTCAATCAAACTTAAGGTGAATTAGGTCAATTTGATATATGAAAATGTATCTTATGAGATTTTCAAATGCACAGAAAGTTATTTTGTGAAATCTGAAAATGTACTTTAGATATCCAAAAATACATATGAGAGATTTCAAAATGTATTTTAGGCATCTTAAAATGTAAACGAATTTATTTTGAATTCTTTTGAATCGATTTTCGGATATCTAAAAAGCTAATCTGCGTTTTTAGGCATCTCAAATTCATTTTGAAATATTTCTGAATGTTAATTTGGCTTGCCGTAACAGGGGATGTGCGTCAAATCTCTTCCATTACAGAGTAGTGCAAATATGCCGAGACAACCAATATTTGGTCCTAGAACTACTACCTCAAAATCTCCCTTCAACTCTGAGTTTGTTCATTTAGTGCTTTTCGCCTTGTCATTTGAGTTCAACTTTACACAGACAGGTGACAACATTCAGTCATGCCCGTTTCAGGTACATAGTATCGGTTACCTCGTCTCAAATTTTTACTTCAGTGCTTATATTTTAAATTTTAGTGGTTAAAGTGGAAAAAATCCTTAAGCGGTCTACTAATATTTTCATTCATTAATATGTAGAGTGGGACACAACTTGTATGCTGCTGTTGGCGGGAGGAGAGCGGGTCGAAAACTTTTCTAAAAGCGGTCTGTAAAAAAACAATTACACACATGCCTCTGTTTTAAAGATTTGTAACCATAAATCTCAGTAATCGCTCCGAGACTAACTTCAGATAAAACAGTATCCTGATGAGAGCTGAAAGCAGCTCGAACACTTCCACCAAGTATTCAGTCCATCACGATGCCCAGATGTTGCTGCACAAGTCATCAGCTACAAGTCAATCTCGTCTCACGCTGTCAATTAAACACTCCGGCCTCAGATTCCCAAATCTTTAAACCACAGTTTCTCATTTCAGTGTTTTAGAAACGTACTAACAAACCGTCTCTTTGACCCCAGTCAGCTTGTCTGTTTTCAGTCAGCCGCCCAACACGTTATGTACAAACTCCTAAAACGTGTAGTAGTCCACGACACACGTGACTCCTGGAGTGTAGAGTTGACGGATGCGTTTTGAAAACCACAGCGACGCATAGCGGTCAGGAGAAACGGCTTATTTTGCAGACTGTTTTGTATCAATTATTGAATTGAGGTTTTAAGCGTGAACATTTTCTAAAATTGTAACACATCGTGTTATAAGAAAATATATATATATGCTTTTGCATCAGTGTTTACAGTTAATTTTCTTTCTATGTAACACACATTTAAATGACACGTGTTATTTTTCGGTTAATGTGGATGGAAAGAAAATTCTAATAGTTAAAAAAAGCTATAAAAAATTTCCAAAGTCCCGCTTACAAAATAAATAAATAAATAAATACAAAAGTTAAATGAGCTTATAAGAGAGCTATTATTATAGGGCCGCGTGGCCTAATGGATAAGGCGTCTGACTTCGGATCAGAAGATTGCAGGTTCGAGTCCTGCCGCGGTCGTACTTTTGTACACATTTTCAGATGAAAGAATTAATTTTCTTCTGTACAAATCCAGATAGCATAACGTTCTTATTATGCGAATCAAATAACAGAGTCTGTGTGTTCATACGAAAGATAAGTAACAAATCGTGAATTACTATATGCTAATTGCGCCGCCTAGTGTCTAAATGTAAACTCAGTATATTGTAGTTGTAAATATATATATATAAACGAGTTCATCTTTGCAGCATGTTGAGAAATAAATTCAAAATAAAAACACTTGAATTAAATACAGGACATAACCATCGCCGTTTGTCAGATGATTTAAAAACAAGGTATAACGGGTTATGGGAGTATTATCCCATTGTACAAAAAGCGTGATCGAACCGATCCAAGTAACTATAGGCCAGTATGCTTAACGTATATCACAGGTATGTAAATTAATGGAAGCAATTATTAAGATAAAGATCGAACAGCACTTGTCTAGAGCTGCAGTATTAGCAAATACTCAGAATGGGATGAGACGGAGAGGGAAAGTTATTATTCACTAAAATGTCAGAACAGCAAATATGATCAGAAGCATGCGATTAGTTGTCAAATTAAAAAAAAAAAAGTGTGAATTCAGGGAGCGGACTGTTGGTGGGTAAAAAAAAATTGGCACAAATACAAGGAGCAAAGAGTAATGGTGATGAGGGTTTTTTCAGAATTAGGTGATGATTCCTAAGGGTGGGGGCGCTTCTGTTTTTAATATATATAAGAGATCTGTACATATCAATTAGCTGGTTAAATGTTCCGATGATACCGATGGACTTGGATATCATACAGGCTTGACCGGATTTGTGACTGACGAAATTTAATGCATGTAAATGTAAAGTATTACACGTCTGAGATAAAAATGACAGGTTTGAATACACAATGGGAGGTCTAAAACTTGAAAGTTGAAGTAATGAGAAGGATTCAGGAGTTATATTGGACTCATCACTATCTACATCCAGACAGTATACAGAAGAATCAATAAAGCTAATAGGATGTTAGGTTATACACTATATACTGTAAAGATGTGTAGAGTTTAAGTCAAGAGAGGTTATACTTAAGTTATATATACTAGTGAGCTCTCATCTAGAGTACTTTGTTCAGTTTTAATTTCCATATTATAACAAAAACATTGTGCTAGAAAACGTCCAGAGAAGAGTGATTAGGCTTATTCCAGGACTAAGAGGTCTGAGCTATGAGAAGAGATTGAACGAGTCGAATATTTTCAGTTTAAGCAAATGGAGATTAAGATGAGACATAACTGAAGTGTTTAAAATTCTGAAAAGAAGTGGTACAGTAAATCACAGTTACTACTTTAAAATAAACACTGCATCAAGGACAATAGGACATGGTTGGAAACTTGTTCAGGGAAGATTTCATATATATGTTAGAAGGTTTTCTTTATACAAAGATCCATAGACACCTGGAATTAATTACCAAGTGGACAGTAGGACTTTAGAGACCTTCAAATCTCAATTTAATGTTATTTTGAACAATCTAGATGAAAAGTATAAACAACCTTGTTGGGCTGAATGGCCTATTCTTGTCACAAGTTTTCTAATGTTCTGTTATTGTCTCTGATGAATGTATTTATTTACTTATTGTTTATATGAATTTAAGCTTAACAGTATAGGCGTGTGCTAGATAAGTGAATCACAAAATGGATAAAATGACAAATGCAGGTAAATTTTAATTTTATCTGATAAGATTCACCCTCAAGTAAATAAATTAATTATTACATATTTACAGTATATTATTTAAATGTATCTTTAACTTCATTTTATCAAAAACATTTTCTAGTTTACTATATATGAATAACAAGACATATATCTTCTTTATCTTTTTTAATGTTTTAGTTAAAATAGTTTTACATTTTTAATTAACCTAAAGTTAGATTATAATCAAATGTGAACAATATTGCAACTCAGACACAGAGGTTTTCTGCATGAAGGGCCAGTAATAATTATTTACATTTATACAGCACTTTTCTCACTACTCAAAGCGCTCAGCAATTGCAGGTTAAAGGCCTTACTGAAGGGCCCAACAGCGCGGAGTCCCTTTTTTGGCATTTACAGGATTCGAACTAGCAACCTTCCGATTGCCAGGGCGGAGCCCTAGCCTCAGAGCCACCACTCCGTCCTAGTATGCAGTAGTGCATAGCCCAACAAGATAAATAATATGCTTACCTCAATACTAAAGGCCTCATTTATGTCTTCTTCAGCATTTTTTATACTTTTCCATCATAAGCTCAAAATTTCTTATCCAGGAAAATATTGTTTTTTGGGTAACACTTTAGTTTAGGTACTGCAAAAATGATTCTATGAATAATACATATTTATGTAACAAAACTTTAACAAAGGCTTATTAACACTTACAAAGCTTAAGTAAAGTGGCTATTAATCTCTGTGCAGTGTGGCATAGTAGGACAGTTCCTATCTAAAGATCCTATACTGAAATATGCAATATCAAGAGAAATATATTTCAATTAAGCCACCACCTCTGACCATTCCAAATTGAAATTATTTAAGTAGACCACATTGCAAAAATAAATAATCACTTCACTGAGGCTTTGTAAGTAATAGTAAGACCAAAGGAAAACTTTGTTAATGCTTTGTTATATGACAGTAAATGAGTAATAGATGCATTTTTGCAGTACTAAAAGTGTTACTGGTTTTTGTATTTTGTGGAATTGTCTTTGTGCCAAGTGATGTGAGTCTGTTTCCAGTTCATGGGTCTCATTGTATTAGCCCTTCAGTGTTCTCATTTTATCCTTGGGTGTTTCTGCTAATTTGCAACCAGAACTTTACAGTTTGGAAATGGGGCTTGAAGGCTAGATCCCTTTATTCTCGGTGCTGTGTTGAGCCAAAGTGTCGATGGTGCTGAATACTCTATCCTGTCCCTTGAGCTAGAAACTACCAGAGCAGGAGACCAGGTATGTGGCAGTGGACAGAAAAGCCTTGGTGATAAAGTGGGCTATTAACCAGCTAACGTACCACCTCCTGGGCCATGACTTCACTCAGGTGACTGACCATACACCCCTACAGTGGATTGCACTTCACAAAGAGTCAAAACCAAGGGTCTCCAGATGGTTTTTGGACCTTCATCCATATCAGTTTGTCTCCATGCCAATGCCAAAGTTCTTTCCCGAGCTCTTGACCTCACAGGTTCAGACTTCCTGACAACAACAACAACATCAACATTTATTTATTTAGCATATTTTATACAAACAATGAAGTTCAAAGTGCTTTACAAGATTTCAAAGAGAAAGTTACATGTAAAAGCACAATTAGGATTAGGCAAAAATATTAAAGAATAAGTAACAACAAAAAGGTAAGGTCAGATGGCTGGGAGGGCAGAAAAACAAAAACATCTTGATAGACTGGAGGAAAAACAAAATTTGCAGGGGTTCCAAGGCAAAAAGACCACAACCCCCCATTGAGCATTCTACCTAACATAAATGTTCTTAAATCACTCCTCTTTGTTTTCAGTCTTCACATGATAGTATTTGATGAAGCTCATCTCATTGATAGCTGAGACAGCCATCTTCATTCCTTCATTACAGGTGGCTGCATGGTGTTTTGATCAGATGGTGGTGGCGCAGATCGACACTTTAGAAAAACCAGGAAAGATAGCAGAGAATAGTAGAGATTAGTAAAGACTGTGGATCCCTAAGGAATATGATAATTCTATACCCAAATAGTCTATTAGGAATACAACTAAAATGTAGCTACAAAAAAGCCAAATTTAAATAACGTTTTTTAGCAGTTTTTTTTTAAACATTCTACAGTATTAACCTGGAAAATTTCTGTTGGTAAAGTATTCCAGATTTAAGGTGCATAACAGCAAAAGCCCACCTCTCCACTACTTTTAAGATTGGCTTTTGGAATTATTAGTAGACCTCCATTTGAAGATCTAAGGTTACGACTTGGACTTGTCGACCAGTGGAATGAGCCTATCATTTGCCCAAACAGCGACAAGAGCTTGAAGCATCCATTTTGTCTGTCCCAGAACTGGTGAATGAACCGCCGGGAAGAACCCCTCTAATTGTGCATGACATCTTCACCAAGCCAGACGTTGTCATCTGAAAACATCCTGACCACCTGGAACATGAGATCAGGAGAATGCTAGATCTTGGTGTAATTTAGAAAAGTTTTAGTCCCTGGTCTAACCTCATCGTCTGCAGTTGGCAGTTTTGCTCGACTTCCACCGACTTAATCAAGTGTACCAATTTGATGCTTGCCAGATGCCTCGAGTGGATGAGCTCCTTGAGTGACTCAGTAAAGCTCAATATCTGACCAACCTAGAATTGACAAAAGGGTTCTGGAAAATTCCTTTAATGGAATCCGCAAAAGAGAAGACCACCGTTTAACACCCTTAGCGGCCATTAGCAGTATCATGTTCTCTGATTTAGATTGCATGGGGCATCAGCGACCTTCCAGCAACTGGTGGGTAGAGCGTCCCCACAATACCTATAGTGTTTCCTACCTGGATGACATCATCATCTATTCTGGTACCAGGGGAAAACACGTATGATAGGTGCGCATTGAGCTCTTAGCACTAAACCAGTCTTTGGATCAACCAAAAGAAATATGTCTTTGGGCTGACCTAGGCCAAATGTTCAGACTACTTGGTGGGCCTGGGTACGGTGCCACCACAATGTGCCAAAGTTGATGCCATCAAGATGGTCCAAGCCTTCCTAGGTTTAGTGGGGTACTAATTCTGGTTTGTTCCCCATTTCTCTGAGAGGACAACTCTCTTGACAGACCTTACAAAAAAGTGGGCCTCTAATATGGTGGTATGGGATTCTAAAACGGACACCACATTCCATGACTTAAAACAGTCCCTTATGTCAGCATCTGTATTGATGACTCCTGACTTTTCTCTGCCTTTCATTTTACAGACCATCCACTTGGACACAACTCTTCCTGCTGGGAGGACTGAAAACTGAAAGCTCCATCATCTTTGCCAGTGTCCTGAACTCATGTCTGAAAAGACCTCTCTGCAATTATTTGTTTGTTTATCAATTAGCTTACAATCCAATTATATGGGGTTACCAGGTTGGTACCCCAACTCTTTATTATTGTCCCTTGATTCTCTTACAGTGTTTATAATTATTTCTGCCAGATGATTATTGTATGGCTGTTTATTTCCTTTTCTATAATATCTTCTTTATTTTAATTGACATTCATCTGCATTTTGAAGTCACAGATTTAAGTCTTTAAGGGCATTCTTTAAAGGAAGTGCAAACCTGTTTCAATGACAGGTTTAATCTTGTGATGATCAGTCAAGCCAGACTATTCTTTTAAATATATGGCCACTTGGATTTGTCCTTTATCTGAAAACAGTTTAAATCATTATGTGTAAGCTCTCCCATGCTTAGTTGTTTTTGTCATTTTTGCAGGACATTATGGTAGTACTGTGGTGAGCACTGCTGCACTAATTAACTCACTCATTGTGAAGTTTTCTGCCAAATCCTAAATACAAATCCATATTGGCAGTTCACTGACAAAATTGTTTTTTTCATTTCTGTCTGGTAAATGTAGCCTCTTTGATCTCTCCTTTCATCAAACTGTATTACTACATAATTTCATATTGCAAATTGTGCCTGCCTGTGCTGGAATGCCATCAAAATGTGCCATTAATATAAGCAGGTATTTTACCTAGCACTAAATGACTATATGTAGTATCCCAATAAGTTTGCAATCTGTTATATCAGAATGCAGGTAAATTCAGAGTGTATATTTTGTGGTTACTTGTGTGTCAATTAAGTTCATAAATAGTGCAGATCTAATTAGAGTGCAAATTAAGATGAGCTTAGGTTTTCCATGCAAGTGATTGACATGAGTTTGCTATTATCAGTCAGTGATTTTAAATTTTATTTTACTGATGTTTTCTTCATATACATTTTTTTACTCCAGAATATGAAATATGGCACGGGATCTCTGCTGGTTTTATAGTTTTGCTATGGTTTTTCTTTTATTGCAGTCATCTTTAGGCTGTTAGAACCCCTAACTGGTAATATAAGCAATATTATAAAGTAACTAGTGGCTGAACTTAAGTTGTGAAATGAATTACTGTTCAAATAGTCTAAGAGCAGAAAACAATTGAAACATCTAAAAATAGACTAAAATTCCTTAATGGAGCTCATTATATGTATATGTTATTTACTTGAGCACTAAATAACCAATCACTCAAATAAATGTTTTAGAATGGAAGAATGTTACTTGCTTCAGACATCTGATAACTATGACCTCTGTCATCTCATTCATAAGCACTGTGTAGAGCTATGTTTTGACCAGTAAGTTGTGCTGTATCCAAAATACTGTAATTGAGGGCACCTTGATTTAAATAATTATTTTGTAGAGGACTTACAGGCATTGCAGATGCATTATCTTAACTTAAAGTGTTGTTTAGAGAAACCAGACAAGTAGAAAATGACAACTAGTGTAGAAAAAATTTGAAATAAATGATAGAATACTTTATCATGTAGATATGCAGATAGTTCTTCTGAAAGTATTTACAGATAGATATGCAGATAGTTCTTCTGAAAGTATTTACAGATAGGCTAGGGATGTAATATGCTATGGACATTATATTCAGGACAGATAGACCATGGAAAAACCGCATAGCATTTTATTGGCTTGGTGGGATGAAAAATATAACACGATTTTTCAAGACATACAGTATGCAGACTATCAGGTTACTGGACCTATTAAACTGGATGATCATGTGCCCCTGATACTCTTGCCAGGAGTAGAGGAACACTTTACCTGTTTTGCTATGGATATTGTGGGTCCATTATTTATAAGAATTAAGGGCTATAAATACATTTTAGTTTTCAGTGCTTAGGCCACAAGTCATCTAGAAGCTTTTATGCAGAATTGCATCAGGTCTACACAGCTGGCATATGTTCTTTTACAATTATTCTCTAGAGATGTGATTCCTAGTGAAATAACTAATCAGGGAGATAACCTCATTTCCAGATTATTACAACTGGAATATGGGCTACCTGGGGTAAGAACCTCCCCCTACCATCTGCAGGCTGAGAGTCAGGTTACATTTTTCAATCAAACTTTGGAGCAGATACTTGGAAAGTTTGTATGCAAAACTGGATCTGATTGATACCAATTTTTTTGCTTTATTTACTTTTTGCCTTCTGGGAAGTCTCTCAGACATCAACTAGTGTCAAGAAAACAAATCACTTTGGCTTACTAGCAAAAACTTGGTCTAAAAAAGTCTAAGGTCTACACTACAGTTAATGCATGAAATTTTGTTGGTTTAATTTGACAGTTTAGAAAAAGCTGGACTGACAAAATTGGGAAGACCTCTACAAACAAATCTGTTCAACCACAGAAATAAGGCTGCTGTTTAAATAATGTTTTAAACAAAGATGTGTCGAACTGAAACTCCCTAAAATATTTAATTAAGCAATAAATGTGCATACCTTCCAAAGCTGGAAGTCTGAGGGTTCTAGCCTATTCTAACTTAAATTAGGATAACAAATAAGCAAATGTTGTTAAGAAAGATTACTTAAAGAAGCTAATGCACTTTTTATGTACTTTTACCTTTAATTATAAAGAAAAATGGATGCTAATAAAGGTGATTATACAGTAACCCTAGGGTAGAATGCTGTTTGAAGCCTAAAGGTTCTTAGAAATAAAAATTGTTACAACTGTGCCATACAATCTCCATAAATTAGAGCAGAGGATTGATTGAGACAGGGCATCCTATTCTGAAGACAGTTTGTGGCTACTGAATGATTGTAAGGCATTCTTTTTCTCTGTTACTTATTTTTAGCTATTTTAAAGATGTTATATGCTAGGTAGGAAACAAGTGGATGTCATCGTGAAAAATCCCATCCATCCCCTCCAGGAGGCGCTCTCTTCCAGCACTTTTAGCCACAAGTTCATTCTACCACAGTGTGCTAAGATGTGCCTCTGGGATCTTTTCTGCCCACTGTTACCAGGTTATTCAATGTTTCCACCCCGTGTATTTGTTAAGTTTATTTATTTATTTATTCTTGTTTTTTATTTTTTGGGGCTGCATGCATTTGAATTTCCCCATGGGATTAATAAAGTTTATATAATGTAATTTAAGTCAAATAAAGAGTATGGTACAACCAGGCATCATGAAGGCATACGTTATTACGAGGACAGAGACCGCTACTGTTATTGTCTACTCTTACATCTGAAAATATTATACTAGCTAGGTGGCAGGGGCCTTATGAAGTAATTTCTCAAAAAGGTCACAAAAATAATGACATTTTTATGGAACTTGAAATTCATTAAAAATAAATATTTCATATTAATTTGCATAAGGAGTAGCTTGACTCAATAAACCAATTATTTATTAGTATAGTTGAAGATGAGAAGGATGTTCCAAGACAGTATTGCCTTGTTTCTATTTCTTCTCCATGTTGCCTGCCTTTGGATCAATTTAGTTTATTTCTGCATAGCACTCTGCAGAAACTGAGTGCTGTGGCAGGTTCACATGCTGATACAAATGCAAGTTTACAAATTGCTAATTACATAATAAGCACACATAAAGGCACAGATTTGATTAAACAGACAGGAAAACAGAGTGGTTTCAAACTGTCTAACAATGCTATCTGTTCAATTTTTGACAACTGAGCAGAGGAAAACAAAAACTCCACTCAGCAGCATCCCAGGAGTAAATAATCCTCTTAGCAGTTTATGATAAATTCTAACAGAGAAAGGCAAAAACAAAGTCAGACAATGTCACAATCCTGGAGACCTCGGCCTACTAGCTGCACATCCCTCCTGGGCATTCTATAGTAGAGTCTGTGACAGAATTTTAACATCAGTTGATTCCAATGCTCTGGGTGTCACAAGGTCCTCTCTTCTTGGCACAAAAGCATACCATAATGTGTGTAGTTACAGAATGAATTGCACTTTACTCTGTACATGCAACAGTAATGACCTTAAAAATGTATAAACCTTTAATCTAGCACTAATATTCATTTAACTTCTTTGCGTCCTTTACAGCATAGAATGCATGTGCCTGTATCACTAGATGCTAGCTGTCTTTTCAGCCTTTTAAATTCCAGTTTAGATAGATCTCTGGTAAAGAGAATTGATTTTTTTGTCCCATCCCACTTCAATGAGTGGAATGTTTAATGGGGGTGTGTGTGACATTGCAGTACACCTATTGTTATTTTACAGGACTATTTTATAAAAATTAATTACAGATATAAAACACAAAGTAATTTACTGTATAAGTATTCCTCACTTTCATATTCATATTTAGTATGCACCTTTGACAGCCATGACAGCACTGAGACTGTGTGGACAGGGTCTCTCTCTATCAGCTTTGCACATCTAGACACTGCCATTTGTCCCCATTCTTCTTTACAAAACTGCTCAGGCTCGTTGCTTGGGGATCATGAGTGGACAGCCTTGTTCAGGTTCAGCCACAGATTTTTCAGTTAGAATGAGATCTGGACTCTGACTTAACCACTTCAGGACATTCAATTTTTTGTTTTTAAATCATAACTGTGTAGCTTTGGGTGTATGCTTGGGGTCGTTAGCTTGGGGGGGGGGAATAAATCTTCTCCGAAGGTGCAGATTTATCACCGACTGCATCAGGTTTTCCTCCAGGATTTCAATGAATTTTTATATATTTATATTTATGCAATGAATTACTCTATATTTTATATTTGTAATTCATTTAGACCATTTTGCAGAGATCTTTTTTCACTTTGACATTAAAGGATCATTCTGATGAGCACTGTCAAAAAAGCCAAACAAAATCCACTGTGATTCAATGCTGTTTAACAATAAAATGTCAAAATTTCCAAGGGGTCATACATTTTATAGGCACTACTCGGGGACCCCCCTGGTGTCTTTGGTGCCCTACCCCCAGTTGCAGCCTAGTAGGCTGCAAAACCACAACTTTCTTGATATTAAAACCGCAACTTTCTTGATATTTTAGTTTGTAATTTAAAAACGGAATAAGAATCTGAAAATCTAACAAGATCACATTAAAGTTTGATCAATTCTGAAAAGATTGATACCAAATATATATATATATATATATATATATATATATATATATATATATATATATATATATATATATATATATATACACACTGTATATATGTAGGTTTTAAAATAAGCCCGATTTAAAGCATGACAAAAAACGTGACATAAAAATGTCACATAAAATTGTTGCACTTTTAGGCTTAGGATTTTATATAGATAGAGTAGATATATAGTATAAAGATTATTGGCATTGTGAAAGATACCTACACTTACTAATAGCAATTTGTTTGGCATTGACTTTTTTTAAAGAGGAAAGGGTATTTTTCATTTTGGCTCCCCATTTATGGCAGGAAAACAAAATACATATAGTTTTGGATGCCTGAGGTAACAATGAAGGTTTTGTCATGGGAATAAAGGTCATGTTTGAGCATGAGAGAACCGGATCATGCACCCAATTTTTTTAAATCACTTCAGTGTTTGTGAGTGCAAGTAAGCAAGTGGCTTGAATTAAAGGTCAGGATGTAGCACATAAACATTCCATCATTGTTAAGTGTGCTTACTGTTGAAAGTTATGAGGAGGGGTGTTCATTAGAATTTTAAAGTAAATATCAGTTTTTTAATATGGGAAAGTGCGGCAGTTTTCAAAAATTGTGGATTGGGATCATTAATGTTAAACTAAGTTAAACAAAAGGGATGTGAATAGTCATATAATGTCTGTTTTATTTGAAAGTTTGCTTATGTTGGCTGTATTCATATGTGGCTTTTGGGTATAGTCCTGTGACATTACTGGATTATGTGAATGTGTTGATTACTTTCATAGATTAGCAAAAGGGGAAAAAAAAAATGTTTATTTCAGTGGTACTGAACTCTGGAGTCCATTGACAGAATATAATAGTGTTTTGCAGCTACTATTGCAAGATTATTGTCTGCTGGTAAGCCATGTTGAGAGAGATCTGTTTTTTTTCCCCTTTAAGTTTGTGTTTCTGTGAAGCTTTTTTGTATCCATAAGAATTAATTTATGAATGCTTTTTTTTTTTGTCCACTGATTCCTGATTTACTGGTATGAGAAAATCCTAGCATACAGTATAATATGCTGTTTGATGTGTCTTAATGTCTAGTTATAGACAATGTTTAGTTTTTTGAGGTTCATCCCTATTTTTATCCATCTAATCCACAAAAAAACCTTCTATTTTAGGCCATGTGCTGGTATTTTGTGCTGGAAATGACTCCCTTATGATAAAATTATGCAAAAATGATCAAAAGGACCTAAAAATGGGTATGACACATCAAACAATCACAAGGGTTCAATCCCTAATGAGACGCGAGGGATTAAAGTTACTCCTTTTCACAAAAATTCAAACAAAAAGGGGGTCCAGTCATATAGGCATGTGGAGTGTCATTTTATGCTATTTTGAGGAAACTGATCACAAATATGATACTATCACTGATATTTGATTCTTTACTGGTGGTTCTAGCCTTCTAAAAGCCTTTCCCAGAAGGTTAGAAGTTTCAAACATAAGCATGTGGGGTATCATTTTAGACTATATCAAGGTCAGTGATTATAAATATGTTATTTTATTTTTTGAAGCTTTACCAAGGATCTAGCCCTCTATGGACCTCTATCAAATAACATTTCTAATACAATTGAGAATATTTAGACTTTAAACATTTAAATTGAAGCGCATATTTTAATATTTCAAATATTCAATGCTACAATTCTTGTTTCTTCTTGGGTGTCGAACTCCAGGCATGAAGGACCACAGTGGCTGCAGGTTTTCATTCTAACCCTTTTCCTAATCAGTGACCAGTTTTCACTGATAAATAACTCCTTTTCCCTTCATTTAAATAGCCATATTTTTAAAGATTCAGTCCTCAGAAATTATTCTATTCTTCATTAAATGACAGCTAAACAGAAATGAGACATGAAACGGCCAACAGATGACTGGCTAAACTGGAATTTCAAACTCCAACCAATTTCACTCCAACCAGTCTCTTAATAAGAAGCTGATTCTTGTTGTTATTTAAACCCGTTATTTAATTCCATGGCTTGTTGGTGCTCTTAGTCTGCCACAGCAGACGTTTCCAAAATTGATTTTCAGTTTTTTTCTAAGAACACAGTCAAAATGTTTTGGTGACCAGAGAGATCAACCTTACTGAGACCATTACCTTTCTTTATTTTCAGATATTGTGTGACGGGCACAGGTTAACTAGTCATGTGGCAGCTCGTTTTGTGTCTTATTATTGTTGGGCTATTAGTTGAGGAAAAACAGACAACTAAGGGGCCTGAGTCAAGTTAATTAAAACTAAGGCAAAAGATGTTAATTAGCAGGAAAAACTGGTCACTAATTAAGAAGATGGTTAGAATAAAAACCTATAGCCACTGCGGCCTGCCAGGACTGGAGTTTGACACCCATGAAGTAAATCATCACATTTCTTATGAACACCCCAAAATATGGCTGCTTACACTATTTCAGACTTTTTCTTTTTTGAATGAGATGATTTTTTTTTTCCATTTGCATTATGTCAGCGGCCAACCTTGTATTTTAGTGTTGGACACTTTGCACATTTTGCAGCATTTGTATAAACAAAAAATAATAACAAAGAATCTTTCAGAAATTTTGAGTGGTGTTACATTTTGTAGTTATCATTATGTCTGCTTCCAACAACAATTGAACTGTGATACTTGCCTGGCTTGTGACACTTAAATACGTTTTTCTGTTGAGTGTTTGCCCAGATTCATGTGACCCTTATTGTGTTTGTTCAGTCATCCCCTGCAAGTTCATTCAGATCTGATGTGAGTATGAGGTGGCATGAGCAAAATAAAATTTATCCATAATGACCCAAGAGTATTAATCAAAAGCCTTTCATGGTCTAACAGTATTATGTAAATACAAGGTACTATTATATGAATGAAGATCAACAATAGCACATTTGTATTTTTTTGGAGATGTAGTATATGACAGTAGTGCTTTTAGTGAAGACCAACTTGAAAGAGGCTACCATTCTGTTCTTTTTTACAGAAGTGCTTTAGGACACTTTTTTTGTCCTTTCTTATAGCCCCAAACAGGGTCAGCTTCCTTCTTACCATTTTCTTATCCAATGCATTTGAGGTGAAAAATTGTCACCTGTGATGTTCTAACTCCTGAATTCCTCTCTCAGGTCTAACACCACCTAGGCACCTTGGTTCTTTTCAGATGCTACTTCAATAGGTTTGCTAGTGCAAATGTACATATTCCATGCATAGCTAGACTGGACACCACAAGCTGTCCAGATTTATATTGGATACTTTGCTGATTTGTTTGTCATGTACTTCCTGAAATGATAGCATCCACAGAATGATATCAGTTGTTCATCCATAGTCACACATTGTCCACTATTGTAAAGAAGGGTTGAAAATTGCATGGGAAAGTGTTGCCTGGAGCCCTCAAGAAAAAAGAGATTAAAAAACATTGTATATTTTCACACATTTTAAACACCTACAGAGCATGAGGACAAAATGACACCAAATAGCCCCTTTGTCTGCATACAGGGTTTTGAAACACCATGAGTATACATATTTTATACGAGTAATGTGTCCCAGATTATTCAAACAAATTAGGAAAGTCATCCAGTGTCAAGTGAAAGAAAACACCTATGTAAGATTTTAGATATGTTTGAAAATAAATGGGTTCAAACTGACACCAAGCACATTATGAGGGTAAAGCACGTGAAAGCTATTTTAACTAAACATGCCTTGTGAAACTAAGCTCTAAGCTCTTTATTTGGGTAATTCATCACCTTATATTGTCTTAAAGGAAGGGTTCAAAATCTAGTGTTTTAGATGGACTATTGTTATAATTGTTTCAAAGAAAACCCAGAACACTCAGAATTCACTCAGGAGGAAAATGTATTTATGAAGGCAGGATTTCTAAAAGTATTTTAAAATATCCACAGTTGGATACACAAGGTGAATTGTTGGAATTGTGTTGGCTGCTGGGATATCTGGCAGGACCTTTAAAATAAAATGCATTAAAAAAAAGGCATGACACCTGGCACCTGGTCAATGTTACTTGCATTTTTGTATTTTACAGTCAGCGTTAAACAAACAACAGATGATGCTGAAATTCCCAGTAAAAAGTCAGATAAAAATGGACCGGATAAGAAATGGATCTGTATGGTGGACCTGACTAGAAATTCAAAGACATGAGTCTCATTGCCAGGAGAACATGTAATGAAGAGGAACACCATTAAATTTCCTTCAGACTGAGAAATAGCTATGCTATCTACTTCCATACAATTATCACATACTAATATTTTATAAATAACCAAGATACAGTAAAGGAGCATAGTAATACTTTTATTTTATTAACATTTCTTGAGAGCTTAATATGCAGCATCACAAATACAGATACAAGATCGAACAACAGCAATAGAAAACATAAATTAATAAGACAGCCTCTGTGGTACAAGATTTAACCCATTAGTATCAGAGAGATGAGTACAGTTATCAAGCCTAACAATTGAAAACATATACTGAAACACAACAGCCTAAAAAATCTTCTAAGTAACAGTACACATCAGTATTGCATCATGATTATTTTCCACAGATACAACATTTTTATTTTGTCACCCAGAGATCTAGTGAGGTGTTAAACTGGAACAAATACTGGTGTTTCAGCCCACAAGAACAGAAGAATGATACTAAAGGAGAAATAAAGGTTATCTGTAATTGGCCAGACAAGCACATTCACACACTTGGAAAACTGACCCAGGTGTCAGCCATGACTGTAATGTGGGTAGGGGGGAGCAATAGTTTGATAGCGCGAGTATAGGACCCTATCAGAGCATTCATTGGGTGCTTAGGAGTTATGGGAATGCAAATGAAACAGGTTCCACTGGCAAGTTAATAGATGACCTTCACATTTATCTCATAGACAACAACAGCATTTTTAGATGTACTAGGTGGCAGAAGAGATGCTCTAAAGAGAAGGAAGAGTAGTTTGCTGTACACTGACAAGAAAAGGCAGCTTTGATATTTTAACCTTCAAAAGAGGATTAATATGCTCTTAAGCCAAAACACGTCTGTGTTAATAGTTCTGACGTATGTCTTGACTCCTGATACTGTTAATAACTTACAATATTTTAGAAGTGAGACTTATTATATGATATACATATATATATATATGTACATTTTGCACTTCTGCCAGTGCATATGGAATTTTGAACTTAGAAATAACATATAGGACAACAATAATCTCTTAAAGGAAAATAAGCTGGCATTATAGTTCAGAGGAATGTGATTTAGAAAAGACTAGGAAAAGAATGAATAAATGAAAGTGTGTGAGGGAAAACACCGGGCAGCTGCTCCCTTAAATAGTTGGGGTGCTTTGCTTTTTTACAAAAAGCAAGCTGGATCATATGTTTGTTTGTGTGTAAATTTACTTTATTTCCTTGTCCGCTCCCTTATTATGCTGTAATTATACACTTTCAATGTTTACAGCCACTGGTGTCTCTAAATCTGGGTTAGGTTTGATGGATAGGGTCTGAACTCACATATGTATAAGGTAAAGAACTAGACTTGAGAACTTCCTTAATCTTTGTGTTTAAGATTATGACATATTGCGTCTTGCAGCCTCAGTGTTGTTAATGTTTGTTTTGTATAGTATGTCAGGTCTAATGTTTACTGAATAAAAAGTATGTGTTGCTCAGCAACTTGCTTATGGTTATGGAGAAAGCACCTTCCATATGCTTTGATCTACCTGGGAATCTCTGTGCCTCATCCAGCCCATTCCTGACTGTCATCAAATAAAGGGCTTATCAAGGACATTGAAAAAGCCATGTAGCGTGATATTCTTGTGAACAGTTTGAAAAACTTCACCAATAGTATGTGGATTCCAAAAGCTGAGAAAACTGAGCTGTCATGTGTGAGCCCATGTATAAATCTTACTTAAGATTAACTCTGACTTCAGTACTGAAGGACAGCTGAAAGACAAGTATCTTATTAGGTACAGCATTAAGCCATGCACTCTGTCTTGTATTTGTTGTTGTAAAATGTATATTTGGAACCTTGTGAATTTCCCATTGGGATTAATAAAGTATCTATCTATCTATCTATCTAGTATATATATTATATGTGTGTCTGCTTTATTAACAAATAAGAATGATCTTGTTCTTATGAAAAGTAACAATAAAGATACTAATCTACAGATTCTGCTCTGGTATTGCCAGGGTAAGTAAGAGTGGTTTTGCTATAAGATTGCAGGATACTGTTTGGCTTGAGAAGTATCTCTAAAAACACTTTATATCAGTATCAATTCAGCTAATTCAAAGGGCAGTCCATATCAATTTCACTATCTATACCACCAGGGACTTTGTTGCACTCCTTTCCAGTTGGTTCTATCTGAAACTGGTTCATCATGCCCATACCAAGCCTCTTCTTGCTCAAGTCTTTCTCGTACGTTCCTCAGTTCCCTCAGCAAAGCATGGTGCTCTTGTAGCAAAACTTCATGTTCTGAATATGCAGCCAAACTCTGCTGCTTCGCCCAGTCCCTTTCAAGCTCTGCCTCAGATAAGCGCAGCTCCAGGTCCTTCTGCCTGGTAATGTAAAAGTCAAATGTAAGTGAAGCAAAAACACTGTAAAATACACATTACAATACTGTATTTGTCTTTTCCTGATTACTTTTAGATAGCTCAGTGCTGTTATAAGAGCCTTACACCAGCATCAAAGTACACTATATCATTCCTGAGGAAATTATATATTTTTTGAAAAACACATGTTATCTTGACACATATAGTATAAATGGAAACTGAAATGCAATAGAAAGAGTTTAAAGTAAATATCCAGAAATGACAATAAAACTACTCAATTTAAATTACACCAGGAAGTAATATCATTCTAAAGACAACACAGGGTTCTAGTAAGTTTGGCGCAACAGCAAAGCAAGAAGGGTAGTACGTGTTAAAATTTAGAAATAACATTAGCAAAAGTAAGTGGAAATGTATAGTGATTTTGACTGTCCAATAGGGATAAAATAAAATAAAGAAATTAAACAAAACATATAAGAAAATGAATATACTAATACAGAACTGTAATAAAGAGTAAAGTATATAGGTGAACACAGAGAAAAGAAGGAAAATGGAATTGGTCAGGAACATATTTTGTGTTTTAAAATCTTACATTGAAGTAGTATACTCGTACACTAAAGCCAATGCTTTTCTCTAATAGTTGCATAGTTAACACCAAAGTAGGAGGATGGGAAAGTGGGAAACTGAAAAGAAAGAATGCAAAAGCTAAATGTAAGATTATCTCAAAGACAAAAAAGATTTTTAAAGAATATGAAGAGTCATATAAACAATGGGAACAATTAAAAGATCAGACTGAGAGTATGAGGAAAAAGTATTTGGTATAGAATAAAGAAGTAAAAGAACTGACGAATAAAGAACCGTCATATACTGCAGAAGGACTGTTGAAGGAACTAAGAGGGTAAGCAGAAATAGCAGAGTGTTTAAATAAAATGAACTAAAAATTACATTTTAAAAACAAAGTGAAAGATTTAGACATAGGGGAGAAATGTTCACTCCTTTTCTTTAAAAATGAAAAGAATAAGAAATAAA
Organism: Erpetoichthys calabaricus; assembly: GCF_900747795.2. Lineage (NCBI taxonomy): Eukaryota > Metazoa > Chordata > Cladistia > Polypteriformes > Polypteridae > Erpetoichthys > Erpetoichthys calabaricus. The sequence goes on from NC_041410.2 coordinate 40,996,031, forward strand.
GAATATAAACTTGATAGATAAATATGAAAAGTCATAAGAAAGGGCTGGCAAAGAAAAAAGCTTTAGACAGCCTGACTCAGATTTAAATATATTAAGATATAAACATATAAACATAACTTGATCTGTTTCTTGCAGAGATCACAAATTCAATTTGTTGTATTCTACAATGTAAAAGATTATTCTTGGCATAGAGATCCTTCATTTTTGATATTGTTTACAAGCTTTTATATTGTGCTAAAGTAAACATATATTTTTAAATTAATTGTATAATAGAAAACTGCCTTTTTAAATTTGAACATACGAAGTTTATAAAAACAATTTCTGTTCATGAAAACAATAAGACATTTCAGACATGTACAGCTCAGAAATAATAGATAGATCATCTCTGCTATATCTTTTTCTGTTAGATAGATAGATAGATAGATAGATAGATAGATAGATAGATAGATAGATAGATAGATAGATAGATAGATAGATTTGTTACTGGATGAGATACTGGTGCTTCAAATTCTTCAGTGAAGAATGCAACAACAGTGCCTCCTGTTGGTAACCCTCTTTTAGATGTTTCTCTACCAGATCAGCTTCCCGAAATAGTCTTCTCCTCCTCTCTACCTCCCACTGGGGTTCTGTCAGCAAGAACAAATAAATGCAGATTTTGCACTCAAGTTTATTGTGTCTGTGTAATTTTTCTATGTTTTTCTTCTTCTTTCACAGTTACAGTAAAGTAAAGTGGATTTGACATAGGTAATAATTTTCCTTTTAAATGTTCTATATCTTCTCTGCAGGGACTTTCTGCTTTTTGTGCACCAGCTTCGGTTGTGCCACTAATCACAATGACATCAGACTGCTTGTACATGAATTGATAGCTTTGCTTAATAATAATGCAGTCAAACTACAGAGGCTATAGAGACAACAGAGAATGTCCTTAGTGCAATCATAAAAAGGATTTCATTAGTACTATAGCAAAAGTGAATCTCTTAGTTGTGCTCTATAAGAGCCAGACCATCAATACCACCAACATTAAGCATGAGAACAGAGGACTTCAGTTTAAAGTGTTGCACTTTTTATAATAATAATAATAATGCATTTTACTTTTTGCTTTAAAAACATTCACATAGCCAGCAATTATTTATCTTTCAAATGCAAAAAAAATGTTAATGATGAAACAAAAGGCAAGCAGACATTAATGATGATTGTATCACTCTACCTGTACTTTTTAGGTCAAAAAGCCCGTGTTGTAGATACCCAGGAACATGTAGGTGTTCCAATTTCCTAAAGAGATGAGAATGTTTCCAACCAGTCTGCAGGCCCTCATTTTTCAGTTTGTCTGAATTATGCCCAGCTGAATGCTTCCACTAAAAAAAAAATTGTGTCAGCAACAGCCTTGTAAATATCTTATCATATAAAGACAACTCAGTGTACATTTATGGCATTTTTTATTTTTTTGTTTAACTTACAATATTTGTTCTTTATCGACTTAAAGAATTCTATTTTTGATATAAAATGGTGTAAGCAGAAACATGCAGAAAGTAAACGATCTTTCCACAGAAATCATTTTAATAAAGTGCTACATGACAGGTTGGACATCAAACTAAAAGCGGTGGAAGTTCAGGGTGTTGTTTGTAGATGGGTGCAAAATTGGCTGAGATTCAGGAAGCAGAGAGTGATGGTGCGAGGAACCTCGTCGGAATTGGCTAATGTTAAGAGTGGTGTTCCACAGGGGTCAGTGCTAGGGTTAATGCTATTTTTAATATAAATGAAGATTTGGATAGGAATATAGTGTAATTAACAAGTTGGTTAAGTTGGCAGATGATACCAAGCTAAGTAGATTGGCAGATAATCTAGAATCCATTGAATCATTGCAGAAGGACTTGGACAGAATACAGTCTTGGGCAGATTTGTGGCAGATGAAATTCAATGTAAGTAGATGTAAGGTATTGCATGTAAGAAGTAAAAATGTTAGATTAGAATACGCAGTAGGAGGTCTGAAAATCAAAAGTACACCTTATGAAAAGGATTTAGGAGTCATAGTGGAATCAACACTATCAACTGCCAGACAGTGTTAGAAGGCATTAAAATGGCTAATAGCATGATGTATGGAGTAAAAGTCCAAGGCGGGTATGCTCAAGCTTTATAATGTACTGGTGTGGCCTAACCCGGAGTACTGTGTACAGTTTTGGTCTCCACTCTACAAAAAAGACATAGCAGCACTGAAAAAGTCCAGAGAAATGTGACTAGGCTGATTCCAGGGCAAGGGGGGATGAATTATGAGGAAAGATTTAAAGAGCCGAGCCTTTTCAGTTTAAACAAAAGAAGATTAAGAGAAGACAAGATTGAAGTGTTTAAAATTATGAAGGGAATTAGTACAGTGGATCGAGACTGTTACTTTAAAATGAATTCATCAAGAACACGGGGTCACAGCTGGAAACTGGTTAAAGGTAAATTTCACACAAACATTAGGAAGTTTTTCTTTCTACAGAGAACAATAGACACATGGAATAAGCTACCAAGTAGTGAGGTAGACAGTAGGACTTTGGAGACTTTCAAAACTAGACGATGTTATTTTATGAGGATTAAGTGGATAGGACTGGCTAGCTTTGATGTTATTAGATTGTCCTACATATATATATATATATATACAGTACTATGCAAAAGTTTTAGGCAGGTGTGAAAAAATGCTGTAAACAAAGAATGCTTTCAAAAATGGAAGTGTTAATTATTTATTTTCATCAATCAACAAAATGCAGTGAATGAACAAAAGAGAAACCTAAATCAAATCAATATTTGGTGTGACCACCCTTTGCCTTCAAAACAGCATCAATTCTTCTAGATACACTTACAAACAGTTTTTGAAGGAACTCGGCTGGTAGGTTGCTCCAAACATCTTGGAGAACTAACCACAGATCTTCTGTGGATGTAGGCTTCCTCACATCCTTCTGTCTCTTCATGTAATCCCAGACACACTCGATGATGTTGAGATCAGGGCTCTGTGGGGGCCATACCAGCACTTCCAGGACTTCTTGTTCTTCTTTACACTGAAGATAGTTCTTAATAACTTTGGCTGTATGTTTGGGGTTGTTGTCCTGCTTCAGAATAAATTTGGGGCCAATCATACGCCTCCCTGATGGTATTGCATGATGGATAAGCATCTGCCTGTATTTCTCAGCATTGAGAACACCATTAATCCTGACCAAATCTCCAACTCCATTTGCAGAAATGCAGCCCCAAACGTTCAAGGAACCTCCACCATGCTTCACTATTGCCTTCAGACAGTCATTATTGTACCGCTCTCCAGCCCTTCAATGAACAAACTGCCTTCTGCTACAGCCAAATATTTCAAATTTTGACTCATCAGTCCAGAGCACCTGATGCCATTTTTCTGCACCCCAGTTCCCATGTTTTCGTGCATACTTGAGTCGCTTGGCCTTGTTTCCACGTCGGAGGTATGGCTTTTTGGCTGCAACTCTTCCATAAAGACCACTTCTGGTCAGACTTCTAAGGACAGTGGATGGGTGTACCTGGGTCCCACTGGTTTCTTCCAGTTCTGAGCTGATGGCACTGCTGGACACGTGGACTACTCTGATTTCGAAGGGTAATAAGCTTGATGTGTCTTTCATCTGCTGCACTAAGTTTCCTTGGCTGACCACTGTGTCTACGATCCTCAACGTTGCCCGTTTCTTTGTGCTTCTTCAAAAGAGCTTGAGCAGCACATCTTGAAACTCCAGTCTGCTTTGAAATCTTTGTCTGGGAAAGACCTTGCTGATGCAGTATAACTACCTTGTGTCTTGTTGCTGTGCTCAATCTTGCCATGATATGAAACTGTCTTCCACAACCTCACCTTGGTAGCAGAGTTTGGCTGTTCCTCACCCAGTTTTAAGCCTCCTACACAGCTGTTTCTGTTTCAGTTAATGACTGTGTTTCAACCTACGTGTGACATTGATGATCATTAGCACCTGTTTGGTATAATTGGTTGATCAGACACCTGACTATAACCCTACAAAATCCCTGGCTTTGTGCAAGTGTACCTATAAGAATTGATACTGGTTTGAAGGCAAAAGGATATTGATTTGATTTAGATTTTTCTTTTGTTCACTCACTTTGCATTTTGTAAATTGATAACAATAAACAATCATTATTTATATTTCTGAAAGCATTCTTTGTTTACAGCATTTTTTCACACCTGCCGAAAACTTTTGCACAGTACTGTTTTATATATATATATATATATATATATATATATATATATATATATATATATATATATATACACAGTATATATAAAAAGCTAGCTACATACATATACTGCGGTGGGCTGGTGCCCTGCCCGGGGTTTGTTTCCTGCCTTGCGGCCCTGTGTTAGCTGGGATTGGCTCCAGCAGAACCCCGTGTCCCTGTAGTTAGGATAAAGCGGGTTGAATAATGGATGGATGGATGGATAGCTATATATATATATATATATATATATATATATTTATATAGCGTCGCAGGTGGCTGGGGGGGCGACCCGGCCGGGACGCCCTGGAGGACTGGAAGAGGGCTTACGCCTTCCCCAGACCATGTGGGGGTGACCACCCTGGTCCCTATGGGGACCACGGGTACAGAGCTTTGAAGCTCAACCCTGTAGGGGCCCGTGGTCACCGCCAGGGGGCACCCGAATGCCTTGGGAGCCCTGGACCTCAGCACTTCCGCCACACCCGGAAATGCTGGGGGGAAGAGGATCAGGGACACCCGGAGTGCTTTCGGGTACGCAGCTGGCACTTCTGCCACACTGGGGAGTGCCGATGGAAGATTGCCGGGAAGCACCTGGAGCACATCCGGGTGATTATAAAAGGGGCCGCCTCCCTCCATTCATTGACTTGAGTCAGGAGGTCGAGAGACAAGGTCTGAGAAGAGTCGAGGAGGCGGCCTGAAGAGTGAAGGCATTGTGTTGTGGCCAGGACTTTGGGGACTTTTGGGGACTGTGGAGCACTTTTGTAAATATGTACTTTGTAAATAAACGTGTGTAGGGTGATTTCAACGTGTCTGCCTGTCTGTGTCCGGGTCATATTCCACTATATATATATATATATATATATATATAAATATAAATATAAATGTGGTGGCTTGACTGGAGCTTTTAAACTGGCTTGATATGAGAGAAAGTAGGTGTATGAGTTATTGTGTGCTAATGGTGGACTGGCTTTTCATCCAAGGCTAATTCCTGCCTTGCACCCAAATGCTGCTGGCATAAGCTTCCTCTAAACCTGAATAAGTGGTTTCAGAAAATAAATGAGTGCATTTCATCAGTAGTCAGTTGGGAGAGACTGGTGAGGCTAAAGCCACTGGAGTAGTGGGTCAGCTGTATAGAGCTAATCAAAGGATGGACATCCAGAACACACAAGGTATATTGAAGGCAGTAAGCTTTAATTGTAGTACAAAAAGCTAACAATTAAAATAAAAGGCAGTAGATGTCAGGTAAGCAATGCTGTTTCTGAGAGACAAGTTAATGTCCAATTCAGATTCTCTTTACATACTGCACCTGTAGTTCTTTTGATGAATGGTCTTTGTAGGGTCTCCTTTCTTGCAGACGAGAAAGAAATGAAGAAGACATGCAGAGAGATTTCAGTGTTTTAGTAAGTTCCAAGTTAATATCAGAGCTTCCCAGTTTCCAGGATCCCCTAGGAAATCTTAAAAAAAGTCTTGTTTAATAAGAAGAAGCATATTTAACAACAGAGTAGAACAAACAATTACTTTATGGGTAGCAATTTTCTTTGTGATTAACACAATCCCAACATTCTTTGCATGATGAAAATGTTAATTTTCACAGAACTAAAATTAATATTTATAGATTCTGTACACAAGAGGACATTATTCATCTTCCATTGTAAGAACACAAGAGGGCATTGTTCAACTAACATAAGAATGTCTATTGAATACAGCTGGCACCCATCAATGCACAAATGAAACTGCACCTTATGTGTTTACCACAAAAGAAGAACTGCCATTTATTAATCAACAAACAACCATACTTTTGCATAGCTCCTTTATGTAGTGAAAACCATTCCAAATCACTATGCAACTACAACATGAAACTCTATACATGTATTCTCTACAACTGAAGAACAAGCTAAACGTGTGAGTTGCTCAAGGTGGGTCACACAAGTGGTCAGAGAGACTTCTGGTTTAGAGTCCAAGTGCCCAGTAGCAAGTTTTTGCAGGACTTTCCATGTATCATAGTGTACAATGAGCAACTCATCATGGCAACCTCCTCGCTCTTATGATCTGGATTGTTCAATTATTTTCTCATGTTTTCCTGTGTCCTTTTCATGACATTTTATAGTTATACAGAATATTGAGGTTTTGTGATATTTACGTCTAGTTTACTTCATTGTGTTTTGTTTTTTAGTAGTTAAATTTGTTTCACATGTTTCAGTGATGCCATTTTGTGGGTGTTTGTTTGCACTTTCCACTGTGTTACAATGGTCACATGACCAGAGGTGTGTGCCACATGACTTCTCTGTTGAACAGCAGCTCTCTGCACTTTATGGTTGTCCATGATAGTCAATACAAGTCAAAAACTTCTAGCTTGTCTTATAGTGAATTGGTGTCCATGGCTTATGATTTTTTGCATTTGAATTCTGACAGCTATTTAGTTTCATGTTTTGGCTTAGATGTCTCAGTTCACTGGTTTCCCATTTCTTTGTCTATGTTTCATCTCAAGGTCTCTCATTCATTAAACCTGCCATGTTTCTGCTCTTGGCAGAATACTTGCAATGAGTAAAACTGAAAAGCTTTGAGAAAAATTAATTAAGTTAACGTGCACTGTTGTACCCCAGGTAGTTATGCAGTCTGCTGGTGGTGACTGCTGTTACTGTCGCCCTTCGTCAGACTCGATTATGGAGGTTGGAAAAAGTCTCTCCACACATCCACACAGCTGCTGCTGACAGCTCTCTAATGGACATGTAGAGAGTGGTGGGGGAGTAAGCAGGGTGGTACAGGCCTCAACCAGTTTGCTGCTAAGATGTACCAGAGGTGGTGTAGCCAACATTGCTCACAAAGCACCATGAGGCAAAAAAAGGTTGCCTAAGCCAGTTGCATGGCAAATTTTCAGGTACAAATTTGGTGAACAAGGCCACCAGTGGACCCAGTCAATTTGCCGAGTAACACTATTTATCGTTTCCAAAATAACACATGAAATGTTTATAGCTAACAAACCTTAAGGCAGTAGCAATAGAGAAGTCTCATATCTGCAAACCAGTAAAAACTATGAAATAAAAGAATAAGAGTTGCCACTTTGAAGCCCTGCAAAGGCTTCAGACCAAAACTTGTCTTTATTGTTTTAAGTTATTGGTTAATATTTCAGCCTCTTTTCTGCAGTGCCAGTTTATGGAAGAGCATGATCCAGTGTGGCTAGACTGGAAGAAGACCAATAATCAGTTGTTAGGGGGTGTGGGTTGGCTAACATTAATCACACTGACCACCTTTGCTTCCAAGATTGAAATCACAACCTTTGAGGAACATCTACAACATGAGGCAAGGCAACAGAACTTGAATAGGGCATGCATAGGTGTTTTTTTGATTTATCCAAGACTACCTTCAGCTGTTACAACAAAATATGTGGTTATAATTTCCAACTCACCACTTGTATTGAGCCATTTGATGCTTTGCTCAGGATAGACTAAAAATTCACATAAAAGATGTAACATAAAAATCATGCAGTGGTGTGCACAATGGCAAACTGGTGGATGTGATTTGGAATTTTGGTTTATTATGGCTCTTTCTCAATAATGATTTAAGTAAACTTGCTGTTCAAATTATTCTACTTGGAAGAAATTATAACAAAAGTCTTTCCTGAAAAACAGTATAGCAGAAGATTTAATCTAAAAAGTCATAACCCTTTCTTGTCATTATACTTCATTTCAGCTGATCACAGACAGGTCCAAAGAATAGCTAAGGTGCACATCAGGGAGTTGGCAATGGATCTTCCACTATACAGTATTTTATATATATACAAATGTACCTAATAAAGTGGCCATAGAGTGTGTGTGTGTATATATATACAGTGGGTACGGAAAGTATTCAGACTCCCTTCAATTTTTCACTCTTTGTCATATTGCAGCCATTTGCTAAAATCATTTAAATTAATTTTTTCCCTCATTAATGTACACACAGCACCCCATATTGACAGACAAAAAAAGAATTTTTGAAATTGTTGCAGATTTATTAAAAAAGAAAAACTGAAATATCACATGGTCCTAAGTATTCAGACCCTTTGCTCCGTATTTAGTAGAAGCACCCTTTTGAGCTAATACAGCCATGAGTCTTCTTGGGAAAGATGCAACAAGTTTTTCACACCTGGATTTGGGGATCCTCTGACATTCCTCCTTGCAGATCCTCTCCAGTTCTGTCAGGTTGGATGGTAAACGTTGGTGGACAGCCATTTTTAGGTCTCTCCAGAGATGCTTAATTGGGTTTAAGTCAGGGCTCTGGCTGGACCATTCAAGAACAGTCACAGAGTTGTTGTGAAGCCACTCCTTCGTTATTTTAGCTGTGTGCTTAGGGTCATTGTCTTGTTGGAAGGTAAACCTTCAGCCCAGTCTGAGGTCCTTAGCACTCTGGAGAAGGTTTTTGTCCAGGATATCCCTGTACTTGGCCGCATTCATCTTTCCCTCGATTGCAACCAGTCGTCCTGTCCCTGCAGCTGAAAAACACCCCCACATCATGATGCTGCCACCGCCATGCTTCACTGTGGGGACTGTATTGGGACTGTATTGGACAAGTGAAGTCAGAGCCCTGACTTAAACCCAATTGAGCATCTCTGGAGAGACCTAAAAATGGCTGTCCACCAATGTTTACCATCCAATCTGACAGAACTGGAGAGGATCTGCAAGGAGGAATGGCAGAGGATCCCCAAATCCAGGTGTGAAAAACTTGTTGCATCTTTCCCAAGAAGACTCATGGCTGTATTAGCTCAAAAGGGTGCTTCTACTAAATACTGAGCAAAGGGTCTGAATACTTAGGACCATGTGATATTTCAGTTTTTCTTTTTTAATAAATCTGCAACAATTTCAAAAATTCTTTTTTTTGTCTGTCAATATGGGGTGCTGTGTGTACATTAATGAGGGAAAAAATTAATTTAAATGATTTTAGCAAATGGCTGTAATATGACAAAGAGTGAAAAATTGAAGGGGGTCTGAATACTTTCCGTACCCACTGTATATATATATATATATATATATATATATATATATATATATATATATATATATATATATATATATATATATATACAGTGCATCCGGAAAGTATTCACAGCGCATCACTTTTTCCACATTTTGTTATGTTACAGCTTTATTCCAAAATGGATTAAATTCATTTTTTTCCTCAGAATTCTACACACAACACCCCATAATGACAACATGAAAAAAGTTTACTTGAGGTTTTTGCAAATTTATTAAAAATAAAAAAAATGAGAAAGCACATGTACATAAGTATTCACAGCCTTTCCCGTGAAACTCGAAACTGAGCTCAGGTGCATCCTGTTTCCCCTGATCATCGTTGAGATGTTTCTGCAGCTTAATTGGAGTCCACCTGTGGTAAATCCAGTTGACTGGACATGATTTGGAAAGGCACACACCTGTCTATATAAGGTCCCACAGTTGACAGTTCATGTCAGAGCACAAACCAAGCATGAAGTCAAAGGAATTGTCTGTAGACCTCTGAGACAGGATTGTCTCGAGACACATATCTGGGGAAGGTTACAGAAAATTTTCTGCTGCTTTGAAGGTCCCAATGAGCACAGTGGCCTCCATCATCCGTAAGTGGAAGAAGTTCGAAACCACCAGGACTCTTCCTAGAGCTGGCCGGCCATCTAAACTGAGTGATCGGGGGAGAAGGGCCTTAGTCAGGGAGGTGACCAAGAACCCGATGGTCACTCTGTCAGAGCTCCAGAGGTCCTCTGTGGAGAGAGGAAAACCTTCCAGAAGGACAACCATCTCTGCAGCAATCCACCAATCAGGCCTGTATGGTAGAGTGGCCAGACGAAAGCCACTCCTTAGTAAAAGGCACATGGCAGCCCACCTGGAGTTTGCCAAAAGGCACCTGAAGGACTCTCAGACCATGAGAAAGAAAATTCTCTGGTCTGATGAGACAAAGATTGAACTCTATGGTGTGAATGCCAGACATCACGTTTGGAGGAAACCTGGCACCATCCCTACAGTGAAGCATGGTGGTGGCAGCATCATGCTATGGGGATGTTTTTCAGCAGCAAGAACTGGGAGACTAGTCAGGATAAAGGGAAAGATGACTGCAGCAATGTACAGAGACATCCTGGATGAAAACCTGCTATAGAGCGCTCTTGACCTCAGACTGGGGTGATGATTCATCTTTCAGCAGGACAACGACCCTAAGCACACAGCCAAGATATCAAAGGAGTGGCTTCAGGACAAGTCTGTGAATGTCCTTGAGTGGCCCAGCCAGAGCCCAGACTTGAATCTGATTGAACATCTCTGAAGAGATCTTAAAATGGCTGTGCACCGACGCTTCCCATCCAACCTGATGGAGCTTGAGAGGTGCTGCAAAGAGGAATGGGCGAAACTGGCCAAGGATAGGTGTGCCAAGCTTGTGGCATCATATTCAAAAAGACTTGAGGCTGTAATTGCTGCCAAAGGTGCATCGACAAAGTATTGAGCAAAGGCTGTGAATACTTATGTACATGTGATTTCTCAGTTTTTTTATTTTTAATAAATTTGCAAAAACCTCAAGTAAACTTTTTTCACATTGTCATTATGGGGTGTTTTGTGCAGAATTCTGAGGAAAAAAATGAATTTAATCCATTTTGGAATAAGGCTGTAACATAACAAAAGGTGGAAAAAGTGATGCGCTGTGAATACTTTCTGGATGCACTGTATATATATATGCCTCACAGTTAGGAGATCCAGGTTCGCTTCCCGGGTCCTCCCTGCGTGGAGTTTGCATGTTCTCCCCGTGTCTGCGTGGGTTTCCTCCGGGCGCTCCGGTTTCCTCCCACAGTCCAAAGACATGCAGATTAGGTGGATTGGCGATTCTAAATTGGCCCTAGTGTGTGCTTGGTGTGTGGGTGTGTTTGTGTGTGTCCTGCGGTCGGCTGGCACCCTGCCCGGGATTGGTTCCTGCCTTGTGCCCTGAGATTGGCTCCGGCAGACCCCCGTGACCCTGTGTTCGGATTCAGCGGGTTGGAAAATGGATGGATGGATGTAAACACTCCCTAAAGTCTTTGTGGCTATATATATACTGTATATATACTAGCAAAATACCCGCACTTCGCAGTGGCGAAGTACTGCCTTAAAATTTTTAATAAGAAGAAAAGTAAACCTTTTAAAACTGAGGGAAAATATACCAATAATTATTTGTTAAGGATCTCTTTGTATACCACGTTGTCAGTTTGGCCCTCCGGTTGTAATATGACCAAGCTGTGCGCTGAGCTTACTCTTGAGCATGCAACGTACAGTTGGCCATGTGAAAAGCAATCTTGCCTCAAATCAATGCCAACCTTTTGTAGGGTCTGTCCCTGAGACCTATTAATTGTCATTGCGAAGCAGAGCCTTACTGGAAATTGGAGGCGTTTGAATTGAAATGGGAGATCAGAGGGTATAACGGGGATGCGAGGAATAAAAACTCTCTCCCCTGAGCCACTGCCAATAAAAATAGTTGCCCCAATTAGGTTCTTTTGCAGACACGTGACCTGAAGTCTCGTGCTGTTACAAAGTTTCGGTGGCTGTAAGTTTCTCAGTAACATTATTGGTGCCCCAACCTTCAAAATTAGATTATGCTCAGGAGTGACTGGAGGATGCAGAGTGTGGAGAAACTCTACCGGATAGTGCACCGCGTCTTCCACTTCTACAACTGAATCACACAGACTGATATGTTTTCCGTTGTGAAGGTAGTTCTTGAAGTAAAATGTGGTTTTTAGTCGTATTCATGTCAATTCTTGGTGTCAGGATAGCTCTCTCCCTCAACCATGACATGTCGTTTTTGTGGAGATTTTGTAGATTGATGTAAACATTTTGAAGAAGGCTTTGTAAGAGGCATTGGCGGTTGTCCAAAGGTGTAAAATATTTGGCCATTTCGGTTCACTTGAAAGTGACAACCGAACAATTCAGCGGCAGCCATTAACTCACATGCTGAACCATAAGTGAAGGGCTTAAGCATTTCACTCTTATAGTGTTCCTGTGTAGTATAATTATCTCTTGTACCGTCATCAGTCCACACCTTGAACCTGTCCCAGTCATTCAATACATAAGACACAATGTTCTTCCGGATATCAAGAGTGAGCCTGATATGGCTGTGCAATATGTAACACAGAGAATGGAAAGGGCAGGCGCCATCTCCGGGCATGGAAACCACTCGGTAAGTGACAGTTCTTTGATCGATGGTGATCACCTCGATAGACATGTTAATGGGGGTACGGTTGGAGCGATAAAGGAAATGGGTACCTGAACAATGTAAACTAAGTCTAAAATACCTACACAATAACTATAATCGTAATAAATGAACAATAAAACAGAGGAGAAGCCGTGGATTAAATAAAAAAGCTGCTGTTATCAGCAGGGAGACGTGAATACCGTGGCGAAGCAAGGAAAGGAATGAAGAGACCGGAGCGACGGACGACCTTATATAGGCAGGCAGCCAACTACGTGGGAGGCGTGGGGATGGGGGACCCAACGCCGCCTCACACGGCGACCGAGCTACAGGCTATGGAAATATATATGTACATAAGTAGGATTCAGTTAGCGTTGGGAACCCGCGTACCAAATTTCTTGAAGATGGGCCCATGAGTAACAAAGACCGTTGGAAAGTTCAATATGATGGCCGACAGTGGTGTCATACCACCAAAATAAATACGTACATCGGTTTCGGTTAGCGCAGGGAAGCCGCCTACCAAATTTCATGAAGATCCATCCATCCATCCATCCATCCATTGTCTCCCGCTTATCCGAGGTCGGGTCGCGGGGGCAGCAGCTTGAGCAGAGATGCCCAGACTTCCCTCTCCCCGGCCACTTCTTCTAGCTCTTCCGGGAGAATCCCAAGGCGTTCCCAGGCCAGTCGAGAGACATAGTCCCTCCAGCGTGTCCTGGGTCTTCCCCGGGGCCTCCTCCCGGTTGGACGTGCCCGGAACACCTCACCAGGGAGGCGTCCAGGAGGCATCCTGATCAGATGCCCGAGCCACCTCATCTGACTCCTCTCGATGCGGAGGAGCAGCGGCTCTACTCTGAGCCCCTCCCGGATGACTGAGCTTCTCACCCTATCTTTAAGGGAAAGCCCAGACACCCTGCGGAGGAAACTCATTTCAGCCGCTTGTATTCGCGATCTCGTTCTTTCGGTCACTACCCATAGCTCATGACCATAGGTGAGGGTAGGAACATAGATCGACTGGTAAATTGAGAGCTTCGCCTTGCGGCTCAGCTCCTTTTTCACCACGACAGACCGATGCAATGCCCGCATTACTGCGGATGCCGCACCGATCCGCCTGTCGATCTCACGCTCCATTCTTCCCTCACTCGTGAACAAGACCCCGAGATACTTGAACTCCTCCACTTGGGGCAGGATCTCGCTACCAACCCTGAGAGGGCACTCCACCCTTTTCCGGCTGAGGACCATGGTCTCGGATTTGGAGGTGCTGATTCTCATCCCAGCCGCTTCACACTCGGCTGCGAACCGATCCAGAGAGAGCTGAAGATCACGGCCTGATGAAGCAAACAGGACAACATCATCTGCAAAAAGCAGTGACCCAATCCTGAGCCCACCAAACTGGACCCTCTCAACACCCTGGCTGCGCCTAGAAATTCTGTCCATAAAAGATATGAACAGAATCGGTGACAAAGGGCAGCCCTGGCGGAGTCCAACTCTCACTGGAAACGGGTTCGACTTACTGCCGGCAATGCGGACCAAGCTCTGGCACCGATCGTACAGGGACTGAACAGCCCTTATCAGGGGGGCCGGTACCCCATACTCTCGGAGTACCCCCCACAGGATTCCCGAGGGACACGGTCGAATGCCTTTTCTAAGTCCACAAAACACATGTAGACTGGTTAGGCAAACTCCCATGCACCCTCCAGGACCCTGCTAAGGGTATAGAGCTGGTCCACTGTTCCGCGACCAGGACGAAAACCACACTGTTCCTCCTGAATCCAAGGCTCGACTATCCGACGGACCCTCCTCTCCAGGACCCCTGAATAGACTTTTCCAGGGAGGCTGAGGAGTGTGATCCCTCTGTAGTTGGAACACACCCTCCGATCCCCCTTCTTAAAGAGGGGGACCACCACCCCGGTCTGCCAATCCAGAGGCACTGTCCCTGATGTCCATGCGATGTTGCAGAGGCGTGTCAGCCAAGACAGTCCTACAACATCCAGAGCCTTGAGGAACTCCGGGCGTATCTCATCCACCCCCGGGGCCCTACCACCAAGGAGTTTTTTGACCACCTCGGTGACCTCAGTCCCAGAGATGGGGGAGCCCACCTCTGAGTCCCCAGGCTCTGCTTCCTCATTGGAAGGCATGTTAATGGGATTGAGGAGGTCTTCGAAGTATTCCCCCCACCGACCCACAACATCCCGAGTCGAGGTCAGCAGCGCACCATCCCCACCATATACAGTGTTGACACTGCACTGCTTCCCCTTCCTCAGACGCCGGATGGTGGACCAGAATCTCCTCGAAGCCGTCCGAAAGTCATTCTCCATGGCCTCCCCAAACTCCTCCCACGCCCGAGTTTTTGCCTCAGCAACCACCAAAGCCGCATTCCGCTTGGCCTGCCGGTACCTATCAGCTGCCTCCGGGGTCCCACAGGACAAAAGGGTCCTGTAGGACTCCTTCTTCAGCTTGACGGCATCCTTCACCGCCGGTGTCCACCAGCGGGTTCGGGGATTGCCGCCACGACAGGCACCGACCACCTTACGGCCACAGCTCCGGTCAGCTGCCTCAACAATAGAGGCACGGAACATGGCCCATTCGGACTCAATGTCCCCCACCTCCCTCGGGATGTGGTCGAAGTTCTGCCGGAGGTGGGAGTTGAAGCTACTTCTGACAGGGGGCTCTGCCAGACTTCCCAGCAGACCCTCACAACACGTTTGGGCCTACCACGCCTGACCGGCATCCTCCCCCACCTTTCATGAAGATGGGGCCATAAATAAGAAAGTTTAACATGGCGGATGTTGTCGACCGTTATGACCGTTACACACAGAATTTCGGCCGACAGTGGCGTCATACCACCAAAATAAGTATGTACATCAGTTTCGGTTAGCGCAGGGAAGCCGGCTACCAAATTTCGTGAAGATGGGGCCATAAATAAGAAAGTTTAACATGGCGGACGTTGTCGACCGTTATGACCGTTACGCGTGCAACTTTGAAATGAAACCTGCTTAACTTGTAAGTAAGCTGTAAGGAATGAGCCTGCCAAATTTCAGCCTTCTATCTACACGGGAAGTTGGAGAATTAGTGATGAGTGAGTCAGTGAGGGCTTTGCCTTTTATTAGTATAGATATACACTGTGTATATATATATATATATATATATATATATATATATATATATATATATATATATATATATATATATATAAATAAAAGAAAATCTTGAGACAAGACTTTTTCCAAGAGATTTTGTCAAGTCCCACCCTCCTCTCAACCATTTACAACCATGCCCACGGTCCACTCACCTCTGATTCATGTGAATGCTCTTGTCAGACATAGTTCCTGCGCTCTCAGCTCTTATAAATTTTTACGAGCAAATTTTTCCTCACTTTAAGTTCCCAATAAAAGAAGACTTATTATATCGAAATCTTACTGATGAATTTCATCCCGAAGGGTTATCAACAAAAGGAATGAGTACACGGGCCAACCTAGCACCGAGAAACGATGAAGTCAAACGAATTAAAGTGAAAATTGTCGATTGGTTACACGGTAATGACATGTAAAATTTTAACAGGTGACAAGAAACGTAAAGTAGTACATCTTCCCTACATAACATTAGACACTAAAGGAGATCTTGATATGCCATTCTTATTAAAACGTTTACAGTTTCCTAAAAATTCCAATGAAAATAACAATCTGTTTATATTTTTCATCTGCTTCCCCATATGCAAGTGGCAGATCTGCGAAGTGGCTAACGCGTTGTGCCCGTCCGGTTGTTGACAAGTGAAGTGAGCAGGGGGCAGAGTCAAGTCAAGTTGGGGAGCATTCACTGGTACAGTGTGTTGCCGCACCCACTACACAACGAAACAACTCGGGATCCCGGCTGGCAACCTCCCAGGGAGACACGAGGTCCAGTCCCATTCTCCAGAAATGACCCTCTATCTGCCGCAGCCAGGTGTTATGTGGGTGACGCCTTGGCCTGGTCCAGCAACTCGGGTCCCCAACAATGAGGATCTTACGAGCTGGATCACCGGGGAAATGCACCACATGGCCGTAGTGCCATAACTGATGCTCCCTCACAATGCAGGTAATGTGTCTCATTCGGGACTCCATGAGCAACCACTCATTCGACACAAAGTCAAACCAACGGTACCCAAGGATTTTCCGGAGAGACACAGTACCAAAGGAGTCTAGTCTTCGTCTCAGGTCACTGGATAGCGTCCATGTCTCGCAACCATATAGCAAGACATGAAGCACCAGGACTCTAAAGACTTGGACCTTTGTCTTTTTGCATAGATATCGGGAGCGCCACACACCCCTTTCCAGCAACCTCATGACACCCGATGCTCTAGATCCGTGAATCTTTCTTCACCAACAGATGCCCCACGGCAGCTGGACCCCACGACCTTGCCCAACACCCAGTCCATATAAGCATTGAACAGAGTAGGAGCAAGAACACACCCTGATGAACCCCAGAATCAATTGGGAAAAACACAGAGGTTCTGCCTCCACTTTGCACAGCACTCACAGTACCAGTGTACAGGCCGGCCATGATATCCAGCAACCTCGAGGGGATCCCGCGAACACTCAGGATGTCCCACAGGGCAGCTTGATCAACTGAGTCGAACGCTTCACGAAAATCGACAAAGGCTACAAAGAAACTCTGCCAATATTCGTGTTTGTGCTCCATGAGACCTCTTAGGCATAAAACCAGACTGTTTTGGTCGCCGGTAGGTGAGCAAGTGATCACGGATCCTATTGAGGACGACCCTAGCAAGGACCTTACCCGGCACTGAGAGCAGCGTTATCCCCCTGTAGTTGCTGCAATCCAGGCGATCACCCTTCCCTTTCCAGATAGGGACGATAAGTCCCGTTTTCCAGTCAGTTGGGATGATGCCAGTCTCCCAAATGGAAGCAAAGATTGCTTGCAAGCCAGGAGGACAGCCTTACCATCAGCCTGGAGAAGTTCACCCCGAATACCACAGATCCCTGCAGCCTTTCCTTCCCTCACTGAGATTAGGTGGTTCACAGCTAATTGGAGGATCAGCCTCAAGGACCGTGGACCCAGAGATAGCCAATGTCCTAGCCGGAGGATCAGCTTTGAACAACTGCTCAAACTAGCCAGCCCAGCGGGTCACAACTGCAGTGTCATATGTAAGTATCGTTCCATCAGCCGCCCTGACTGCGGCTCTCCGAGGAACAGATACTATATATATAGTATATATATATAAGTACTATATACAGTATGTATAGATACTAGCTTTGTAAGCCCATGCTGTAAAAAGCCCAGGCTCCTAGAAACCATGGATTCTGGCACTTCAATCAGTCAAACACATCGGTTGCGCATTAGTGGCTAAGCCAGGTTGTCTTTCCTCAGCGGTCTCGTTTTGCTGTTGTGCTCGCCTCCATTGCCTATCAGCGGCTAAGTGAGTTTCTCTCTCCTCTGAGGTTTCGTTTTGCCGATGTGCTCACCTCGCTTGTTTATTAGCGGCTAAGCAAGTTTCTCTTTTGTCTGCAGTTTCACTTTGGTGACAGAGTCGCTTTCTTTGAGCGTTATGCTGTAGCCTCGCACTTCTGGGCCAGACAGACAGAAACACACACTTCCATGAATAGATGTTTATATATAAGATATATAAATAAAACATCTTCCTCATGTCCTTTGTCCAACATTTTCTTTCCTACCATGGGCCCTTGTTTAATAAACCGACTATGGAAGGCACCTTGACAGCATCCTTACTAGATGCTCAAGTCACCTCAGATGACTCCTCTCAGTCTCAGTCTATATTTTCAAACTACTCACCCTGTCAAGAAAAATAAAGCATCCAATCATGCAAAGGAAACTTAATTTTATAGTTGAAAATTAAAAGAAAGGAAAGAAACTTGCTTTGCATCTGGCAATGACCAAGTCAGACAACGATTACAATTGATCATAGAATAATTATAAGATTGTCACTTAACTGTCACAGATTTGTAATATATGGCTGTACCAGAAAACAGATTACAAAAGACTTAATCTGAAAACCCACCCTACACAGCCATTTCCAACAGAAGAATTATAAAGGCAACATTGTCTTAGCACCAGCAAATATACATAGGATAGGTTAGAATTTACTGAGATGAGCCAGTACAAGCAAAGTACTGTATGTGGACAAATGTAGCCAAGATAAACCTCTACCAAAGTAATGGCAAGATGAACGGTGTTCAAAAACATCAGAAAGATAAAAAAATATCACTTAATGTCCGAAACATGACAGAAGCAGTGAGTAGTAGCCCTGAAACTGAGTGATTTATCTTTATTGATCCTTTTGATGATGTGACCAATTGTTTGCTCTGTGATTACAGACTCATTGACTGCCATTGCCAATTTATCACATAGTGAAACAAAGTTCCAAAACACTACTAGCACAACCAAAACATTCATTATGGGTACAAACTGGAAAGTCCCAGACTGGCCAATTCAGACTCCTGATTTAAAGGAAATTGAGGATGAAAAAGAAATGAAAATACACAAAAACAGGCTGCAGCTGAAAATTCCCTGAAGAACAAAAGAAAAATCTGACGATGCCTGCTTGATAACTTGATTAAGTTATTGTGTGTAAACGATTTGCATCCAAATACTAAGCTGTATACATATTTAATTTACTTCATGTTAAATTGTGTACATATATACTTACCTAAAATGAAGGAAGGAAACAAAAAATAGAATTATGAAAAGAAAATTAAAGCACTGAAACACCTATAAATAAACAGTGAGATTCTGAACATTTGTTTTATATTTAGCTTTTCATCTCACATGTAAACTACAGCATAAAGCATATTTTAATTTACTTCCCCAATGCTTACAGCACATACCGTATATATACACCTATGTACACTTAAGTATAATTTATTATCTATCTGTCCATCTTGTTTTGAACCTTTTTTTTCTCTTGGTCAGGGTCATAGACCGACTGAAGCCATTCCTAATAGCACTGCTTTAGACTTTGGGGTAGATTCAGTGTCAAGGAAAAAATTACATAAACATGGGGAGACCAGTCAGTTTTCACAGAGCAGAAACTCCAGCCTTAAACGAAACATTGGATCTGAGTTCAGCGAGGTGGGAATGCTAAATACATTTCAAATATATTATATTATATTATATTATATTATATTATATTATATTATATTATATTATTCCGACCATCTGTTAAAGGTGTTTTAATCTGAAGGAGAGCAAAAACAAAAAACAGAAGTGAAGACAAGCCTTCACGAACAGGGCCGAGTTATTGTGAATGCATTGCTTTACCTGCGTACTCTCATATGTTTACCCGATTTGGAAAGGCTGTTAAGTGCTGTCTTTTTCTGTCTGATGGATGATTTAAGCATTCCTATCAGAAGAAAGACAAGGGATGACAGCCTAATAAGTGTAAAATCCAGGATAGGAGCCTCACACGATTTCAGAAAAGACAGGAACCATTATAGAGTGCAATTGTGAAGGTTCAAAATCTTAATGTACACATATCCCCAGAGTCTCACACTTTTCGAATAGCTTTAGCCAGTACCAGGATGAATCCTTTGATGCCTTTTATATCATAAGGCATACTGGACAGAGGTGTGATCTGTCCACTGAAACAGATATATTTGTATTTTTGTGTTTTTGCTATTTGAAAAACTTATTCATTACATTTTAAACAAATCGCTCCCATGTTCAGAGAAAGGGTACATAAACCATGACTGCTATGCCTTCTTTCTCAACATATTCCTCTCAAAAAGTTAACACTATAAATTTCGACAGAATACAAGTTAACATTTTTTACGGTAGTTAGGACCACAAACACCGTAAGCAAAGACGTCCATTATAGACCTCTCTCTCTCTCTCTCTCTCATATGCACACACACGCACACCTACCAGATTATTCTCTAGTACAACCGAACCCTGTTAAGACAATCGCATTTTAAATACAGTCAAGGGCAACTCGTTAGAGTTGTACATTGTAACTAATGCAGTAGCTTGGTGAATTATGGATGACTTGATCTGTCAAAAATAACGACATTGATGAAACGTTGAAGGCTCTAGAACACTGGTTTTCATACTGAGCATTGATTAAGCACTGCTGGAACTAGAGTGCAATTGCTTACATGAACAAAAAGAATGCACTACCTGCGTTTTCATATACAGTCCTATATATGAATGACATATATTAATGATATTCGTCTCTCTCGCTAGCGCTGCCGTCACCTTCTACTCGGCGGTCCACCTTGTGGAATTCACAACTTGCTTCCTTCCCCCGAAATGTGTGAAGTTTACAAAATCCGGAAGTGAAAACATTTGTTGGTAGCTTGGAAACGAGTCATGCGTGCATATACAGTACGTGCGTGTGTTTACAAAGGAAGGAGGATCCTAAGACCCGCATTTACTGCGCCTAGCTCAGCAGTACTTGCGTAATTCTTTGTCTTACATATAAAGTTCCTTAACTTAGTACGTTTACGGTTTACATATTCAAACTGGCAATAAAGAGGAAATTCGGTGACTGAAATATACATAAACCTAATCACTGTATTGTTGATATGCTACGAAAGAGTTTATGTACACCAACCCCTCTTTACATAACTACATCGGGTGAGTTGCATTAAGAATGCATTTTTATGGGTTTTGTACATTCTCATGAGTTAGGTTTTATGTTAATCTAGTGGCCTGAAGGGTGTTCGCTTTTCGTCTGTTTTATACCGCATACACATATTTAAAAAATAAAAGCTTTTACGCTGTCAGAATTAAGCAAAAAGTGACTTTTGACCGAGGACTCAGTTCAACCTGAAATCAAGTAATCGGTTCTTGCACTGACCGCAGAATGCACTCTACGCGCTTTCATGCTTAGAATCTGATCCATTGATTAGCACCATCCTCGCGTATAATTAAAATGAAACATTGTATCCTCATTGAAAGGACAATTACCGCTTTGTTTGGATAAAAATGGTTAAGCTAATCAAGGTAGAAATTCCTAACTGCTTAGATACCAAACCTGCACTGCATGCTTCTGCCATTTCCACGATCTGTTAACAACTCAGTCCAGTTCTACTCGTGTTCGTGTTTCTTGGATTCAGATTAATTTATAATATTTATATTAATTTAATAATATGGCACTGATTTTCTGTTGGGGCGGCAGTGTGACATCTTGCATTGATTCGGATTGTAACCATTTACCATTTACAGTTTTTACTTTGTATGCTGTGGTCGAGTGCGCGGGTGTTTTCCTACCATATTGAAAACTGACCGGCTGTAGATGTGTCCGTGATAGTATTTAGTGTTGTTCAGCCTTCTCGTGCACGACTAGTTAACATTCTTGCCAAGTGCTTCATAGTTCCATTCTGCATCTCATCAACCCCAAAAGCAGAAAATGCAAATTTGGAAAACGGCAGAATGGTTTATTTGAGTGCCACCCAACTTCAGCAGGTGTCGCTACTGCATCACAAAAGCCACAAAATAACGGCAAATGTGAAAAACTTCACTTATGAAGGACGTATACTGTACTAAAGTCATTATAGGCTCAGAAAGCGTGGTTACTACCTACTATTATAATATCAAATACAAAACCAATGAAAAAGTAATTATATAATGTAATGTAAACGGGAACGCTAATAGGTCAAAGTAAATCAGTTTAGAAATGTATACTTGCATTGGGCATTTCTTATTAGATATACCCATAGTTATACATCTACAACATTTACAAAAAGCTATAATGCCATTCATTATCTAGCTATATTAACGCATTTACTTGTTTTTGAGTAATTTTACGCTCTTAGGGCTCCTAATGATATTAGTATATGCACAGTATGCTGCATATTTTTCATTGCCATCACTGTATATTCTATATACTGTATACACGTCTACATTTTGTCCTTTAGACTGGCCTAACATTGCCAGATTTACACTTTGTAATAAACGTCTCCAGTGTGCTTTATAATTTTGTATTTTCTTGTATCCCTTTTAATTTGTAGCTTTCAATTAAGTAATCAGTGTCTTGTTTTAAAAGCCCCACGACCTTTAATGTTAGTCAAAATTCAATTTCTGACACTTTAGAGACCTTGCAGACATAAATGTATATTTATTCTGCAATTAAGAGAACAATTATTGTACACAGACAAAAGGTCACAAGACTGTCTTATTCATTAAGGTAGTTTTGTACAGATAAGGTAAATTAGCTGTATGAAAGGAAAAATAGTGTATACTTATAGATTCCCCATACAGTATTTAGTTATTTAACATTTTTCCAAATTAGTTTTATTTGCCTATCCTGTAATTGTATTCAGCTTTCAGCTGACAGTTAATACAACCATGTTCTCTGAAAATGGATTTCCTATTGAATAAAAGTGTGATCTGATTTGAAGAGGATAAATGCTAAAGCATTGTAAAAGAATATTATTTCTGAGCAATTTGTACGTTTTAAATTGTCAAATTTATTTTTCACAAATATGGTAATGATGATTTATAAAATAACATTTTGGCAATGTCTGGATCAAGGTTGGCAATCTCAGTGACCTGTGGGGACCCTGGAATAGAGCTTCTGCTACTTCTCCGAAGTGGAAAAAATCAACTGAAGTGGTATCTGAACAATGGTGAAGATGCCACTGGGCAGCATCCCTCAGAATATCTATTGGGTATCAATTACTGTTAAGAGACCCTGAACAGACAGAGGACACATTTCAGGGGTTACATTTTACACCTGACAGAAGTAATCAGCTTCTCAAGAGGTACAGGAATCTGTTACTGGAGAGAAGGATGTCTTGAATACTCCACTGTTTCTTTTGTGACCTTTGTCCACATCAGAAGAAGATTGCATTCAAATTTTTATGTAGTGTGTGCTTACACATACCCTCCAACCCCCCCCCCCCCCCCCCCCCCCCCCATCCCCCAAGGCTGTGTGGGTTTTTTGCAAATGCTCTGGCTAACTACCGCATTCTAAAGTCATGCAAGTTACATAAACTGTCTGAATTGGCTCTTGTAAAATGTGGTAGTTCTTCTGTTTATGACATTCTGCCATTGATTTTCACTTGTGTTCAGAGTCATTTTCATTCCACGTGACCCAATCTCTTTTACTGTTTAGATCAGAGATAAATAATATTCTCTTACAGAATTTCTTGATACAACTAAGAATTCATTTTTCCCTCAGTGACATGAAGCTGTTCACACACCTGAAGAAACAAAGTAGTCCTAAACAGTAAAGCTCCATGTACCACGTCTATTGTCTGTGATGAGGTTTTAATATTGTAATGTTAAAACTGGGCCATTTTTTTGATTAGACTGCCTTGGTCAATTATTATGAATCTGGGAAAGGTTAGGTAACATTTTACAAGTCATACATGCAAAAAATCCATAATATTTCCAGGAACTTGCAGTACTAGGGTGTTGTACCATGTTAGCCATTATGAATGTAGTGAAAAGTCAACCAAAATAACACCTTTTATTGGCTAACTAAAAAGATTACAATATGCAAGCTTTTGAGGCAACTCAGGCCCCTTCTTTAGGCGAGATGTAATACAGAAACTGGAGTTCCTTGTGTTTATATAGACACCTGGACAAATAACAACATTGGAAAACTTTTAAGTGAGACATCTTAAAAGTAAAAAATTAATAGACCTCTTCAGGCTAAGATTAATTTAGTAAGAGAGGAGAACAATGTACTGTATATTCAAGATCTTTGGATAAGATAACTGTTCAACAAAGTCTTTTGATGAGTTTCTGATGAGTTTTTCATTACAATGTTGGTTTGTAGACAGGCTGTCTGTGTCAGTCCGAGAGATGCAAACAATCCTCATATCTGGCCTGTGACGGATGGCCGGGGCCCATGCCTGGATGGGACGCCCTTTCACCACATCTGCCAGGGGGACAAGGGTGGGAAGCCCAGTATCTCCCCATGGATGCTAGATGGCAGCCTCTCTGGGTTGCAGCAGTGCCTTGGACTCCCCCAGGGCTGCATGGGGGTTGGAGTTCTGTGCAGCTTTGTGGGGTTCCGCAGGCACTGCCAGGGAGTACTGCAACAGGAGCGGCAGGCCCCTTTTGGGCACTGGTTTCACCTTACCTGGAAGTGCAGCCGGATGTCAGCAATCAACCACCTGGAGCACTTCCGGGTACCGAATACAAGGGAGCCAGCGACCACCACTCAGCGGACAGAGTCGGGTGGAGGAGGACAAGGTTGCCTGGGAGGAGTGGTGGTGCCAGAAGGAAAGTGCTTGGTGACTGTTGTGTGTTTGGGACTGTGTATTACCTGTGGGGTTAACGGGGAAGAAGTGCCCCACAGGTGAAGAGAAGTTTATTTAATTGTACACATGCCTCAGTGTGAATCTGTGTCGGGGCGGGCGCTATACAACCTCCAGTTCACAGGCCATAAAACTCTTGTCTCTATTTAAACCATGTTGTAATGTATTACATTTTAGCAGGAGTTTGACTTCCCATTATTCTTTTCTCTCTTGCTGTGTTCTGAAGTTGCCCATGAGCACTGTAACTTTAAAGTCCCTCTCACAGTGTCCATGGCTGTTGAAGTGGGCCGCTACAGGAACATCTGTGTTGCCATGTTTAATGTGGAACCTGTGGAAGTTAATTCTCTGGCAGAGTGTTTGTCCAGTTTCTCCCAAATAGAGTGCAGTGTCAGGACATTTCATGCAGAGAATTAGGTAGACCACATTAGATGATCTGCAGGAAAATTATCCCTTTATGTGATGTTCTAGTCGGCAGTGTGGTATAACTATACGGTCTGTATTATAAATGTGAGTACACATTTTACATCATATCTGTAGGCAGGGAGTTGTGCCATTTTCTGTTGGTTCACTTAGGGAGCTTCGGACAATTAGTTGCTGTAGGTTTGGTGGTTGTCTGTATGCCAGGAGGGGAGGTTCAGGAAATACATTTTTCAGTGTTTGGTCATTGTTTAACATTGGCTGAAGTTCTTTTATAATTTTTTGAAGTGCTTCAAGATGTGGGTTGTAGGTGACAACAAGGGGGATGCAGTTCTTGTTGTCTTTGTTTTTATATTCCAGAAGGTTGTCTCTGGGTATGACAGTAGCTCTTCTTATTTGAGTGTCTGTTGTTTTGGGGGTGTAACCTTGTCTGATGAAATCTTGTCTGAGCTCCTGCAGTCGTTTATCCCGGTTTGTCGGGTCTGAGCAAATACGATTGTATCGTATTGCTTATCTGAAAATAATGGAGTGCCTTATATATATATTGTTCAGACTATAGTCTATCTATCTATCTATCTATCTATCTATCTATCTATCTATCTATCTATCTATCTATCTATCTATCTATCTATCTATCTATCTATCTATCTATCTATCTATCTATCTATCTATCTATCTATCGTTTAGCTGTAATAACAACTTTTTGTTTTCCATACATTTTTGTGTCTCTTTGGGATTTTTTGGGATTATGGACCTCGGCTAACTGTATATATAGTTTGGTGCAGCCCTGTTGGGATCTGTGAGTACCACCAGGGGGTGCTACAGCTGTTCCTGAGCCCATATGGGCAATTCATTCATCACACCCGGAAGTGCTGCTGGATGTAGGTCATCAAGCACCTGGAGCGCTTCTGGGTAACGCATAAAAGGAGCCAGCAGACTCTACACAGGGAGCCAGAGTCAGGTGGAAGGGGGACAAAGCTTGCTGAGGAGGAGTGGAAGAGAACGGAAAGAAAGGAAAAGAATCCTAACTCTCCTCTTTTAAGTCAGTGGGTAACTGATGTTTTATATTATTTGAAACTGGAAAAAATCTAATTCTCACTTAGTAGGATCTGTGCAGAAATTTTTCAAAACCTGGCAGGATCTAATCAATAACATTTTATAATAAGCTTTTAAAGCACTGACGAAGCATATTCTCTCCCCATTTCTTTTTCTTCTCCATTTATCTTTATTCACTTATTAATTCATCTATTTACTTATTTTTACTAGCTTTAAGTTTTATTCGGCTGCCCATGCTCTCTTTCTCAGAGGTGGGGGTTGATTTGTTTTTAATCTTATTTTTGTAAAATTGATCTATTTGTATGGAATGTTGTGTGATTTCAATAAAATCAATAAAATTAAAAAAAAAAAAAAAGAAAGGAAAAGTATTGTGTGGTGTTTGTGCTTAGTAGGATTGTGTTGTACCAAAGGAAAATGGGGAAGGCGTTTCCCATGAGAAAAATAAAAATAAAAGGTTTGTCTTTTTATAAGTGTGCCTCTTGTGTTTGTCTGTGTCAGGTTGGTTGGCTGGTGAGACCCGGGTCCAAACACCACCAGACAAACATCACTTCTTTATAAAAAAGCACACGTTTATTTCTCTAAACACAGTCCTACACAGCACACGGTGCTTCCCAGCACTAAACACCCCTAACACGGGCCTTTCTCTCTCAGTCCGTGGGCTGCCTTTCCTCTCTTCACGGGAGTTTTGTCCTGCTCCCACTCCCGACTCTAGCTCCCTGATTGTAGGGAGGCAGCCCCTTTCATTCCCACCCGGATGTGCTCCAGGTGGCTGATGACACTCTTCCAGCAGCACTTCCTGGTGTGACGGAAGTGCTGCCCTTGCACCCGGAAGCACTCCGGGCGTCCCTGGAAGGATCTTCCTCCATCTTCCCAGGTGAGGCGGTAGTGCCTGTTTCCTGGACTCCATGATGCTCGGGGCACCCCCTGGCAGTGGCCACGGGCCCCATCGGCTCTGAGCCTCCTTGCTCCTTTCCCGTGGTCTCCTCAAGATCCAGGGAAGTTGCCCCCTCGTGGCCCGGGGGATGTATATGCCACCTCCTGGTCCTTCCAGGTGTCCCGGCTGGGTCTGTCCCCCAGCCTTCTGTGACAATATATATATATATATATATATATATATATATATATATATATATATATATATATATATATATATATATGTGTGTGTGTGTGTGTGATTAATTCATTTGAAGTCAGCAAAACAATGAAAACATTATTCAATATACACCAAAACAAACTTTAACAGCTGAATATCCTGACAGTACCTTCATTCTAATGTGCAAACATCAGATCATATGTGTAAATAATATCTTATTTATTGGGGAACTTTAAACAGCAGAAGTTCTTCAGATTCATAGCCTTTCCAATAGAAGAGTATTCAACTAAGGACCCTTATGTCATGAATCCAAAATATGTTCACCCTCATGTTCCAGTGAGCCATCAACTATACTTGGAGAAGGAACACTCTCCTTGAATATGGTGATTTAAAGTGAGAAATATGCTAGCTGGAATGAATGTGAAAATGTTGAGGTAGGGTATAAGAGACTGCTTCAGGTAATAATCCTAACAGGCACAATAATTGAGGAGCTGACTTAAACAATGAACCCTGGTGTTATAAATTGATCTATTTGTATGGAATGATTACAATAAAAATTAATAAATAAAAAAAAAAAAAAGAAACAATGAACCCCTCATTCTGAGCACTATGCCCAAAATTCTCTCAGCAGTGCTGATTCAAGTGTTACACAAGGCTCCTTCAAATCATACTGATATGATAAATCATCATCTCTGGTAATTTTGTCTGGTTAAAATAATAAATTTAAACCTGCCATCAAAGATACCGTTCTGTATTTTTAGAATTTAGATGTTGTTAGTCTTTAAATATGTTATATTTTACAGTCCATGTAAATTATGAAAGACAAATGTGCAATACCTATTAATTCTCTATCACCCAAACCATAATTTTATTCTTTAGAATTTAATTTAAGCAAAAAATACACACAAAGACATAGCTCACTACAGTAAATGCTAGCAAAAATAAAATATATCATTCCACAACAAATAAGATTTAGAGAATGGTTTAGTCCATGTCACACCCGATGCCTTGTTGTGGGTATGAATGGTACCAAAATATGTAACTGATTAAAAGTCTCAAGCAAAATATCTTATAATTAAATATGCCCTACTTCTTTCAGTTGCTCCCGTTAGGGGTTGCCACAGCGGATCATCTTCTTCCCTATTTTCCTGTCCTCTGCATCTTGTTCTGTCACACCCATCACCTGCATGTCCTCTCTCACCACATCCATAAACCTCCTCTTAGGCCTTCCTCTTTTCCTCTTTCCTGGCAGCTCTATCCTTAGCATCCTTCTCCCAATATATTCAGCATCTCTCCTCTGCACATATCCAAACCAACGCAGCTCGCCTCTCTGACTTTGTCTTCCAACCATCCAACTTGAGCTGACCCTTCTAATGTACTCATTTCTAATCCTATCCATCCTCGTCACACCCAGTGCAAATCTTAGCATCTTTAACACTGCCACCCTCCAGCTCTGTCTCCTGCTTTCTGATCAGTTTTAAAATTCCATTCAAGATATTTCAATGAAGATT
Source organism: Erpetoichthys calabaricus (assembly GCF_900747795.2). Lineage (NCBI taxonomy): Eukaryota > Metazoa > Chordata > Cladistia > Polypteriformes > Polypteridae > Erpetoichthys > Erpetoichthys calabaricus. The sequence continues at coordinate 41,024,704 of NC_041410.2, forward strand.
GAACTATCTTGACAAATTTCTTTAAAGAATAAGTGTGTCAGATTTTAGCAAAGTTGGTCCATGGAGGAAACCGAGTTGTTTCATGTGGACAGAGACAGACATGGCTACTGCAGTAGGTGCTTCTTGTATGCAAATTAACCAAAAAAGACCACATTGTTAGAAACCTACAAGGATCATGAGATGAGAGAAAAATATAGTCAGGAATAAATTAAGTTCTAAATGCAAAAAGGTCACAAATCAAAATAACAGAACACTTTAGTTTAAGTGCTCCAGAAATGTATCTATTACTCCATTAACCTTATGTAACAAGACTATAACTTAGGTTTCTTTTGGTTTTTATAATACTTACAAAACATCAGTAGATAGGTTATTCATCTTTGCTGATCCCTAATGTAATCCCACCTCCAACTTGAATGCATCTGTCACTCCTACCGCAGACCTCACCACTGTCACACTTCCCTCGTACATATTCTGTACAACTCTTACGTACTTCTCTGCCACTCCCAACTTCCTCATACAATACCACAGCTCCTCTCGAGGCACCCTGTCATATGCTTTCTCCAGGTCCACAAAGACACAATGCAACTCCTTCTGGCCTTCTCTAAACTTCTCCATCAACATCCTCAGAGCAAACATTGCATCTGTGGTGCTCTTTCTTGGCATGAAACCATACTGCTGCTCACTAATCATCCCCTCACTTCTTAATCTAGCTTCCAGTACTCTTTCCCATAACTTCATGCTATGGCTCATCAATTTTATTCCCCTGTAGTTACTGCAGTCCTGCACATCCCCCTTATTCTTAAATATCGGCACCGTACACTTCTTCTCCACTCCTCAGGCATCCTCTCACTTTCCAAGATTCCATCTGGTTAAAAACTCCATTGCCATCTCTCCTAAACACCTCCATGCTTCTATAGGTATGTCATCTGGACCAACAGCCTTTCCATTTTTCATCCTCTTCATAGCTGTCCTTACTTCCTCCTTGCTAATCCATTGCACTTCCTGATTCACTATCTCCACATCATTCCACCTCTTCTCTCTCTCGTTCTGTTCATTCATCAGCCTCTCAAAGTACTCTTTCCATCAGCTCAACACACTCTCCTCGCTTGTGAGTACATTTCCATCTTTATCCTTTATCACCCGAACCTGCTGCACATCTTTCCCAGCTCGGTCCCTCTGTCTAACCAATCAGTACAGGTCCTTTTCTCCCTCCTTAGTGTCCAACCTCTCATACAACTTATCATACGCCTTTTCTTTAGCCTTTGCCACCTCTCTGTTCACCTTCCGCCTTATCTCCTTGTACTCTTGTCAATTTTCTGCATCTATCTGACTATCCCACTTCTTCCTTCCCATCCTCTTCCTCTGTATACTCTCCTGTATTTCCTCATTCCACCACCAGGTTTCCTTTTCCTCCTTCCTCTTTCCAGATGTCACACCAAGCACCCTTCTTGCTGTCACCCGTACTACATCTGCTGTAGTTTCCCAGCTGTCTGGTAACTCTTCACTACCACCCAGTGCCTGTCTCACCTCCTCCCTAAACTCTACCTTGCAGTGTTCCTTTTTCAACTTCCACCATTTGATCCTTGGCTTTGCCCTCACTCTCTTCCTCTTCTTGATCTTCAACGTCATCCTACAGACCACCATCCTATGCTGCTTAACCACACTTTCCCCTGCCACCACATTGCAGCCTTCAATCTCCTTCAGATCAACTCTTCTACATAGGATGTAATCTACCAGTGTGCATCTTCCTCCACTCTTATATGTAACCCTATGTTCCTCTCTCTTCTTAAAATACGTATTTACCACAGCCATGTCCATCCTTTTGGCAAAATCCACTATCCTCTGACCCTCTTCATTCCTCTCCTTGACACCATACCTACCCATCTCCTCCTCGTCTCCTCTGTTCCCTTCACTAACATGCCCATTGAAATCCGCTCCAATCACCACTTTCTGTCCCTTGGGTACACTGTTCATCACTTCATCCAACTCACTCCAAAAATCTTCTTTCTCATCTATTGCACACCCAACTTGAGGTGCATATGCACTAACAATATTCATCATCACACCTCCAATTTCCAGCTTCATAATCATTACTCTGCCTGACACTCTTTTCACCTCCAAAACACTCTTGACATACTGCTCCTTCAGAATAACCCCTACCCCATTTCTCCTCCCATCCACACCATGATAGAACAATTTGAATCCACATCCGATCAACCTGTCCTTACTCTCCTTCCATTTAGTCTATTGCATGCATAATATATCAACCTTCTTTCTCTCCATCATATCTGCTAACTCTCTCCCCTTACCAGTCATACAGCCAACATTCAAAGTTCCTACCTTCAGTTCCACTCTCTTTACGTTCCTCCTCTCCTCCTGCCTCCTGACATGTCTCCACCCTCTTCTTCTCCTTCTTCTTCTTCAGCCAACAGTAGCCCAATTTCCGCCAGCACCCTGTTGGCTAACAGTACTGGTAGCGGTTGTTGTTAACCTGGGGCTCAACTGATCTGGTATGGAAATTTGTATTGTTGTCCGCATATTGATTTGGCAAAATTTTACACCGGATGCCCTTCCTGATGTAACCCTCCCCATTTATCCAGACTTGGGACCAGCACAAAGCAACACATTTGTTTGTTCATCCCCTGTGGCTGGGTTATAGCCACAATAGTTAATAAAAGAGTTAAATATCAAATGAATTCATCGTCGCATTGGTGGACTAGCTGGAAATGATGGGGTAAAAAATCTTCATTGCAAAGAAAGGCACAGAGAAAATTTCCCTTAGAGCAGTTAAAACCACAGTCAGGAAGTGGGCTAAGTTCATTAAAATTCCTCATATCCAAAACCAAAATGCAAATGAAAGTTCATATTAGAAAATTAACGTTCTAAAGTCAAAATCAAGGAAAGCTGGACAATAATTTGCTTTTAACGAATTGTTAGAAGTTTGGGAGTTTATCCCTTTGTTTTCACAAAGTCTGGATGCCAAATAATATGCACCTCAATTTTTTATAATGGCAGTTGGATCACATGGTTAGCAACAAGCTCTGTGAAAATAATACAGAAAAAGGTGCTACTTGTCAGAAAACACTGGTGTCAGAAAAACACAAAGTGTCTTTTTGACATCACAGAAAATGATAAAGATAAATAGCAATAAATATAACAAAGGTTACATGTTCAAAATACTGTATTATACAAAATTAATTAGGTTACAAGTAAAAGCCTGTTGCAGGGTGGACATATAATAAACAAAGAAATGAATAAACTGAACAAATTAACTTCAAACTCGAAAACTATAGCCATCCCCAATCTTCCATTGTAAAAATTAATTTATTTAATCCTGAAAGACCACTTATGGCAAATTTTTCACGTAGTGTTCATTTTTCCACTCTTTTGTTCTGAAGAGGCAAGTAGCTTTGATGACTCTGAAACCATGAAATCACTGGTCTCTCTGCTGCTGTTTTGTTTGCTTTGTATCTGTTTTATTGAAATTATGCATATTGATATTAAGCAGACATTGATCAAATACAGTATCATAATGATCACTGGGGAAAGAGCACTTTCAGACTAATGGACTCTTCTCCACGTGCCTTTTCAGTGTTGGAATTTCACAAACTTAATTTTCTATTTTTAATGCCTCTCATCCAACAGGGGCTATTTGCTTTAGGGACACTCGCAGCAAATGTTGCCCTTGCCTCTCCCTGGAACTCTCATGATTCTTTCTCTCATTCTTCTTCTGAATCTTACTTTTTAAATCTCATTCTTTTGTAACTCTGGGTGGTGACGGTCAATTGGGCATTTGGCTCTTATATTGATAGATGGTCCTCTATGACATAGCTAGTCAAGGTATGTATGCCCCATGGTCCTGGCCACAGCAAGGATTAGCCTTACATTTTCTTCTCCTTAATTGGGTCAGTGTTGTGCTGCTCCACTGTCAGATGGTCCACACAAGCTCCTTTCCCTTCTTCATTGCTGCTTTCAATTTTAAATTTGACGGGGTTTAGAGGTTGGGTTGGGTTGTGTTAAAGAAAGGAGAGGTGGCAAAGCATAGAGTTATTATTTTAATGCTTGTTAAAATGGCTTACATTTTTCTTTAAAATTAAAAAATAGAAAGAAAACCAATAAACAATGCCTAAATCCTGAATTTTACCCTTCTTTATTCTTGGTATTTTTTATTTTCAAACTAAAACTTTGCTGCATGCAAACAAAGTATACCTCACATTTATGACACATCATCAGTTCAGAATGTTTAAGGCGTTTTACCAGCATTGGTTGGTCATGGGAAAGGATGTCATTCAATGCCAACTTATTAAACATTACAGATTGCTAAAATTTTTGGTTTGAAACTGGGTTTAAAGTATACCCTTCATCTCGTATCTAGGTAATTGGTAATGCCAATTTTAATGTTGGATAACTGAATAATAAGGCAGTCAATAAGTGCACAACAACACTGCCTGTTAGTCAATGATGCTTTTGCAAGCAACTTATACTGTATACGTTATTAATACAGACTTCTTATAATTGAATTTTAACAATCAAACTACATTTTTTCTAGTTTGTATTTTTAGTTGGTTAAATCTGCACTTATTAGTGTAAAATGACCTAAAATATTAAATGATCACTGAACAACACTTAGAAGTACACAAAAACCTACCATAAAATTGTTACAAGCACAATATCAGAGTATTATACTATAATGCAATATGCAACACAGATGGTAGCATCTGGCATGGCAGACTACATGGCTGAACCAAGCATAAGAACAAGAGCGAACACCAATATTTGCTTCAGGACAGTTGCCAAAAGAGTATATTGATTTTTTTTGATGACCCACATAGACAGTAAATATTTTTTGAACAATACAGATAGGTGTCTTTTGTATGGTAATTAAAATTCAGAAGTTGTTTTAAAATATGGAATAAAATTTGAATGGAGGTGTTGAAGAAGAGTGGAAAACTGATGAAAAACTACATTCTGAAAATAATAATTCTGGCACTCTATCTGTATTCAAAGCTGTCAAAGTTTACAAAGGGGGGTTGGAATATTTTAACCTTTCTTATTTGTTTATGTTTATTTGCTATTGTTCATAAAATTTATTCTTCACCTGGTAGATACTTTTCCTGTCACTGTGGCAAAGTTTTTTGATATTGTGTAAGATGCCTTCTTATTTAAGAGTGAGGGTTTATGGTAATTGTTCATTTGAATGTTACCTATGAAATAAAGCTAAGACTCTTTATGAAAAAGTTACAGATTTACAATGTTGCTCTCTTGGCTAGAGATTCTGGTTTTGCTCTGTTGTGTCAGTTCACTTGATCGATTGACCCCACCTTGTCTTATGTTTACAGTTTCAGCATTTGAGCTTAAGATCCTACCACCCTTGTGTAAATGAAAATAAACTACCTGAAATATGCTCTGTTCATGGAATGACATTCTTATTGGTCATATACAGGTTAAAATATTTAGGTGTGTATCAACTCTAACAGTATATACCCCTTTTGTAGCTAACATGGTGTTACAGTAAAAGCTTTTCAGCAGTTTTATCTTTACACTTTAAAACAGGGGTGTCCAGCCTCTGGCCCTCGAGGGCTGTAGTAGCTGCAGGTTTTCATTCTAGCCATCTTCTTAATTAGTGGACAGTTTTTGCTCAAAATTAATTTCTTATCCTTAATTTTAATTGACTTGACTCAGACCTCTGAATTGTTTCTTTATTCCTTAATTAGCAGTCAAATAATAATGAGACACAATATCAGCCGACATACAACCACCAAAACTGCATCCATCACACAATATCTGAAAATAAAGTAAGGTGAAGGTCTCAGTAAGGTTGATCCGCTCAGGTCACCAAAACATTTTGTTCTTAGAAAAAACAGAAAATCAACAGTTTTGTGAAATGTCTGCTGTGGCAAAATAAGAGCACCAACTAGTCATGCAATTAAGTAACAGGTTTAATTAATAGCAAGAATCGATTTCTCATTAAGTAATTGGTTGGGGGGAAATTGGTTGGTGTTTGAAGCCCCAATTTAACGGGTCATCTGTTGGATCGTTTCATGTCTCATTTCTGTTTGGCTTCCACTTAATGAAGATAAGAATAAATTCAGAGGGATATTAAAATGAAGGGAAAAGATGTTAATCAGCAATGAAAACTGGTCACTGATTAGGAAAACGGTTAAAATGAAAACCTGCAGCCACTGCAGCCCTCCAAGATCGGAGTTGGACACTCCAGCTTTAGATCTCATTCTGTTTTCTTGCTTACCATATTATTATACTATACAAATGTCTCCAGTATTAATTTATTTTTAATTATTTATTTATTTTTAATTGGTCACACTCTTTACAAATTCTCACCCACGTGCTCCACAACTTTAACATTATCTATTTATGCTCTTGGGAGGCATGGTGGCAAAGTGGTAACACTGCTACCTTGTAATAAGGAGATCAGGGTTCACATTTTGGATCATCTCTGCATGGAGTGTGCGTGTTCTGCCCATGTTAAGATGGGGGTGCTCTGGTTTCCTACTATGGTCCAAAAGCATGCAGGTTAGGTGGATTGGCAATGCCTAAATGGCTCTGTGTGTGTGTGATGTATAAATGCAGACCATGAGTGGTTTACAACTGTGTGACATTTTCTTATTTGCAAACATCATATAACTGTGCATTACCTTATAAATACTAATGCTAAAAAAATCCTCCACCATGCTGCTGCTCAAAATTATAAAGCATTTAGATGTGTCTCTGTAGTATTTGCCATACTGTTTGATTTACTTTACGTGTTCACTATAATACCCTCAATTAGTAATTAGCATAAACATATCCTGTAGTTAATCTGAACGCACCTCAAAGTGACAAGGATATCTTATTTGTCCTCCAGCAATTTGTAAAGGTGTGCACATCTTTGATGATCTTAAAATGTGTAAAATATCTTCTTTTGTATACACTGCATCTTTTTGGCCAGGTTTTGTGACTGATGAAAACAACTCTCACATGGGGAGTATACCATTGATTTACAAAAAACAAGAAACAAAAGCTGTAACAATGCTATGATTTTCCCTAAATAAAGATGTTAACACTATTAAAACATTCTACCAAAGGCAAAAAAATTAACTGATTCTTGAAAATGTAATTTACAAAAAGAAAAATGAAACTAACAAGAATAACAATACATCTCTATATATATAAAATCCAACTTCTGTCTGTTTGTATGTCTGTCCGCTTTTCCAGAGAGAACTATTTAACGGATTTAGATCAGGTTTTTTTCTATAATTTGCTTGAACATTCCTGTTGATTTTGTGACTTCTCTCATCGCGCTAAGTATCCTATTTCGCCCGTGTTACCGATTTATTTCTGCGAATCAGAGAGAGACGCAGCACACTGAGGGGAGGAGAGGTGGGACCTTCCTCAGTCACGCACTGGCCTCGGGCGTAACCTTACCTCTGCTTGATTTATGGACTTATTTGTTTTGATTTCTTTGTATGTGTGGATTACTTGTGTTGTTACCGACATCTGGTGAAAATTTCATGTCAATAGCCCCATTAGAAATATATTTACTGAGAAAAATGTTGACGTATTCAATAGTTATTTTCCCTGCTGTATGTTGAACCAAAGAGGCAAGGTACTAGGACTTTGTAGCTGCAGGAACCAAACACAACACATATAAACACCTGTCCAGTTTGTGTTGTTCGGCTCTCATTTTTGGATTTTGTAAGTAAATTTCAGTTTTATATTGTTATAATATTGTTCACTTTTGTTCTATGTGGGTCTGCATTGAAGCCCATTATATCAGGATTTCATAAAATGATGAAGTTAAAAACGGTCTTAAACATCACTACAAACAACACAAAATAACTAATAAATAAATATATAAAAAGATTAGTATTTCTTTAAATATAATGAAGTCTAATATGTCACCACGTTGTTCTATGCTTTCTAGCACTAATGCTCCTTGGAATAAAATCTTTGCCAAGTGAGTCATTTTGCCCGACATGTTTTCACAGTTTATTATGATGTTCAGTTTCTTTACTTTTCAAAACACTTTTTAAATCTGGTTCCATGAATTTTGCATGTTTGTATTTTTGAGCACATATTTTTCTGCTGCGTTTTTGTTGTACTTTATTTTACATTTTCCCTTTTTCCTGCACTGCTGTGTTTTGCTTGCTGTTTGAAAGCTCTTTAAGTTTTCTGTCATCCTGACCATACAGTTTCTCAAGCTGTTAGGTATTTTAACACCACATGCCATTCCCTTTGCACAGATTTTCCTGTCACTGCCACAATCCAGGCAACTGAACATTATGTTCTGCACCCCCTAAATATTTTTTCTTTTTTAAAATTTTCCATGCCAGCTACACTATGACAAGTACATAAAGATGCAGGTTCTCCATTTTCATTTGTTATAAAACAATGCCATGAAATTTTGTAATTATTTGCATCATTTACAGATTCTATACTGTTCTTTTGTTATTGTTAATTATTGTGTTCTTAAAAATTACTTATGAATGCTTGAAATCACTTTTCTTCCTGAAAACCCCCACTTCTGATAAACTGTTTGACTCATCTTGATGTCTAGTTATGCAAGGTGTCAAGCTTTTTGGGGTCCTCCTCCCCCATTTTTGGCTCTGCAGACCCAAAAAAAACTCTCATTTAGGCCATTTTAATCATATTTTGTGCAGAAAGTGACACCCTTATAACAATTAAACCAACGGGTGTCTTAAGCAAAAATGATCAGAAGGACCTACATTTGTGCATGCCACAACCCTAGGGGTTCACCCTCTAAAATTATACGAGGGGGTCAAAGTTACTCCTTTTCAGAAAATTTTGAAAAAAGGGGAATGGTAATATATGTTTATGGAGTGTGATTTAATGCTATTTCAAGGTTATTGATCATGAATATGAACATATAGTATATTTTACATATTTGCTGCGTTGTAAGTGGTCCTAACCCTGTAAGAACCACTCCCAAAAGATTAAAATGACAAGCATAAGTATGTGGGATATTGTTTTAGACACAATGTCAGAGATTATAAAAATGATGTTATTTTTGATGTGCAATCCTTTACTAGAGATCTAAGCCTCTGTGGACCTCTATCAGAGGGTGAAAAATGACAAATGTATATTACAATTGAGACTATTTAAATTGAAACACACATTTTTAATATTTCAGATATTTGACAAACATGTTCTTGTGTAACATGTACAGATTAAATCATTAAAGTAATTTAAATTAAATTGCCTTTCTAACATCCATCCATCCATCCATCATCCAACCCGCTATATCCTAACTACAGGGTCACGGGGTTCTGCTGGAACCAATCCCAGCCAACACAGGGCGCGCACACACACACACACACCAAGCATACACTAGGAAGAATTTAGGATCGCCAATGCACCTAACCTGCATGTCTTTGGACTGTGGGAGGAAACTGGAGTACCCGGAGGAAACCCACGCAGACACGGGGAGAACATGCAAACTCCACGCAGGGAGGACCCGGGAAGCAAATCCAGGTCTCCTTACTGCGAGGCAGCAGCACCACCCACTGTGCCACTGTGCCGCCACCTTTCTAACACATGGCATAAAATAGGGCTGCTTACCCTTGTTCAGATTAATTTTATCTTATTTTTATTTTTCAATTTAAAATATTTCTCTGCTGTATTAATTGTGTTGCATTACCAGATGAAACACTATATAATAGAGCCCATATCACCAGTTTAGTTAAATAATGGTCAGGAAGAACTTTCAAAAATTAAAAAAATAAAATTAAAATAAAAAAAAAATCAATTCAATTACTATAAACTACCTGGTGTAAGCAATCTGTAAAAAATATCAGTTTGGGGTGATGTATTCCTTTACCTTTGTAGTTGGTTTCTATGACTATGTTCAGGTTGACAGATGAGGTCAGACAGGAGTCTCCATGGACTATGATGTTCACAGATGACATTGTGATTTGCAGTGAGAGTAAACAGCAGGTTGAACCTGGAGAGGTGGAAGTATACACTAGAGGGAAGAAGATTGAGAGTCAGTAGGAGTAAGACGGAGTACATGTGCATAAATGAGAAGGAAGGCGGTGGAAGGGTGCAGCTGCAAAGAGCAGAGGTGGTGAAGTTAGACGAACTTAAATACTTGGGTTCAACAGTCCAAAGCAATGGAGAGTGGGGCAGAGAACATGAAGAATAGAGTGCAGGCAGGTTGGACTGGGTGGAGAAGAGTAGCAGGAGTGATTTGTGATTAAAGATTACCTGCAAGATTATCAGCTATGTTGTATGGTTTGGAGATGGTGGCACTGATGAATATGCAGGAGGCAGAACTGGAAACGGCAGAGCTGAAGATACTACAATTTTAGGATTAGAAATTAATATTTTAGAGGGAAAAAACAAGTACGTCAGTTTGTTGACCATCTGAGACAAGAGAACAAGAGGAAGGCCAAAGAAGAGGTCTATTGATGTGGTGTAGGGAGGACATGAATATGGTAGAAAATGTTGCAAAAGGCAGGAATAGATGGAGACAGATGATCCGCTGTGGTGATCCCTAAATTGGAGCAACCAAAAGAAGAAGATTTAATCTAAATGGCGATAATACGTAATCAATAACAGTATTAGTACATTACACAGAGTGATAAAACACCCAAAACAAGACTCTAACTTCTTCTAAATACCCATCCACAATACTACCCTAAATTCTGTGGTTTAAATAAATATACCCCCATTCCCAAACGTAAAAAATAGTTTCTGGACATATGGGAATAGATGGCAAACAATCTCTAAGTACTCATTCAGCACTGTGTACTATGAGCAGATTACAGTATGAAGATATAGCAGGTTGGATAATGGATGGATGGATCTCTCTTACATATCATTTTGAGTTCTGTTATGGCACATCCTTAGCCTGCGCAAACCTTCTCCCCTGTCCAAAAATGACCTGGAATAGTAATTGTTTTTTGTCTAATCAATAAGAAAATGGGTGGTTGGTTATATCTTAGAGTTAGTAAAGCTGAACTAGGGAACATTATTAATTTTTATAACACCCAAATATGTCTTTAAGGACAAGAAAAACTGAGCCCAAGAGGTCAGAGATATTTTTTACTTGACTAAAGGCACTATAATAATTTCGTTTAAAGAAGGGAAAAATGTCCACATCCAAGTAGGCCCTTCTTTTAGTAATTGAAATGGCCTTTCATTTAAATTTTGCCACTGCAAAGGAAAAAGGCTAATTTAGCTAATTTTGCATATATAGTATTTAAACATAGGAAATAAAGAGAGTACATTGTCTGCATAAAATGAGGTGAGTTACCAACTACAATATGAGAAAAATAATGAGAAATACATGATTCTGTGAAAATAAATTTTATAGGTAATGTAAAAATAAGTGTGAATAAAGGGAAGCCCTGTGTAGAACCCTTTTGAATTTGGAGAGAGGTAAAATATCTGTGTTGTAAAGTTATACAGGATAAGGGGAAGAATATATAGTTATACAGATAACTTACAATTAACCCAACACAAAAATCTGTTGTTAATATAATATGCAGTAAGTGTTAAGAATATAAGCAGACAGAAGACTGGATAAAGTGTGGCATGTTACCAACGTATGAAGACTGAGGCAAAGGATGAGAAGAACATGACCACGTGACAACTCAGCTTCACTCTCAGCAGCCAGACCCCTCCAAAACCAGCACTGCCCCCAGTCAGCACTTCATAACTTGCAATATAAACAGTGTTTTGCTAATTATCATCTGCATATTAAACTTGCACAAAGTAAAATTGTAACACAGTATGTCAAAAATCTGTTAAATCTATCTTTAGAAATGCTGAAATATAAGTATGTAAGTCAGTTGTCCACAGCTCCTTAATCTCCTGAATCAAGGCCTTTCTTTTCTTCAAAGTCTCGGCAGTAACATTTGAAAAAAGAGCAGTTAAGAACCATTATGCATAACGTGAGCAGCAGAACAAGCAGCCTTCAAAACACCAGCTCTGTTTGTGTGACAAATAAACTAGACCATCAAAGGTCACGGTTTGGATGACTGAACCATATTTGGAGAGTAAACCCTGTGAGCTTGCATAATTACGGTCTTCTTGGAGGCAAGCAACAGAAAACTATACCAATCAAGAGAAAGTCAGAAAGCGACTTGGGTTGTGATATTCTGAATCTTCTGGTTTTTATGTCTTTTATCTTTGTCTTCTTATTTTACAACAATATAATTTCTTTTTTAATTTCTTTATTGTCAAAAGCATGATGTAATGTTACCGTGGTCTTCTTGCTAGTTTGTTTTGTTTTTGTCCACACAAATCACGTTACCTTCTTTGTTGTCTTGGAAGAAGTCTATATTACTCTGCTTCCCCTTTTCTGTTCTTTATTGTGTAGATTTTATCAGAATGCTTCAAATCCCATAGACTTACCATTGTTTATAAGGTATTGTACTTTATAACTTCTGCCCACTGTCCCTTCTACATCAATAACCTCAAGCAATTACATAGAGTAAAAGGGCAAGCAGGAGTTAAGTTACAACTTTAAATAATGTACTATCTCCATACATATAAAATCCAACATCTGTCTGTCTGTGTGTCTGTCCACTTTTCATACAAGAACTACTTAACGGAATTAGATCAGGTTTTTTTCTATAATTTGATTGAACATTCCAGTTGATTTTCCGACTTCTTTCCTCACACTAAGTATCATAGTTCGGTTATGGCAGTGATTTATTTGCACAAATCCGAGAGACAGGCTGCGGGCCGAGGGGAGGGGGTGGCGGGACTACAGAAATAGGGAGCCAGGCAGGGCCATCCTAACTTACATGCCATCCTCCGCTCGAGTCGCTCTACCTCTTGGCATATGTTCGAGTGTACCTTGCCTCCGCTTAGCTAGCGATACCTGTTTGTTCAGAAGACATTATCATCTAGAGATTGTTAAAGAGTAACATTTGACATTTTTGAGACAGAGAGATCACAACTATGTGTGTTTTAGAGGGTACCTGCTCATTGGCAGAGATATCACAGCCACGTGCTCTTCTCCCTACACAGGGGACGCTCTCCCATCAGAGCTGAACACGATTAGATACACTGGTATCGTTTGACATTGGAGCGTACCTACCTTCCGCTTGGCCAGAGATACCTAGCCACCTTATTAAATTTTTGGCAAAGAGATCAATGCTACATTCTTGCCTCTTACAGCCAAACCAAAAATATTGTATATCAAGAGGCCCTCAGATACGAAAGCTATTAATAAAAATTCTACTCAATACAAATTGTTACGTTGTTTTATTATTTTTTTATTGATTTGTAAAGTTTGTCCTGTTTCACTACTACACGGGTGGAGCCGTGGGGGACAGCTAGTTGATAATATTCATGAAATGATAACAATAGGCAAAGTACAAGAGAATATTTGCAACCGTACAACCTGATAAATGCTAGTAGTTTCAGGCAGCACACAGATTTGTAGTTACTTAAATGTCTATAGTTAAGTCATTATTTCTAGTCAACTTTCTTCGGGACAGGACACATGCCTGTATCAATATGGCTACCAAGATGTGAGTTCTGCTTGTGTTCTTCTTTTCATGGCCATGGTGTGTGTGAGAGAGAGAGGGAGGGGTAAATGACCAAATTTATAGATTCTGTGTCTAAATCCTTACACCAGTAGGGTGTCGTGGTACAGAATGGCCTCTGATTCAAAATCAGTCCCAAATGGGTGCCTTTTCACACCTGCCCCCAAGAACATTTGTTGAGCTGAAGCTTGCCAGCTAGGTAGTTTATGTCCATTTTGTGGGGTTTGGTTAAGAGTATGTCAGGCAGAGAATCACTTGCCAAACCAGTCTGAGACACCTCCCCCTAACCCTGCAATAAATTCCACATCCTTAGTCAGTCCTAAAGGCTGACTTACAAATAAAGACATACACAATATTTATCAACTTGTATACAAAATTTTACGCCACAACACTCCTCATATCTTTGTTTTGAATGGCCTTCATTGTTGCTTAGTGATTATAACTGCTGTGAATGCAGATGAAAAAATAACAGACAAATCTGAATTGAATCTAAATTAAATTGACTCATATTGCGTGGTGCACATTTTTCTAATCTTTATGATAGAAAAAAATCATTTATCTTAAAAAATATGTAGAAAGAGTCAGGATGGAAACCATTGTTAGTTTGGAAATGAAGTTGTAGTCTCCCCACCATTTGGTGGTCAGGAGTCTTATGTGCAATTCAGAATGTCTGTTCATAAGGTTATTGTTTCTTGTTTATGAAGTGCATTGGTTATTGTGGAGGTATCTATTTAAGAAAATGTTTTCAAAAAAGCATGCGTTTTTCTGGTTTTGAGCTACCACTGGATAACTGACATGTGGATTATGTAGCACAAATTTTTGTTCTTTTCCCTGTGGACATTGCAACATTTGCCTTTGTGCAGCATTGGTCAGGATTGGCTTCTATAATATCATAAACTTTTTTCTCCTCATTCTGCAGGAAAACACGATATTTGATTTTTTTTTTATTCTTGGCCACACTTACAATGGGGTAAGTAACACATTAAAACAATATCATTTTTGGGTGGAGTATTCCTTTAAAAACAAAGGTAACTCAGTATACAAAGAAAACACACAAAGGAAGAGCCTAAAGCATCTAGTGATTTCATTAAACCTCTAGAATTTAGTGACTTTAAACCCACTCCCAGGATCTCTTCTAGCCAAACTGTGAAATAGTTTCCTTGCTTAAACAACATCTGGCCAGTGAAGCATCCTTTCATAATATACAGTATATGTTATTTTATTGCATTATGTTGGGAAATATTTACATTGTTCTAAGTTATTCTTTAGTCACAAACATTCATCTATACAATACACAGTGTGATGACAACAAAGACTAAATTTTACACCAAAGGAAAATGCCAGAATTCTGTAATATGAAAAGATGAATTTAGTTTATTAGATGAAATGTGATCAGTTTTTTTCTGTGGTTCATTTAAGATATTAGTCCATATATTAGGATTACCCTTTTCTCTATAAGTAAGACTAGAAACCTAAATAAAAACTGGAAATAAGACTACAGAGGAAAAGCAGAGACAGTGGAATATTGAAAGGATGTAAGTGGGATCCTGTTAGAGCTGTCAAATGGCTGAAGATGATCCTACATTTACTAATACTGCATGCATGGATGGCCTGTCCACAAATACAAACTCAATCTAGCTATCTTGAAATGTTTTTTTTTTCTTTTCAGAATTGCAGTTTTGTGCATAATTTTTTAAGTAGGAAGTTTAAGGAGTGACCAGGTGTTTTTTTATGTCTTTTTACTATTACTTCTGATATTTTATTATTTAACTGTTTGCTTTTTAATTTATTTAAATTATTTTGAATACTTTAGTGGTATTATGTCGGTGATGTCAGCTGCTCTTTTTAAACATTTGAACTTTCAATAAAAAAATGAATTGATGGAGAAATTATATCTTAATGAAGAGTTTAGGAATTCTTTTGCTTGATAGTCATATGTTATTTTGTGGTCTTGTCAGTTGCTCAGAAAAATATTTTTTGTCAAGTAAACCATTCTTTTTTTGGTCCTCATATTAGGAGACTGTGACAAAAGCTCAACTAGTGTGAAGCAGGGAAATCAAGATATAGAGAGAGAGAGTGAGAGAGAAAGACAGAGAGAGAGAGAGGGGTGATAGATGGGTGTGTAAAACCTTCATGTTTAGACCCAAAGGTTCAGCCGGGTTGCTGTTTTACTTTGATTTAGTTTTTCGCCCTTGGTGTTCATCTTGTTGTGCTAACACACTTAATAATACTTGCTATCCTGCTCCATGAAGAAAATGAAAATGATTAATTCATTTTCACCCAGTACCCTGAGTAGGGGCTCGGTAGGAGTATGCTGATCTGGACAGCCCAGGTCACCCCATCCTATCCTCATCAACTTCTTCCAACTATTCCTGGAAAATTCCCAGACACTTTTGCTATAATTCAGAAATATAGTCACTCCATCTATAGTCCTGCTTCTGTCCTGGGTCTTCTCCCAGTTGACATCTTAAACATACTTAAACTTCTCCAATTGGGATAGGTGCTCACCCCTTACATAAAGAGGACAAGATACCATTTTCAGTGGGAGGGCCATGACATCTGTTTGCAGGTGTTAATTCTCATTTCAACCACATTACTCTTGGTGCCATAGATCACATATGTGATATGTCATATGTGACTAACAGAACAAACACCTCAACAAACAGCAGAAATTCAACTGTTGGATACTGTTTCGGTCTTGTCCACACTCTTGTATTCTCTTGACAAAAATCATGAACAGGAGGGGAGACATTGGTGCATCACAAAATAGGAACAAACCACAGCAGAGAAAAAGCCAAACAAATGAACTTCATGAAAACAGCATGTACACAACCTAAAATATCGATGATTGTGCATTTTAGAATATCTTGTAAATAAACAACTACCAACATCACACATGATAAAATACAGCCTTGATATTATTTATTACTTGTTTATTTTCATGGTAAAGTGGCTGTAGTCTTTCATAAGTCTTGAACTGTAATGGTTCATCCATCCATTTACTTTCGTCAATCTACTTTCATGTTAATGTCAGAGAAAAATCAACTGAGTCTATTAACAAAACCAGTGTAAAATAGTAGCATTCTACTGGTTTCTTAATAAGTGCTAATATCCTAAGATAAAATCAGATTACAGATTGTATTTCTGTCCACTAAGAAGTCTTCAGTTTGAATAGAGGTTCTGGTTGACAAAACGCTACTACAAATGAAAAAGGAATACTAAAGAACAAGTCACCTAATTCCCCTACATACTGCAGTTGTAAGGTTGACTCATTTAACAAATCCTTTAACCAGATTAGTTTAAGAGGGTAAAATCCCTCATTGAGCGTTTTGCCTCTGTAGCTGCACTTGGCAGTTGACATTTGCATTGATGTTTTAACAAATATATTAATCCTTTATTCCATGTAATTTTTGTAGCCATACTGTATCTTAGAGAAATCCATACTGTGCACTTGTCACCATCTGTTATAAGAATCAATTTCCAATTTCCTCACTCTGAGTTCATCATTTGGCATTTCCGTGTAAAAATGTGAAATTGGGAGCATCAATAGATACAAAATAACTCTTTAATATTTAATATCTGATCAGAGTGGGTTATTACCAAAACTGCTGGTCAACAAAGGCATTCATAATTATATATTTTAATTGTAAAGAAAGTACAGAAACATTCACATGCCAACATGTGGGGTAAGAACCTTTGAATTCCTAAGCCAAGAACATAACCTATTCTATGAACCAGAAAGCAACATTATTAAAGCAACATCTGCAATCCTAATGAAGATTTTGCAGGCCAGATTGACCCTGCAACCTTCTTTTATTCCTGTAAAGGATATGTTATACTAAGTAGGATTATCTGGGAATGTAATCAAAAAGCAGGCCTAAAACCTCAGATTTAAATGAAACTGCTGTTGAATTCTGTTAATCGGTAATATTTTGGATTAACAGCAAACCAGGGTGATGCTTTAATACAATATAAATATATGTAATAACGCTTTCCAAATTTATTTGTGTTAGCCAAACACTGATTGTAGAAGGGGTTTCAAAAATAGTCTTGGCTGTTGGTCTGTGTGTATTGCTCTCTGATCCAACAAATTTTTTAATCTGAAGTGACTTTTAGACTTTCATTTTATTCATTTCACTAAGTGGCATTTTGTTGTTAATGAGTTCTTATTTTATTCTCAGCTAACGACTTATCCATTTGTCATGGTGAGGATTGTGGTGAGAGCAAACAGACTCACCAGACTTTTGTTATCTCCACATCAGTACCTACAAAGAAAATGCAAAATGTCATCTTGTCAACAGAGATATTTAACCCTTCAACTTTTTACTGAACGTTTTCTAAATCTTTGCCCAATATTAGAACTGAAGTCCTCCAGGATGTTCAGACTTCTTATGCTATTACAAAAAATAAGTCACAGCCATGCAGAGAAACCATTTTTTACCCTTTTGTGGTCATAGCCCCAATATTTCAGGGTCCACCCATGCCTTCTAACCTTATGTAAGGAAAGTGATGCAGGGTTAAATAGGAAAGCAGGAAGTATTTTGACCATTTATCTCCTGAATGCACCACCACCATTCAATAAAATGCTCAAGGTACTGCTGCTGTACTGGCTCACTGATCAACCAAACAACCCCATCCTCCCACACTTTCACACGTGAACAAAGTTCTGAATTATCAAAACTTCCCTACTTTGGTTTCTGCTGCTCTTGAATGACCAGAAGGAAGAAAGACAATCTTTTACAGAAGTATTAACTTTGATCTAGAATGCTTTGCATACAATTGCAAACAGCTGTAATGTACACTGGAGATTATAATTAGAGGAGTCCAAAAATACAGCCTTAAATATCAGAGATGTCACACTCAAGTCATCAGAATCATCAGTCTCCAGGTATTGGCTACACATTCATATCATGTTTCTGGAGATCACAAGCAGGAGGTAAAACAGATCAAAGAATGGGCCAGCTGTTAGTCACAAATCCAGGAATAAACATAATTTGCAATAGCAGTTCCAGAACACTTACACATGCAACACATCAATTTGCATACCTGTGAGTATGTAGTCAGAGACCTTCTCCAAGTCTTCAGTGCTTGTGTGGACCGGACTGAGTAATGCCACTCAAGTCCCTTAACTTACATATTCTCAGAAATGGAAAAATTTGTAGCACTCTGAAAAATGTGACTTCTGAATAATCAGCAGCAATATTACTGCTTTTCAACATTGGTTTTAGGTTGTGCTTAAGGAGTGTGGTACTTTGATAACTGGAACACACCCATTAGTAGGGCTGTTGCATGGAGGAGGCGATAAGGCAATCGTCTCAGCTGCTACTTTGGTAAGAGCAACATGACAAAAAAATAATACAAAGCTAGGCATAAACCTTAAGAATTACATGCACATCCAGTGCCTTATTTATATATTACTTTTAAAAATTGGGAGAAATGTTTTCAATTTAAAAGAGCAACTCTGAATGCACGACACATCAAACCTTGAAGCAGATGCTGCTCTTCAACGGCCTTACCAAAAATGGACAACAGAATACCTTCACAACTTTACTCTAGCATTTGACCAGGACTGCCATAAACCCCTCCCTCTCTCCTGAACCTTTGTCAGTATGTATAAATTAAGAAAATGAACACCCATGCTAGGTATTGATTGATAAGTGGAGCATCTTTGTGAACCTCAGAATAAGAAATGATAAACCTTTAAATGAAAATTTTATTTCATAAAAGTTTTAAAGTTAGTATATAAATACAGTACTGGATGTGCATGTAACTCTTTAGGTACACACTTAATTTAATTGTATTGTAAAAACCACAACCAGTCAGGGATGAACAACTCCAGCACATGTTTCAGGAGTTTGAATTGCTGTTGAGCCTTTATTGATTGCCTTCCAACTAAACTCACACTGTTTTAGCCGTGGGAGACTCCTTAACTTTAATTGCACTCTGACCAATCTAACCCCTCTATGATGTCTTCCTCTTCAGTGGTATGGATACCACTCTTTCACTCTTGCCGTTCATGCACATAGCACTGCTCCTTCTCACCCACACCCGTGCTACAGCTGTCACATATGACTCCTTTGCTCTGTCACCAAAGGAGAGTAAAAACGCTTCCATTCCAGCACCTTCCACACTCAAACCTGTCTCTCGTGCTTCTTCCACCATTTTTCCCAGGACCTCCTCCTCTAGCTCAGATGTTTCATTTGCATAACACACTGCTTTATGAAAGCACAGTGCCTAGTAGCTCTCTAGCCACATGGCCCTCTTCATCTCCAGCCTGATCATTACAGTATCATTGTTTCATAATGCTAAAACAAAAAAAAATATATATACATGAACATGCCATCCTGACCAAAGTATTGCCTGAGGTGTTTTATATATATATATATATTTATATATATATTGTCAGACACATGTGCATGGTAGGCAAAAGAAGGTAATTCCATACCAGGCCAGGGGGTTGTGTGGTACAGTAAACCTTTCTCTTTTATCCCTACACACCATACACAGGAAATTCTGCCTGGTCCCGGTGATGTCATTTCTGGTTCTGGCCCCGATGACCTCACTGCCAGGTCTTAAAAGCAAGACAACTTCCCACTTTGAATTCAGTTCTGTTTTGGACTCAACCTGTACACTTCTGTGCTACCAAATCTCAGTTTTTGTAGCATTATTCAAGCATACAGGTGGCTGCCCCAAGCCTCTTTTTGTGTGAAGGTCTTTCATTTTACTATACTACTATACTATATATATATATATATGAATGGAAGGACTGGGGGAGAGGGCATCTGCAAGGCATTACCTCCCCTGGGACAATAGAGGGCAGCCCTCCTGAGTGGATGTGGCACCATGGATTCCTGCAGGACACAGTGGGAGTTGGAGTTTGGTGCAGCCCTCTTGGGTTCCGTGGGGGCCGCCAGGGGGAGCGGCAGAGCCCTACTTTGGGCTTTCACCACACCTGGGAGTGTTCCAGATCTGATTATGAGCCACCTGGAACACTCCCACAACCAACTTAAAAGTAGATGCTTCACTCCTTTCAGAGAGCCAGAGTCGGGTGGAAGAGGACAAAGCTTGCTGGAGGAGGAGTGGAAGTGAGAGAATGGAAGAGAAAAAGTGTGTGCTTTGTGCTCTGTGCTTTGGACTGTGTTGGTGTGGGGAGTGAGAGAAAAGTGTCTTCCCCATTGAAATAAAAATGTGTGTTGTGCAACACTTGCGTCTCTGCCTGTCTGGGTCAGGTTAGGGTGGGTGTATGCACGCCAGTGGTCCACAATATATATAAATGTATATGTTGTGGTCACCAGGGTGCACTGCATCTACCCAAACACTCAACACACACATGCTCAGACATAAGTTGCCTGAGCACAGGATTTTTTATTGTGTTAAACTCTTGCAAGGAAGACTTTCCCAAAGCTTAGGCCATCCCGGTTGGGTAAGGTCCCTGGGAATTCCTATATATATACTGTATATGTGACAGTTGCAGGGTGATGCGGCCACCCTTTAGAAACCCCCTCTTAAACAGATTTTCAATGGCTTTCATCTCCTCTTTGCAGGATCAGCTGCAGTCTTGCTGGCTTGCTGCGTGACGTGCACAGGACTCACTCTCCTGTCTCTCTTTCCCCAGACTCTTTCTGCTCTGGCTGCTGCTTCTGAGCCACTTTACCATCTTGATGAAGAAGACTCTGTGTACTTTTGAGCAGGAGTCGGGGCAGATACGTCAAGTTTGACAGCTGTTTCTTGTAAGGCTGGATCGCCTCTGAAAGAGACTTGTGTTTGTATCTGCCTGAACAACAATAAAGTTTTTATTTCTTGGAAAACCTTCTGTACTCTCCTGTGCAGCTTTGTGACCCAAGCTTGACAATACACAATATATACTGTATTTCTTTAACCTGATATTCCGAGAATGTACTGTATACTGAAGCCTATATAACAATATGTACTCTTTGTGATGATATACCTTTCCATAAGTGGTATTATTTAAAGTTCCAGCCCTGCCCTTTGGTCATTGCTTTAGAAAAAGAAAAATCACCATTACTCACTGCCAATCCATAAACAGTGTACTTGTGTTCCATTCAATAATGAAAATGAACTTTAACCACACTACATATGTTTTCCTTTTGGAGTTTGAACACCCACATTCATTTCTGCCACATAAATTGACTCAGTCCTTCCAGATGATTCTGGAACATACCTCCAGCTGAGCAGGGTCATGGCCGTAGCGGATACCCCTGCCAAGTGAGTTTGAAATATGGCAGAATACTCATGTAACATTTTTCTATGCAAAGATGGCAAAGAAAAGTGTTAAATTCAGGAAATTATGAAAGATTTCTCAGAATCCCAACAGTAAAGGACTAGGTTCAAAGTGTTTAGAGTTTTTTTTTTTTTTAAATTGTTACTGCAGTTTTTAGTACAATTAACAGTAATGATCAAGTTTAATTTGTGGAATTATTATTGCCATTTCTGTTGTTTCAGATTATTTCTTTTCATGAATGTTTCTGTGTTGTTAATAGCAACTGTGCTGTTGTTAAACATCCACATGTTACCAAATGTGTTTTATTTTTTATACCAAAAGAGGCTACATTCACACTGTAGTTCCATTCCTATTTTTTCACTCACATCTGATGCAGAATTGATGTTTTTTGGAAAAGTGTTATTAGCAAAAAAAGATAGAGGATCAAACCTTTACAGAAAGGATTCACACTGCTCTCAAAGGAACTGTTTTGCATTCAAACTTGTCCTGTCACTCTCTTACCAGTACTTTCGGCTCCTTGTTTCTACTTTAAGTACAGAACTCTGGGAATAACAAATGTGCACAAACTTTGATAGTTTTCCTGTTAGTCATTTTTGTCATCCCAAGCTTACAAATTCAAAGATGTTCTGCACTGAAACAATGTGAAGTAGCACTGCAACCAGCATCTAACAAAATTATTTTATTCATTTTGCGCACATGGAGCAAATTCAGAAAATAAATCTTTACTCATGTCAGATTTGGATCAGTCACAAAATTAGAATACAAACACTTTTAACTGCATTGTGAACATAATCTTAAAAAAATTGTGCATCCATAAACAATGGCTATTTTATGCATTTATTTATTTGTAAAGTGCTTTAAAAACAACATCAAGGGTTAGGGTTAGTCTTGCCTGTCTCGCCCTCTCAGGTCAGCAAACCAGATGCTTTTACTTGTTTCTAAGACACTTAGAGGTGATATGGCTTTTTCAGTTGCAGCTCCAAAACTCTGGAACGATTTGCCATTGCACATTAGGCAGACTTCCCATGGGCTCACCACCTATGGGAGGGGCCAAGGAAGTCGGGTGCAGTGTGAGTTGGGTGGTGGCCGAAGTCGGGGACCTTGGCGGTCTGATCCTCGGCTACAGAAACTGGCTCTTGGGACATGGAATGTCACCTCTCTGAAGGGGAAGGAGCCTGAGCTAGTGCGTGAGGTCGAGAGGTTCCGGCTAGATATAGTCGGGCTCACCTCGACGCACAGCTTGGACTCTGGAACTAATCTCCTTGAGAGGGGTTGGAGTCTCTA
Source organism: Erpetoichthys calabaricus (assembly GCF_900747795.2). NCBI lineage: Eukaryota > Metazoa > Chordata > Cladistia > Polypteriformes > Polypteridae > Erpetoichthys > Erpetoichthys calabaricus. The sequence continues at coordinate 41,047,747 of NC_041410.2, forward strand.
CCACTCTGGAGTTGCCCTGGGTGAGAGGCGCTGAGCAGGTGTGGGCATACTTATTGCCCCCCGACTTGGAGCCTGTTCATTGGGGTTTACCCCGGTGGACGAGAGGGTAGCCTCCCTCCGCCTTCGGGTGGGGGGACGGGTCCTAACTTTTGTTTGTGCGTATGCGCCGAACAGCAGTTTGGAGTTACCCACCTTTTTTGGAGTCCCTGGAGGGGGTGCTGGAGGGCATACCTTCTGGAGACTCTGTCGTTCTGCTGGGAGATTTCAATGCTCACGTGGGCAATGACGGTGAGACCTGGAAGGGCGTGATTGGGAGGAATGGCCCCTCCAATCTGAACCCGAGCGGTGTTTTGTTATTGGACTTCTGTGCTCGTCACGGATTGTCCATAACGAACACCATGTTCAAGCATAGGGGTGTTCATATGTGCACATGGCACCAAGACACCCTAGGCCTCAGTTCGATGATCAACTTTGTGGTTGTGTCGTTGGACCTGCGGCCACATGTCTTGGACACTCGGGTGAAGAGAGGGGCGGAGCTGTCAACTGATCACCACCTGGTGGTGAGTGGGCTTCGATGGTGCGGGAGGATGCCGGTCAGACCTGGTAGGCCCAAACGTGTTGTGAGGGTCTGCTGGGAATGTCTGGCAGAGTCCCCTGTCAGAAGTAGCTTCAACTCCCGCCTCCGACAGAACTTCGACCACATCCCGAGGGAGGTGGGGGACATTGAGTCTGAATGGGCCATGTTCCGTGCCTCTATTGTTGAGGCGGCTGACCGGAGCTGTGGCTGTAAGGTGGTCGGTGCCTGTCATGGCGGCAATCCCCGAACCCATTGGTGGACACCGGCGGTGAGGGATGCCATCAAGCTGAAGAAGGAGTCCTACAGGACCTTTTTGTCCTGTGGGACTCTGGAGGCAGCTGATAGGTACCAGCAGGCCAAGCGGAATGCAGCTTTGGTGGTTGCTGTGGGAGGAGTTTGGGGAGGCCATGGAGAACGACTTTCGGATGGCTTCGAGGAGATTCTGGTCCACCATCCGGCGTCTCAGGAGAGGGAAGCAGTGCAGTGTCAACACTGTATATGGTGGGGATGGGGCGCTGCTGACCTCGACTCAGGACGTTGTGGGTCGGTGGGGGGAGTACTTCGAAGACCTCCTCAATCCCACTAACATGCCTTCCAATGAGGAAGCAGAGCCTGGGGACTCGGAGGTGGGCTCCCCCATCTCTGGGACTGAGGTCACCGAGGTGGTCAAAAAACTCCTTGGTGGCAGAGCCCCAGGGGTGGATGAGATACGCCCAGAGTTCCTCAAGGCTCTGGATGTTGTAGGACTGTCCTGGTTGACACGCCTCTGCAACATCGCATGGACATCAGGGACAGTGCCTCTGGATTGGCAGACTGGAGTGGTGGTCCCCCTCTTTAAGAAGGGGGACCGGAGGGTGTGTTCCAACTACAGAGGGATCACACTCCTCAGCCTCCCTGGAAAAGTCTATTCGGGGGTCCTGGAGAGGAGGGTCCGTCGGATAGTTGAACCTCGGATTCAGGAGGAACAATGTGGTTTTTGTCCTGGTCATGGAACAGTGGACCAGCTCTACACCCTTAGCAGGGTCTTGGAGGGTGCATGAGAGTTTGCCCAACCAGTCTACATGTGTTTTGTGGACTTGGAAAAGGCATTCGACCGTGTCCCTCGAGGAATCCTGTGGGGGGTACTCCGAGAGTATGGGGTACCGGACCCCCTGACAAGGGCTGTTCGGTCCCTGTACGATCGGTGTCAGAGCTTGGTCCGCATTGCCGGCAGTAAGTCGAATCCATTTCCAGTGAGAGTTGGACTCCGCCAGGGCTGCCCTTTGTCACCGATTCTGTTCATAACTTTTATGGACAGAATTTCTAGGTGCAGCCAGGGCGTTGAGGGGGTCTGGTTTGGTGGACTCAGGATTGGTTCACTGCTTTTTGCAGATGATGTTGTCCTGTTTGCTTCATCAGGCCGTGATCTTCAGCTCTCTCTAGATCGGTTCGCAGCCGAGTGTGAAGCGGCTGGGATGGGAATCAGCACCTCCAAATCCAAGACCATGGTCCTCAGCCAAAAAAGGGTGGAATGTCCTCTCAGGGTTGGGAGCGAGATTCTGCCCCAAGTGGAGGAGTTCAAGTATCTCGGGATCTTGTTCACGAGTGAGGGAAGAATGGAGCGTGAGATCGACAGGCGGATCAGTGCGGCATCTGCAGTGATGCGGGCTCTGCATCGGTCTGTTGTGGTGAAAAAGGAGCTGAGCCATAAGGCAAAACTCTCAATTTACCAGTCAATCTATGTTCCTACCCTCACCTATGGTCATGAGCTATGGGTAGTGACCGAAAGAACGAGATCACGAATACAAGCAGCTGAAATGAGTTTCCTCCATAGGGTGTCTGGGCTTACCCTTAAAGATAGGGTGAGAAGCTCAGTCATCCAGGAGGGGCTCAGAGTAGAGCCGCTTCTACTCCACATCGAGTTGAGTCAGATGAGGTGGCTCGGGCATCTGATCAGGATGCCTCCTGGACGCCTCCCTAGTGAGGTATTCTGGGCACGTCTAACCGGGAGGAGGTCCCGGGGAAGACCCAGGACACGCTGGAGGGACTATGTCTCTCGGCTGGCCTGGGAACGCCTTGGGATTCTCCCAGAAGAGCTAGAAGAAGTGGCCGGGGAGAGGGAAGTCAGGGCATCTCTGCTCAAGCTGCTGCCCCCACGACCCGATCTCGGAGAAGCGGAAGAGGATGGATGGATGGATGGACATTAGGCAGGCTCCTTCACTTGATGTCTTTTAATCTTATTTGAAAACACACTCTTACTCCCTGGACTTTGACTCAGTGCGAGATGTTGACTATCTGCGTACTTTTTTATTATGAATTTCTTCAGCTCCTATGTGTTTCTGTTTCTTTTACCCTTTGGTTATTGTGTGCCTTATATGTTGGGTTTTATTATACATCACTTTGGTCAGCCTTGATGTTGTTTTATGCTCAACAACAGTATCCAAAAAATGTTAAATGTGTGAAAATGCAAAGTAAGTAAATTACACATAAAGTGGAGAGGAATATTAAAGCAGAAACTATAACTGTAAACCTAAATGGCGCCAAAAAGCAACAATTTTAAAACACTACAGTAATGAATTTATTGATACTTGTAACACTATGTCAGTTCTGCTGTGCCACAGAGGAGGTTCTTGCAAAGACAGCACAAACAATCCAAAACAGGCAACTGTTCAGACTATGGACATTTTGTGAACTAGTGACAGAAGTAAAACCTTACTAATGAAAGATAAAGACATTCAATCTGTGTTAATAAGATGGTGGCTATACTGTAGATTAGACACAGCTCAGAAGATGACTGCTACAGGTAGTGACAGACCAAGTAGCTAAAAACAGGCAAAAAATATACGGGCTGACTAAAGCTGTGCTGTGCATGCAATTTAAAAAAGAGCATGTTTCTGATTTCACATCCTGCTACATTTTCATCCACTTCAGTATTGCTGAATTAATCATCGTCAGGATCTTTTAAGTCTATTCTCAATTTGTGTGCTGCTGAGCCTAGCAATGTTGTGCACTACCAGTGGCATCTTTGGCAATAAAACTCTGGTGATACTGCATGATCTGAGAGAGAGAGAGAGAGAGAGAGAGAGAGAGAGTGAGTGTGACAGAGAAAGAGAAAGAGAGAAAGAGATTACCAAGCCTTTAAAGAGCAAAACTTACAAGACCCACTCCTCTGCTAAAATCCATTGACCTCGGTACATGACTGCAAGAGATTGGAAGAATCCGGTCTTGGATTAATCTACTGCTTTTATCTGGGGAAAATAAATACTGATAATAGTGTTGCCCTTGACCAAAAGTGAGCAGTCTGAAACAGAGTTTGGAGTGTGAATGTGCAGGGATTAGATGTGGGTGAGAAAAGATCATTGCAACCGCATTGAAGGAGCTATGAAAGATCAGAGTGGTGGTAGTGGTGTTGAAGTGCAGCCCAGAAAGGAGACGGCCTCCAGTAAATCTCTCATGAGGTAGTAACGGGGAGACATTGTATTTCACAATTAATTAGGCTAGATGCAGCAGTGATGATAAAATTTCAGTCGAATAATACTATGAAAAAAATCACAGAAAATTAAGATCTATTAAAATATTATTTTGCAATGCAGTACAATCACCAATGAGCAGTATTTAAAAAAATACCTCAAAATTAATATCAAACAGTCAACATCAAAGCAAATAGGAAATGTTTATAAAAGTCTGGTTTTAATTAATTGGCAAAGTGCTAAATTGTATTATAAATAAGTAAGCCATGTGATTCATGGTAATGATGATGACAACTCTAAAATAGTGAGATGTACACGTTTGCATGCCTTTTAAATTACATCACAGAAAAAGCAACCAATGGGTCACCTGATATAATTCTAGTCTGCAAGCTCAAAAGCAGAATTGAAAAAAATCAAACTGCACATATGTACACATGAGTAATGGTTTGCCTCGATCACCAAGTGTAACAGCCTGCCCAAGCAACCCAAAATTAAGTTAGTGGCAACTGGCACAAAACATTTTCAAATAATATTCAAACACATTTTTTCCTGGGTAAGAAACGGCTTTGGAAATTTGGGAAATTGGAAAAATGTGAGTATGACGAATAAGGTGAGCTTGCAATAAACATTTTAACAACACATTAAATTATTGAGGCAAGTTTGCTACTTATTAAATTCTTGCAGTCATCATCATCTGCTCAGAGATGAGGAGCAGTACCCCATTTGCCCTTAATGCAGAGATGCCACAATAATCATCTTCACTCAGAAGAATACTGTAGGACACTACCTGAAAGACACAAAGCTCTGAAGTGACCCCTTATCAATCCACTGTACCTCTTAATGACTTGTCTTCTGCATAGTTGGTCCATTGTGCATGTCTTTTGTCAAGGATGATGAGTGTATCTAAGGCATTAAGATGTAGGAAGATAGATGATATCTTCTATCTCTCAAGACCCCGATATCACCTTCCTCTGCCTTGTGTGGCCACAATGTTCCTCACTACTTTGAGTGCTTTCACACATAATTCACACATTTGGGGATAAATATCCTTTTCAACAAAAATACTCTTGAGTCTTGTTGATGGGGGATTTGATCCTAATTTTGTGCTGTCAATATTAACATTTGTTTTTGAAAACATTTCAAAACCTACTTTGATTCAGGGCCATCTTAACACATGGGCACGCTGGGCAGTTGCCTGGGGGCCCCATGCTAATCTATGTATGTTGTGACTTACTGAGTGGTTGTGTAGGTAGGGGCCCCAATGTACTGCTTTGCCTGGGGGGCTAAAATGCTATTAAGACAGCCCTGCTTTGATTGTCAGAATTTCTGTGTCTGTGAAACATATTATTTATGTACTTCCATCCATCCATTTTCCAACCCGCTGAATCCGAACACAGGGTCACGGGGGTCTGCTGGAGCCAATCCCAGCCAACACAGGGCACAAGGCAGGAAACAATCCCGGGCAGGGTGCCAACCCACCGCAAGACACACACAAACACACCCACACACCAAGCACACACTAGGGCCAATTTAGAATCGCCAGTCCACCTAACCTGCATGTCTTTGGACTGTGGGAGGAAACTGGAGCGCCCGGAGGAAACCCACGCAGACACGGGGAGAACATGCTAACTCCACACAGGGAGGACCCGGGAAGCGAACCCAGGTCCCCAGGTCTCCCAACTGTGAGACAGCAGCGCTACCCACTGCACCACCCTATTTATGTACCTCTTCACTGTATATGACAGTACAGTCAATTGCAAAGCATCTTCAAATAAGCAGAATTTGGCCCTTTTGTGGTGAGGGCACACATCCATCTTCTTTACCTTTTAACACTGAGTCAGAATGTACCAAAGAGATAAATAAAATATCACTCTTTTTTAAACATTATTTTACTTTGTCAAATTTATACTCAACCCTTCTTTGTCTTTTATTAGCTTCTATGTTGTGTCTTCATCTGTGTTGCAGAATATTTCAGTGTCTTATGAAAATCATGTGTAGTAAAGCAGCCATTTTTCTGTCTGCCAATATGATGTGAATCATCGAACCACTCAAAAGCTTCTCACTACCTCCCAAGGGAGAAACAGCAATTCTCATGCAAGACTGCTTGCGTGCCACTTTCTCAGCCAGTGAGAATCTTGCAAGCTCAACTCACCCATGTAAATCCCTTCTCACTAGTGTGAGGTGTTTGAAAAACCCAGCTCTCATCTTTGAGCAGTCTCTGTCACAGACCATGCATTTCTGCCACAGAAACTGAAGAATGGCAATATAATTCAGATTCAGATAAGGCAGCCTGTTCCACACAATCACTTTCATCATCAGTGTATACAGTCATTGACCAATGGAGAGGTGATGTCTTCTTGTAGACCAAACAAATACGCAGTAAATATCATGCAGAGAACTTTATTTCCTATCTAATAAGACCAATAATCTGAACAGTCTTTAACTCAAAGCACATAATCAATAGCTACAATGTTCCTCTCTGCAGCATAAAGACAAGTTCTTGTCGACAAGCACAAACTTGGGCTGAATGTTACTCTGTTATAAATTTATGAGAATCTTCACTCCTCTTGTGAAGTATACCCAGAGATGTAATGGTGTCATGTATTGTATATAGTGTTGTTTAATTCTATACCTTGTACGTGTATGGGTGTAACACCAAGAGAAATCCCTAGCAATTATATTGCCTGGCAGAAACATAATAAAAAACAAAGAGGAAGACAGAGATTACTCCCAATTAAAAAGTCTAATTCTATATTCAAAACTGTATATAGAAATGAGGATTATGAGGTCCAGCTGATATCATCCAAGTTCTGCACATGCACTGGTTCCCTCCACCTTTCTTTATGACCACTCTATAGAATACGGCCCACTAATGCACATCATTAAATATGTATTCCACCCAATCTCTACCCTTTGACTTACAACCACACTGCAGCTCCATGTGGTGTCCTGTTACTGAGATCAGCATAAACACACGGCTTACATGGTCCTGGGTTGCCTTCTGGTGAATACCCTGCCTCTAGTAGGAGGTTGTTTCTGCTTGTAAGTGTGTTCACTCAACTTCTGGGTGAAGATTCATTGCCATTCATTTTGATCATTCTTCATCTGGCTGTGTCCTTTATACCAAATCTCAAAGGACATTCATAACATAAGGCTCAAGAAAACAAGAGCTTTAAAGGATTCCTCGAGCAATCAAGCTGTGTCATCATGCCAAGGTCATAGTTTTAGCAGGGTGCCATAAGCATTTATCCACATAAATGTGTCCTTTATTTTCCAGCAAGTTTAAGAAATACATGTTTATAGTAATCAGTTAAGTGTCCCCACTTACTGTAATCTTTTCTATATTTTTAAAAATTTTCTAATTTACCACTGTAGGCACAGAAGAACAAAATGGTACTTCGTTGCAATCCATAATTATTTATGCCTGCTTCTGCACCTAATTATGTAACCTGTTTAAACAATAATAAAACAATTAATGAAAAAATGTAATATTCATTAAAACAATTAATGAAAAAATGTAACATTATCTAAGTCCTTAATTAACAAAAAATATATTAACATTATTTCTACTTTTTGGTGTGTGCCCATTGAAACAATTGACTTTGAAAAATATAGTTCAACTGGATTTCATCTCTTTCTGTTAAAATGATACTGCACTCGAATGCAGAAAGTGCCATTGTTGTGGTAATGTTGTAGCAGTTGTCATGGTTTGAAGATTAATGTCATTCTGTTTGCTGGAAATATCATTGGACACTAGCCAAATCTTCTACAGATGGAGTCCATGATAAAAATCTGGTAAGTCTGTGCCAGCTGTGCCAGGCTAATCACAATACAGAAATACATTTAACATCACACACATCCTCGCTCCCTATTTCCCTTCTTCAGATTCCATCAAAGGCATATTTAGATAACAGCAGTGTGGTATAATACCTTAAGAAGTCAGTATTGAAGGCACAAAGATCCTGGTTGATATCCTCCACCTGCATTTTACAATGTGCCCTTAGCAGAAAGTAGAGAATTTTAAACCCATTTTCAGACCTGCTTAAATCCAAGAATAAAATGGAAAGAAGGACTCAGTGTATTCTGTCGAAATCAGGGTTAAGACATGAAAAAGCCCATCACAGGACATATTCGTGCACACACATACACTCACATTTTGGAGCTCCCCATTAGCCTAACACACACACACACACACACACACACACACACACACACACACACACACACACACACACACACACACACACACGCACACGCACACACACACACGCATGCACGCACACACATACACACACATCTGTGAGATGTGGGAGTAAACTTGGAGTACTTATGGAGTAAAGCCCTCACAGGTTAGTGGAGTACATACAAACCTCCAATGCCCAGACTGAGATCCAACGCAGCTTCCTCAAGCTTTGTACCACCATGTAATGTTAATTAAAAAAAAAAGAAACAACAACAAATATTCTAAATAGTACATCAAATTTAATTTGGACACATAACATTCTAATAGACCAGTAGCTTGAAAAACAACACGGTGTTAACTCACATGACAGTCCGTTAAAATCCTATGACTTCACTAGACACATTTCTCTGAATAAGATGATATAGATAACAATAAACTACTGGCTTTATTAAAGTAGCACATTGCGGGGGATGAAAACATAACAGTAATAAAAAGAATTATCAGCAATTCATCCATCCATCCATTATCCAACCCGCTATATCCTAACTACAATTAGGCATTTTCAGTTGCTGGGGTTAAAGAATTAATTTTTCTAGAAGACAATTGTTTGGTAGTAAAGGAAAACACGAACACAATGATATGTAAAGCAAAGTTTTAATTATTAACACAAAGCGGTTATGGGTAACTGCATGCATTAAAAAGTGTGCAAAGCTACCTTCACTGATAAAAATAATAATAATAATAATAATAATAATAATAATAATAATAATAAGAAGAAGAAGAAGAAGAAGAAGAAGAAGAAGAATACATGCCTCATTCATTTGCCAAAATCTCTGTTGCGTACTCTTCACAAACTCTGCAGAAGTCAACAGTTATAAGAGAACGGCTCCTTACAGATCATTAATAAACATTTAATGAAAATGATCCGGTATGTTTTTTTTTATTAATAAAAAGTCTCCTTTGCAACTTTTTATTTAATTTATATACATCCATCTTTAACTTATATAGCGCCTTACATTGCAAGCGGTGTCACTAACAGTACACCATCACGAACCCATAAATCGTGTTTGTATGAAAACGATTAAACGTGCAGTAACGAGTACGGAGCAAGACTTGTAAGGTGGAACTGTTTTATATACACTTTACCGAGTTACAAGGCTCTCTATAGAATAAAACCACAAACCATAAAGTTAATTTCTACTTACTTCAAGATATAAAAGTAGACACATCGCCGTCACACCTTTCTGTTCCTCAGTGTAGTATTTGAGTAATGTGAGGAGCTCATTCTCTTTCGCGTCGCGTTAAGAAGTGTATATACCTTTAAAGTTCAAGCAAATGAATTACATTTTGTTTGAAAGATGCTCTAAATCACGAAATCGTACTTACGAGCACAAGAGAACTAGAGCATTTTCTCCACGTATAATTTAAACTAAAATTGGGATCTACATTTTATATTACCCAATTCCGTTAACCCTCAAGATGCGTTCATTCTCACAAGTTATTCACCGTTTTTATACGTGTGCTCAGAAACCTTTCAGAAAAGCGTCAACCGATTATATAACGCTCACTTGTATCGATGAAAAAAAGATTCATGTACGAACAAGCGTATACAGAAGTAACATATTCAAACGAACTTTTGAATTGAAATAATTGTAATTGGAAAGCTCGTGTTTGCATAAAGATCTGCGACCAAAACGAATGCATCGAGTTTCCAAATTAAATTTTACACATTTTAGTTCAATACACAAGAAATCAAAGTGATATGCATGGAATAAATACTGAAGAACACGTTAACGCGCCTGAACACATTCTGAATTACAGAACAGAGAAACGGCTCCAAGAAGTTAGGGAAGACTAACCAGAAGAAGAGTGTGTCATGAGGAAAGGAAATAACTTTTCTGTAGCATTGAGCACAAGGAAGGAACAAATAATCACGACCCCATTGCTGGTTAACGTGAGCACCCACTGTCACTCACACGGTTGTTGTCATTGTCAAGTTTTTTTTTTTATTATCAATAATTAATTAATATTTACGTAACTAATACGATATCTGTAGATTGGCATATAGTTGATTTAGATATATTTCATAGTGTTTTTCAGATTATTTTTGTTTGCTTCTTTTCAAGGGAAAAAAATAATTATAATCTTTGCAGTGTAGGAAGTCAGGAATTGAAACTTTCCGAACTGTTACATAAGAGGGACAGGGATATTTCTCCTTACTAAACCTAACATGTAGTTAACTTGACACCCCCCATTAATTTGTTTTATTGCACGTTTTTAGCAAGCTATATAGGAAGAGAAAGCGACAAATAGCTCAAAGAGAAACAAGTTGTAAATATTGTTTGTTTTTAAATTAGCTTAAATTCACTTTGTTTACTTCAATGTTGCTGTTTCCACTTTGCTCGCGGCGTTAAACACCTTTGGGCTTGATTTTTCTGCGTTTTTATTGGATTGAGTACGTCATGAATGCGTGATTGAACGTCCTACCAATGAAGTGAACCTCGAGTTTCGGGCGTTTTCCTGCTGTACGCATAACGAGGACCATATCGACTCAATCGCGCTGCTGTCAGAATCACCTGTCGAATTAAAAGCAAACCAATGAAATTTCTTCAGGCTTCTCTCGCCAATCTAAAACTTTAGAGAAAGTCGCCTAAACACTAACTAGAAACGATCTGCTTTAAATTAAGCTGTCCAACCTTTTAATATGTCTGCTTATCCCTTTCAGGGTCACGCACGGTACACTCACGAGCAAATACCCACTCGCTAGTATGAGGTTAATTTACAGCGTCGCCAATTAACCTAACACGCACATCTTTGGGATGTGTGAGGAATACTGGGTTACTCTTAGAAAAAGCCAGGCAAACACTGGGATAAGGGGCAACTCCTACACAGACTACGTAGGAGCCAAATAATAATAATAATAATCTTAATAATGATTATTCCAGTAATAATTCCAAGACTCTCGAGCTGCACTCTTAAACGTAAAGGAAACAAAGTGGTTCGTAAGAGCAATGCTATGGTAGAACCATTCGGTTTCAAAAGGAGCCATACTTATGAAGTTTAAAAAAAAAACGATTTATTCAATTCCGTAACAGTTTCCCTAAATAAGAACAAAGAATTGATTATGCAGGTTTGTGAAATACCAGTACGTTCCTGATTTTAAAAGCACACTTTCTGAACAACACAGGCTCCGTTTAGTTTTCTAGATCATCCTACTCCATAGCCTACTATATATTAAAGATTTCTGTTTTTTCCACATATTAAAACCTGATCTAAGCCCAATTTCATATACAGAGAACACTTCACAAAAAGGAAGTGGTTCCTTTTCAAGCAAAAGTGCCACAAGAAACCAAACAACCTAAAAACATCTGAACCATTATTTTTAATTTTGTGTGTGTGCGTGTGTATGAGAGAGTTTTTTTCATTTGTCCTTCTTTTTGAATTTTTCGATTGATTACAGTTTATTCTTCATACTATGCTTCGGAAAGCTGGCTGGAGCAAGAAGCACTGGCTTCTAGCCAACCAACCTAGAAATTCTGTTGTGAAATTGTAAAGACAAAACTGAAAATCGCAACAGATACTTGTTATCATTGGGCATCTCATGTAAAACGGGCACACTTCTAAAATTACTTATATTTATTTCAATTAACTTTTATATAATATACGCATTATGATGGTGCGCTTCTAAACTAATGCGTAGAATTTATTGTTTTATATATTAAATTGGTGTCAAAGTATTCAAACACACTTCCCAGTGTCCCAAGGTATCTCTGCAATTGAACATGAAAGTAAATCTAATGTAGCTTCTTAATGTGTTTTGCTGTGTATTAAACTTTTATTTTCTTTATAAAAACGACTTTTCTGAACTCTTATTATAAAATGCCTTTTGTGATTGATTGGTTCCTGGTGCCATGTTAAAACTTGACAACAGCGGAACCGTAGAAAAATAATAGCACGAGATTTAATGTGTTTTTAGAAAGAATTCAATGAAAACCAATTCGCAATGTTTCACATAATTTAGTCCGAACATTTGATTGCAGATACGATTTTTAAAAACGTTTCTGTCATCCGATGAACTGATAGGTGGACTCTTTTATTAATAACGTGGACCTTTTATAACTGCGAAAGTCCCCAAAATAGTTTTAAAGATCATTTAATGTTGGAATAGACGTCTGTTAAAACGTTATGTAAGACAGGATTCTCTCTGCGAACTGAAGTCGCAATTTACTAGTTGAGCATATTAGGATCACCTAGTTATGTGATGCTATACAATTTTAAAATAATGGCTCTTCAATAGCCGTATGGGTCGTGTAGTTCTTGAAGAAGCATCGCTGGACAAGCAATCCTTTCTGTTCTGGGAAGTGTTCCATGTGTATATGAAATTAGGCTTTGAACAGGTTCGTGATATGTGGACAAAACAGAAATATTTAATATATAGTAGGGTACCTAGCAGAATACTTAACCTGTGCTATGCAGAAGAGTCCTTTTAAAACCAGGAAGCCATTTGCATTTAACAGATCTGTTATCTTTTTATGGTTATTTATGGAACAGGTTACAGATCTAAATAAGTAAGGAGTGTTTTTGAAACCTTCAATGGTTGTTTTGGAGATTAAAAGGGTTCTTCTGTGGCATCGATGTGAAGAACCATTTCCGCCACTTTATTTTTGAAAGAGTAACGTATGAAGTCTTTCGCTTGGATATGAAAGATATTCATGTGTCCAGAAATATGCTTTATCAAACATTGAAACGAAGTACTATGTTTTTCTGCGCGATGAACATGGGTAGGCTGATCAAGTTGTCCATTTCTTTTTTCGCGAATTGTATTTAGATTTCCAAAACCGTTCTATTTTTTTTAACAAGTAGGCAGATATTCCGAAAATTGGCACCACACAATTTGTCATTATATCATTGTTAATAACATAACACTTAATCCAGTTTGGAGATACTGAACCTATCTCTACAGCACTTGGAGCCGAGAAAGGAAACACCCCAAGACCGGGAGCCAGTCCCTCACAGTCACCACTCATATAGATTCACGTGGCCAGTTCTGTACCATCACATGTGTTTGAGGTATGTGGGAGTAAAACTGAAGTTCCCAGAGGAAACTCTACCAAACAGGAGACTACGAGCTGATATCAAACAGACGGATTGCTAAATCCATGAGGTAGCTAACCACTACGCCACCCTGCCCCAGTATAGGTAAGGCACATCAAAAACTGTGCGGACAGTCGCGGTGAGCATCACAGGCGCTCGTACTAGCCCTGATAATTAGTGGACTTTTGGTTTAAACATCCAGAAATATTGTTTTTTATTTACATGATAATGGAACATCAGAATGCAAACTCGTTATAATATGCTTGCTCCACTAGTCGATTACCCATCCATTGTCGAATTCCCGCCCATGTTCGGGTATCCTGAGCCAAAGCGCAACCGGCTAAAGGTATCATGCAACAGCGGATGGCAGTTTATTTCACGATTAATGTAAACCAAATTAATGTTAAGAATGTTACTAACACGTAACCGGGATTAAAACAGGAGTTTCCGGATATAGTTTCACGTACGCAAAGGGAAAAATTGAAAACTCCACAGGGAGTATGAACTTTTCTGTTATAAAGAACTGAAGAAACAAGCAATAGTGAAGTGACTCTGAATAAGCTGAACAGGTATCAAAATGATTTATTTACAATTATAAACTGAAAATGTGTACAATATGAGTAAAAGTATATGTATGTTATTAATTCTAACCATTAAATTAATCGAATTAGTATATTATTATTATTATTCTTATTCTTATTAAGAATACGAAGATAAATGTTGTGAGTGTAGGTCTTTAATACTCGTAAAATACATTTTGAAAATTTTCATTAGTATTAAAAGCTCCGCTCAGAGTTCTGGCAGTTAAACTTTGGTCTTTTAGCTTAAAAATTAAAATTACTTTGAAAAAGACAACAAGGTGGCACAACTGTCAATTCAATATACTCCAACTGACCACGTAATAGACAAATTGCAATTTCTTGATTTCAAACATTAGTATAAAAACGTCACCAGAGTCAATATATGACAGTTCTGTTTGGCTGATTGTGTTCCCGAAAGTATGTGCAAGAATATAAATCCTTTTTAGAAACTGAATAAATGGATACACCTCCACGATACGTATAATACCATCCATATATATCCCACGTAACCTCATTGTGGATGAGGTCATACAATTTTAACACAATGTGAACAAATACCATTTATTTAACACCGCAACGTGTGCTTTCACCTACCCTAACGAACTTAAAACCCACTGATTCTGACTGATTATTGTTATAAAAGAAACAAAAAACGAGGAATGTTGAGAGTTTCCTTTTTTAATTAAATGTAACTGCTGCGGAATGTGCAGAGTAAAACTACGTGAAGAAAACCTATTACACAGTTTGGTCACCCAAGGATTTTTGTGCTTCTTTTTATAAATGTAAAGTATATTTGAAATAATTATAAGCTGAATTAAAACGTATTTCAGACATTATGGATTGGAATTCTACTCATATAAGGAAAGTGCAGACAGTAGTATGATAAAGCTGTCTCTGAAGAGTGCGTGGGTGTAAAAGATGCCTTTTTTAACAAAGCAATTCTGAAGCATCGGCACAAGTAAGAATTGTGATTTAGCAGAATCTGTGTCGAGTGAATTCATACATTTGTGTAAAGCACATAATAGACCAATTGATTGTATGCATGAATTGTTTCAGGATTAAAACCTATTACTTTAACACGAAAAAAATATTCAGAAAAAATGCTCTTCTAAACATTTTAAAGAAAACTAACGTAATAGATGTCTTGCAATTCCAAGAATATTTACGTTCAAGTGCTCTGAATTTGAATATTACATAGCGTCGTTTATAGAGATTTGCATTTACTGGTTTCTTAATATAGGCGTCATGCATATTGGTCTTTCGTATCAATGCTATTGTGAATGTCCAGCAAGTGTTATTCAAATGTTTTTGAAAAATTAGCCCTATGATCAATGCCGATTTAGTCTGCAGCAGGCTCCGGTAACTGTCTCATGTCGTATTTACGAATTTTGGTCTTTAATTTTCCCCGGAGAGGCATGGAAACAGTTTAAACAAATTTCACACAAAACGATCCTTAAAGAGCCAAAATATCTATGTTTCATTTGAAAAGAAATATTGTTGCAATATTCAGTATTTTAAAAATGCAATATTTAAGTTCACAATGTACTACAAAAGCTGTAATCAGAATACATTTAGAATAACTGATTAAATTGAAATTATTTAGCATTTTAGTCAGAAACACTTGGCTTTATGAAAGTCCTCTAACCAAACCTACAATACTACTACTACTACTACTACTACTACTAGGACTACTACTCAGAATTACATTTACTAGGGTCAATATGTACGAAACGGTCTGTAACTTTGCAGCAAGTTGCTTACAATAAAACTTATAAAAATGTAAAAGTTGTTTACTATGATTTATTGAACGCATTTGTACACATACCTTTTGCTTTGTTTGCAAAATATTATTCAAGCAAATATATAGACTTGTGTATAAATATGTGAACTAATTTTAAAATCAAAAGCACTGTTTTTAAATATATTTAAATTTTTTTGGATCATTCGATAATTATACTTGCTGAATATGCTCAAATGAATATGTATGCAGTTCATGCTGTTTTAAATGCATATAATTAACTGAAAATAGAACGTGAAAAATACTTAACAAGGAAAAAAAAAATCAATGAAATACATATTGTAACATTCATATACTATACCATTTTCAAGCTTGCTTAATACTGAACAGGGTCGCTGGAGGCTGAAGCATACATCCAATTTAGTTTTTAAAATCGTATATCCCTAAACCAAAATTGCCATTTTTGGGGTTTGGTTGTTGAGGGTAATGGAGGTCTGTATGAATACGCAACTCCAATTATCAGACGCTAGAGGTCGCCATTTACTAAGCTTGAAGACATTTGCTTCCAGATTCCTAAACATAAATTAAATAATCATCAGCAAAATTATTCAAGATAGATAGATAGATAGATAGATAGATAGATAGATAGATAGATAGATAGATAGATAGATAGATAGATAGATAGATAGATTATTTTCATCGAAATTGTTATACTACATAAAAGATTACGATAGTTTAAACAACTTTCAGATTTAAAGAAAATTATAATAGTTTTGCTTTAAATATCGGAATACTTTTTATTAGCATGGAAACAGTTTTGTTAAAAATATTGGAATTATCTTTATCTGTTTCTATCTATATACATATTTTAATAGATACGAAGGGTAAGTAATTCAACACTACCCAAACCCCCCCCCCCCCCCCCCCCCCCCAAGTGTCCCTAAAAGGTTAAACAAGATTTTCAATTAATACGTCATTTAGCTATAACGGAGGCAACTCCATATTCCTTCATTAACGACGTTTAAAATGAATTCACTGAACAACGAAAAACGATAAACTATTTAGAAAAGGCGGGTTCTTTTGTACACCCGCCATTTCATCACAAAATGATAAACCCACAAAGGTCAGGGGGCCTAGGACTTGATTATCCTTCATCACCTTACGAGCCGTTCTGTCCCTGTCCTTTGATGTTGTCTGCTGGAATTCAAAATGTAGGTGTTCCAGTGCTTTTAAGCAAACCGCATTTATTCGCTTAAAATGAATTACTGTTAACTGAACTTTAGGCCAAATCCTCAAATTCACATCTTAAAAGTGTGCTTTTACGTAGTAATTATTAAAATAAATCCTAATGATTTTTATGATTTCCAAAGTGTACATCAATATTTTATTATTCACATAATAAATCATTAGAAATTTAATTTCACATAGAAAATATGGTGTAGGCAAGCCATTTAATAAAAAAATACATACAAAAACACATAATGTAATCGTATAATGATAGTTTATTTCTTCATTTTCATGTGCCAACCTATGTTTTAAAACAAATTTTAGAAAAAATTGGGAAAATTTAAGAACATTTACCAAGACGGTGCAGGAACTAATGACGAAATATTGCAGATAAACTTATGAAGAGTATATTTTACTGTGATTTTAAATGCGATTTATCTGAGTTAGAAGACAGGAGTACACTCATTTATTTACTTACACACCCAAATACACAGTTCATCATACTCAAAAGCCTTGCTTTTTTAAAAAACGTTTACAATACGTGTAAACGTAAAAACGAGAACTTTTTTAAACACTTAAAATAAATAAAAGCTCTTATTTACTTTGGTTTAGAATTGTATAAATCAAATACACACACACGCACACACACACATATATATAGAAAAGTAAAGAATAGAAAAATGTCATTTGGATCATCGCGGCATTATCCAGTGCTCAAAACTTAGAATTCAATGAGGTAAAATTTGGTTACATCAACGACACTGGAAACAAAATTTACAAATCGACTAAACATACTACTATAGAAATGGATATGAGTATAAAAATAATTTCCCGAATAGTACATACGTTTTTGAAACACAGATTCTCAGACAATCGCAATCGTCCTATACGAAGTAAAATTATATCCTTTACAAATGTTAAAGGTAAGAATAATAGTTCAACAAATATTTACTAGTAATTGCATTTTAGTGTTTGTAAAAACAAAACGCAATTAAACACTCACACTCACATGCACACACACACAAACACACGCACATTTTAACGTAATAAAAAGACCGAATGCAAGTAATGCGACTTGCACGACTTAGTTTTCTGGGGGGAGGTTAAGATGAAATGACTGCAAGTGCTATTTATAGGTGACGTATAGGCCTACGTGGACAGTTTTTTGCCGAAGTGCTACATCTTATAGGCTTTAATCCTAGAAATGATATCGCCGTGTAATTTTCATCTCTCATTATCTTCGTACTCAACAGACATCAGTCGTTTAACGCCAGTATTGCGCCAGTAAGTACTAGAGGTGTATAATGGATCTGAAGAAAAGTGGAAAAAAGATAACAGGGTATATAACTGAAAGATTGTTGTTTCCGGCAAATATGTTTTATTTTACCAAACGTCCTTCCTGGAGGAACAACTAGGAGAGATGCAAGTAGAAGGTACGTAACGTCTTTAAATATAAATGAGATATTTGGCTGAGAATTTGCGATCAATATATTTTATTTAAACAACTTATACGGTGGTGTAGTTTTGCAAAGCATCCATCCTTCATTATAACATTATTATGAAAATTGAATATCCGCTTATGTTTACTTGTTTTTTTTAGATCTATAAGATTTAAACATCGATGACGGCCTATCAAAATAGATAGATAGATAGATAGATAGATAGATAGATAGATAGATAGATAGATAGATAGATAGATAGATAGATAGATAGATAGATAGATAGATAGATAGATAGAACGGTGTATGCCAGACACATTTAAATATGGTGGCTTACTCAAGTAACTCATGTTCCATTAGGGGCCGATGTGGTTGATGTCTCAAGTTTATTTAAGCGGCGAGATACAATGGGCTTTCTCGCTCTGGGAGGACAATGGATTCATGTCGTGACCCGACCCAAGAATCTAGATGTAGTTAAATTGCAGGACACGTTCGCTGACTGGGTGACTGTATTGAAAAGTAGAGACAGTTCTCTCTCTCTCTCTCTCTCTCTCTCTCTCTCTCTCTCTCTCTCTCTCTCTCTCTCTCTCTCTCTCTCTCGAGTCTGGTGAGAATCAGGCTGAAAGTTGGCTTGGCGTCTTTATTTCAGTTGCAATGGAGCAGATATAATTCAATAGGAAACGTTTTTATTGAAAAGATGCTTATGCACTCACCTAACTCTAGCCCTTGCTAATTAATTATTGGGGTAAATAATTTGAACAAAGATGAAGGAACCATTTAAGATTTTTTTTTTTGAATTCCAGACGTTAAAAATTCTACATTCTTTAAATAAAACATTGTTTTTACTAATTTAGGATTATATATACATATTCATAATGTGAGTATAAGATGTCTTTATGCTTTCTGTTAAATTAAATGTCACCTTTTTATAAAGGCAAGGCAACAGTAGCGCAAACACAATAAATAAAGCTTCTTAAATATAAGAGTTATCAGTTTTTAAACGCACAGATTTAAAATATATCAAAAGTTAAACAATTCAGATATTAGAGCAAAAGAAAATTGCTACAAAAATATAATTTAAATATAAAGTATCAATATGTAACTATATAATAATAATAATAATAGGTTTTATTGTTTGTCTGTAATACTTTTTACAACTATAGAGGTTTCGGGGATGGTCGTGAACTTGGCCTTAACTGCCAGTCTAACTGTCTGGAATTTGATCGATTGAAGAACCTGCTGAAAAGTTCAGACAGAGGCCGCTCCCCTGCTGAACATCGTGTGAACGAGAGCCTTGCAAGGGGCCGGCAGTCAAAAAGTTAAAAAAATAGCAACAAGGTTTTTTTAGATTTTTTTAAATCCAGGTTTTCTTAGATATTCTGTTTTGCATTAAAGCTAAAATGTAAAACTTATATTCTTATTACCAATGAACAATGACTTCTTGTGGATCTGATTTTTGAAACGTCAGAGATGTAGGCTATGCTATAATCTATTCGAGCACCACGCTCATTATATGTTAAAACTCTAGTGTGCCAAATACAGGTAAAGTTCTTTATAGCACTTTAATAATTTAATTATTTATAGATGCTTGCCCCTTTCCATTGTGATATATAAATACAACTATTCAATAACAAGAGTAAATATCTAAATATTTAGCAAGAATTTTCTGATTTTGTTTTAAATTAAAACAATTCGTAATTCATTCTTCCTCGTTCATGTGGTAACTTATTAAACATGTTACTAGATACATTGATTCTTTCTTTACTCCATATGTGAGAACTGTAAATCTACTAATATAAAAGCAGCTTGCGTTTTTTAAAGTATTTCCTGAATAAGGTAGAATTATTTGTGAATATTTCAAATGCCTACACCTATAGCATTAATTTACTTGTGCTTCAATTATGCTGAACAAATGCCTAATAATAACGTTATATGGCAGATCGAGTCTGGATTTTTAAATTCAGCTAACTAAAGAGTATCAATTAAGTTTTGAGAATATGTAAAATATAGGACTATGGATCGTGTTCCATTTGCTGCCATTCATAATTCAATCCATTTCGGAAACACTGATTTGAAAATATATATTGTAAATAGCCCATCACCCATTTACACATACACACACACACACACACGCACACACACACATAGACACACAGAATGCACACATGCACACACATACATGCACCCCCACTGGGCCCATCTTTTTCTGGCTCTACTATTGGCTGCCCAGTAGACTGCTGCTGGAGTGACGTCACTGCAGGCGAGAGCTGCCAGAAGAGGAAGCTCTTGGAGAGAAACCAGAGGCTTGGAGGCAAGCAAAAGAGAAAGAGGGGAAAGAGAGAAAGAAAGAGAGGAGAGAGGGAACGAGGGTGATGGGATACAGAGAAAACAGTGGCAACGAGTGTGATTAAATCAGTGAAAGGAAAAACGAAAAACATTAAAAGAGCTTTGAGACATCACTGAGAGTGAGGATGCTATAAAATGAAACCGTGCGGAGAAAGGGTCTGCTTTTCCAGCATGTTCCCCATCTTGGAAATAAAATAATGATATAGTGTATGGATCAGTGAAAAGAGACTTTACAAATATCGAGGATTGGCACCACGTTTCAAAATAATCATTTCATTACCCTTACCAGTGATTCTCTTCTGCTTCTGATTTGGTGCTGTATCATCTGTTCATCTGAAAATTCATCGCTTTCGACTATTGGAGGAAACGCTCTTTTGCCGACAGTGCGTCTACCCTGCCGGAGCCTTATGCTCCTTCTGCTTCAGCAAAAGCCACAGTTACGTGTAGATGTTTGGGTGGAACAAAAATGGAAGAATTCTTTCTTATTCGAAAGTAAGGATGTTATTTATATGACAACTGTACAAAGGCTTAAGGCTTTAGCACTATATTCTCTGGAAGACCGGTTCGAGGTTTAAAGTAGGTCATTTTGCAGTTGATTACGATATAGATTATGCTGGGAGTGCATGTTATTAATAACTATTTTAAAAACTAATATTTAAGACAATGGTAAGCTAGAAATTGGCTCTCCGTCTGATAAGGAGCGATAAGAATGCTTTACAACAGCTCGAATGCGCTGACCCGGAGCGCCAGTCAATGGTATCCCTTTGGTCTTTTCCCACACGTTCGGCTGGAGTTTCAATTCCATGGTCAAGTCCATCAACTGAGCAGAATGACAATGTAAATTCTTCCCAGTTCATTTAAATATGAAAAATAAGAGATATCTCAATAGTAAATTGTGTAAATAACGGTAAGAAATAATATGGCAAGTACTGTGTAATTTGTAAAGCAAATTTAAATAACCCAGTAGCAATGCTGAGGACCAACAACCTATTATATTACAAAAAAAAAAAAAACTTGAGCCTGTCTAGTATTAGAGGTAGTGAATGAAAATCCCAGTGAAGGGAACAAAACTAAACCCTCGAATTTTATTATACCTCTCCTTTTGTGAATTAGCTCTCTGAAAAGTTTAAAATTGATAAACTTGTACTGTATACCCATTCAAGTAGTTGGATTCTATGGCCTGTTTGCCAATTTGATATGTCCTGTGGCATTTTAGATTTAATATATGTGCCGTTTTGCAACAACGATATTTGGTTTATTAGTGCTAGATTACAAAGTTGTTAAATACCCATAGTGAGTGAGTTATTTTTCATTTATCTGATACTTCTTGTGTTTTGTCATCGTGAAAATTAAATTAAAAAGTATTACATAACACGAAATTTGTCAAAGAAATGTATAAATGTAAAGGCATATTTAATGTAAATTAATATGAAATGGACGTGTCGATTGGATATAAAGAATACATGCAAAATGTAATGACAAAACCCAATCTGCTATGCAATTTATACATATAATACATATACAGTAGTTCTAGTCAGAGGCACATATTTAGTTTTACATTTTTTGCAATAATTTTAATCAAAACCCATATTGTTAATTTTTCAGTCTTCCATATTATTAGAGATACATATAGAATTTTATGAAGGCTCAATTTTATTATATTTTGTATCGTATCTGCTGAGTTTACTAATAGACCTATATACAATGCTGTTACTGGGCCTTTAACCGCCCTCGTCAATAGATGTTTTGGACTGTTCTAATTGACTGGTTTCTTGTAAAATTATTTTAAACTGCTTGAAATATGTTATTAGCATATTTAAAATGAATTGTGATGGGCACTATGGTATGCTTCAAGGTAGACTTATGTTCGGTACAAACAGATTTGAGTTAATATATGCAGTGTTCCTCTTAAGTCGCTATGTCTTGCCCATAGGTTTGGTTTTGTGCAATAGCAAACGCGACTATATTGCACGCTATTCCTATTGTATAAAGCCTTTAAAGTATTTGAAACGTAAGATGAAAAGACTGTAGTTCTCTATCACAACAGTAAATGGAAGCAGCAGTTCAGGCATGCAATAACTTGAGGTTACTCCAGGGTGACTAAAAATAACTTCTCCTAATTAAAGAATGTGACGTCAGACGTAATGGACGTAAAGTGAAAGGGAAACGTGGGTTCACCAGAAGGTAATTTAATTAAGTATTTGCATGAACCACTTGATAATTTGCTTTTAAAGGAACAGCATCCACTCTAACACGCCTGCTTATTTCATGTACGTATTTCACTGTTAATGCTGGTGATCTTTTTCAATAAGCTTTCAAATTGTTTAAAGGAAAGTAAGTGAATATTAAATGGATTCTTTATGTTAAATACGATAAAGCAAAAAGTGGTGAAGAACCTTAATTTTCTGTTAAAAATAAACAGCAGTCAAAAAACTTAATCTTTTTTTTAAGGCAATGTTAAATAAAATCAGTTGGCATCTAATGACGGTATCTAGCACTTTGCAGCAAAGCTTAAAATGAAAGAAGAAAGAGAAAATAAAGCAAACGGTATGATTTAAATTAGGTTCAAATATAGAGACTTAAAAAATAATTCAATTTAGTACATTGTTTAAACAATGTAATCATGTCATATCCTATATACATTATATATATATATATATATATATATATATATATATATATATATATATATATATATATACACACACACACAAGCATTAAATAATCCACAGGTGTCTTTTGAATGACGATTGCAGAAGTTTTGGAATATCTGAAGAACTACATATATACACTGTTGATGTGCCTGAGCGTTAGCTGGACCTATGTACAATATTATATTGAGAAGCCAAAAAGAGATATTTTAAATACTCAACAGTCTACATTGCTGAGCATATATTTTCCTATTACTGCTCCATTTAATCATGGAGACGTACGCAAATTTCATTGGCAAGCTGTAAAGCCAGCTATATCTACAGATAAAAAACCGCGTTTGTTCCGTAAACTCAGATTCGCTGGAACAGGAACATTTTTTAAATTCCACTTGTTTGTTTTTTAAGGTGAGAAAAATAATTATTCTGGTGTGCCATTAAGATTATGTTTCTAAAAAAATATTAAATGCGCACATTTGTGAATATTGTGAATTTCCCCCTGGGATTAATAAAGTATCTATCTATCTATCTATCTATCTATCTATCTATCTATCTATCTATCTATCTATCTATCTATCTATCTATCTATCTATCTATGTGATAATGGCTAATGAATGTCAGGCGTACTCTTACAAAAATCTCCTTAGATTATGTAAGCATTACATTTTCATAATTTTAATTTTAATTTTTTGATTATTTTAATCTACACATCTTTTAAACACATCATAGACAGCGTGAGCACTTAACGGTCCACTTTTATGAATTGGAGGAGGCATAAGCCTGTCCTGCCTGGCATATGTGATGTCAATCAATGACAAACCGTTGACAGGGCACCATCGCGGGGCCGTTTCCAAACCGGTGCAGAGACCCTAACATAGTAATCTTTGTAATATAATGGGGGAGGGGGGGGGGGGGGGGGGGGGGGGGGGGGGGGGGGGGTATTATGGGGGACCTTTTCTGAGAAAAAAACCCCATGTCTGGTCACGGACGATGGTACAAATGCTCCACAGGCTGCGGCGGGAAAGTTTTTTAACTGTTATATAAGTTACTTATGGTATATAACACAGTGTTTTTTATTATGGACGTGTGACTCATCTGTTAGCTGCTTTTGGTAATACTTGATTTAATTAAGTAATTGAGCTAGATGAAAACATTTTTCATCCCTTTAACATATACCGTTGACTTTATTTGGCACAAGTATTAAAACTACATTCTTATCTTATGGTTTTCGGTATTTCCGCCTTGTTTCTGAATTTTAGGACATTTTCTAGTAATTCGTTCATGACGTTTGCTAAGTAACTTTAAAAATGCACTTGTCGATGTGTGATATTTTAATTAAACACATCATAGTTATAAGAAAACATTAGATGGAATAACCCAGTAAAAAGAAAGTTCACATATTGGGTCGAAGGAGGAATGAATGAAAAAAAAAAATGCTTGTCATACTAAATTTAGGATTTCTAGTTTCTTTCATTATTTCAATGGCAGTTGATCTCATTATTGTGACACTCTAATATCTACTTTAAAATCTTCGCAGGATGTGAGGTAATCATGGACATCACTGCTGTAATTAATACGCGAAAATACAAAAATGGGTCATTTTCCCCTTTTACTGAAAAATGAAGCCACGAAAATGCTTAATTGAACCAGTTTAAGAAATTGACGTAATGCTGAATATATTTGAAATAAAAGACACATTGCAATATATTTAAAACATAATAAAAGACTCTTAAAACTCCAACTCTGATGGTTAACTCTGAAATATTATTGTAGCTTTTGGAGAGATAAGAAAAATAATACAAATTAAACTGCACATTTTCAGCTTTCTTGAAATTATTTACCCAGCATCAAATTGATCTCCAGCAGGACAAATAGCAGCCTCCGTACACCTCACCTGATCAAAATGGCTGCCACATGATGCATGTGTTGCGCAGATCCACGTGACTTATTACACCTGAGCAGCTGCCGACCTGGTCTCAGATGGAAAGGGTTATAAATGTACATATTTGCCACTAACTTCTTACATATATCTGTAATAAGTGGCACTTATTCTTATATCTGTAATTGTTTTCAAGATATTTAATGAGTGTGAAAAATGGATTTTAGTATTAAAAAAAATGTTTATTTTATGGAGAAAACTGATACATGCTTATAGCGAAAACAAGTCTATATCAATATTTGCTAAAGAGCTTTGTTTCTTATGCTTTTAAATTTATTTCTGAGTATGATGGTATTACGCATTTGATTTTATTTCTGGTTTGGGAAGTGTTGAAGGTTGGCATAGCAATGCACGGCACACACATTGTATATTCTCTCATATGATTAGTTACTTGCAGAATTTGCTGAAGTGAAACACATGTATGTAAATGAAATAAATTTCATTTCAGTATAATCTGTGCCTTATATTACCTAGAGCTAACAATATTTGCTCATCTTAAAATGTATTTATTCTTCAGTTCTGCACAAGAACTTTTCCTATGATATGTATTAGTACAGATAACACTTCAAATGAAAATAGTAATGTTCTGGATATATATAAATAAGAAGGTTAACGAGGAAAGGTTATGAAAAAGGCGGGAAAATGGACATGATTTGAATTCAAGCGCCTTATTGGTTGCATCATTCATGATGTCACCCAGCTGAGGAATATTAGCATGTCAATTGGGCCTCTTTTTCTCAGCCATCGATGTACTTTAGTGCACAGTTCTAGACAGGCTATGGTCCCCTATATCTCAGTAACTTTCGGCTAGTGAATGCTGTCTTTTCGAGATTAAACGTAGATTGTAAATTTCTGTTATATTCGATAAACTATAAAAATACCAACCAAGGAAGCGCATACCAGAGGATGTGCATGGTACAGTATACAGAACAGTACGTTTACTTGCAGCAGTACTACGGAATGTGTAGGGCACAAGTTTATGGTTTTCCAACTTTTTTCCATTTAGGGTTGAAAGGCTGGCATTTGAACTTTACAATTCGTGGAGAGGGAGTCGGTTGCTATCTTTGGTTATCTAGCTGTATGAGTGTTATTCAGCCGTCATAAAGCTAGATAACCGAAAGTAGAAATGACTTCCAGACCTGCGTTCTTAGCTACAACTGGGAGAAACAACAATGAGGAAAAAAAATGTAATAAATACACCGAAGGAGGACACACCTAACATCAGCAAATTTCGCAGCTGTAAGAATGTAAATGTACCGTCCTTTATTATAAAGGTAAGATTATATTTTCTTATCATCATGCAAGAGATGTTGCATTTTATAAAACAATATTATTAATGGTTTTTCACTGCTGTTGATTACACGCGCCAACTTGGCAAACTGAGATGTTAACTTCGATCATTTTGTTTTTGTTTCCTTGCCTGTTTACAAATTTTGCGTTACGATTCTCCTTGCCATTAACTACTAAATATTGCGTTCTTGCTACAGTAAATGTAGACTGTAACCGCCAGCCTGTATCAGCTTGCGGGATGTGACAGCCTGAAAATGTAGCCGCCTCCTTAAATTAACCTGTTTAAAAGTTGCATTAAAATATGTGAAAGCTAAGTTGCCAGATGCATTAGCATTCCTGGATTTTTGTCTTATATGGAAAACTGGAGGATCGTCTATAGCACTGCCCCCTTAGGGGTCAAGTTCTTGATAATTTGATCACTTTTCATCGGTTCTGGCAGCTGCTTTTGTGTGGAGTCGGGTATCTTTGTACAAAGTGAAGTGGAGCAGAAATGAGGGGGTGATTTTCAATGGGATGAAGGGGCGGAGTTGAATTCTAGAAGAGCAAACCCTTAAACACTGAGAATTATTCTGCATTGTAGATATCTTCTTTAGGAATAAGGGCAACGTTTTTACTGTCCCTCGAATGCAATACGTTTTCATCTATGGAAATGTTTAAGGGGCAATTCGCCACCGACGCTCACTGTATCTTGAAGAATTCTTATTCAACTACTTGGCAACACAGGTTTAAAGCACTGTCATTAAAATGAAAACAACTTTATAAGAAAATATACTTTTTTGTAGGCAAATCATACTCTTAGAAAAACTACACTCAAGTTCAGTTTTATACTAAATGAAGTATATCCTGCAATAATATGCACAGTAAGAGCTCATTGTATATACACTTTCTGCACTCATTTCGTGATGAGAGTACGTGTATTTGTCATGTTTTTCAAACACCGTTGGTTAAACACGGATGCATAAAGTAGGATTTTTATTCACATAATTTTACCTGGAAACATATAATAATTGCGGAAATCTGTTCGTATGTAATTTTGGTAGGATAAAAAAACATCATACAATACATAATTGGAGGCGGGTGATTCTGCCAGACGTTAGAAACATTGCAATTTGCATGGTCTGCTTGTAATAGTTCAGATTGCCTCGTTCGTTTCACAGGAAGGGTTTTTGTCAATGTAGTTGGGTGGGATTTGCAACTGTATTGTTAGGATCCCATAATCTCTCCAGACAGACCACATTGGGAGCTGTCCATTCACGTCCCCCCAAAACATGGTGCTGAATATTAAACAGATCGCCTCCAGGGTCAAGTGCTCGCTCTTTCGCTCCTTTTCAACCCCCCAGTCTCCCCAGACGTTGTATTGAAATAGTTCCAAACCCTTTTAAAAACTTCGATTCAGCACAATCCATTCTCATTTTAAAATGGCCTTTGTGCACCATGAATCCCTGTTTTCACGCAGCGCATGCATTTTTTTTTGCAACACTAATGTCTGAAATTATACAACAGATTTGAAAGCTTCAAATTGACTTTCGAGGTTTTCTTTAAAATTGACGATGAACGATGAATACAATATGCGAGGAGGAGATTTGTTTGATTAGTTTTCGGAATATTTAAACATTTTTCTCTAGCCAGTATCAGTGCTATGTGTAACCATGTATGTGCAAAAGTATAACTCATGCAGTGTTTGATATAGCATCATGGAAACAAATGTGAAACTGAAATTGCTGCCAACGAATATTTTGATTTCTCTTCCATAGAAAATATCTTCATGGCTTCATCAAAACAGTTTTTAGGTGGGTGAACATGTAGGTCGGACTGATAAAGGATGCATTCAAAAATGCTTTGGGTTACTTTTTGTTTGACTCGTTAATGACAAGAATAGGGTAACGTTGCCTTTTTCTAACACATTTTAAAGATATATAGTTCATGTGGGCTGGGAAATCATGCGACGTGTTTAAAAAAAAAAAAAAAAACATACACCGCGTACAATTTGCAATAGCGTTACTAATCCAAATTTACAGCCGTAATCCCATGATCTGTAGGGTCCCAGACGCAAAACGAGAATTAAACATGTGGATTTTCCAGGATCTGAGCTCGGTTGTGACGCATTTCCTCGCCCATCTGTAAGGAGAAAATAAAATCTCCTAGGACAAAATCCGTTATAAAAGGAAAAAACTGCATCGTCGCAAGCTGATTTTATTGCACATGAATATTGTTTGTTATTACTTAAATAGTGTGAACAGTATTCAATTGATTAACAAGATTTAAATGGCAGCTCCTGATACTGCTAAGCATGCAAAATAGGGTCAGCATTCATTCTGAGGAATAAAATACATTATTTATTTAGAGGGGGGCAGGGAGGTATTTTTTTAATTGGAATTAGAAAGACTTCACCTTTCAAAAAAATCAACAAGTCCTTTGGAATAGGATACTGCATATAATTCCACATTAGTGTAAAAACTAGGTTGAAAAACACTTCAGAATGTCTATAGTTCTTGTAGGCCTTTTAATTTATTCTACCTCTGCTGTAAACCTTACAATTGCCCCATTTAATGTAGCTTAATGCATTGTGTTCAGTTTGTAATAGGCAGCATAGTGGATTCGAGTGCCTCAACCTGTCTTTTTCCTTGAGCAGTCCTTCATGTTTCCCATAACTGGCTGCTCAGAGAGCCAACCCCAAAACGGCTTAGTAAGGACCTCTCTAGTTGGAGATGGATGTTCATTCATGGCCAAACTACTTACAAGCAATACATGTTACAACGTAATGAAAGGATGGTGTATCCCACAATGCCTGACTAATTGGTTTGATTCAAGGGGAGATGCTGAATTTGTGAAAAGTTCTAACATGGTTTTCCCACGATCATGTTTACTTCTTGTATAAAATGGCCAAAGTTACTAGATGGGTATGGGCCCATAAAGGTTAACTGATGTAAGATGCTGGATTTATTTATCGTTGGTTTGATTAATAGCCAGCATTTCTTTTAGGGAAAAATAATAAAAATTATAATAAAAAAAAAAAAGTTAAAAAATTGTAATCCTGAGACTGTCTTCTTTAATGTACATTTAGGTAAATAAAATTGAAATTTCCTTTAATACTTCATGCTAGGAGTTTTAACAATGTATACACAAATGAAAACTCCCCAAGTAAAAACACACAGTTAGAAACTTACACTCAACGATTACTCACCTCTTAAGTCTGATACATTTTGAGATGTTCAATATGTTAAAAGAAAAATTCAGGTAAATATTTAAAGTTATTATGTAGTTTATTAGAACTCCTACATATTTGTGTGAGTGTGTTTCAATTATTGAGAAGTAAAAAGGGACAGAGTAGGCTAGTATTGTGACAAGAACATGTATGTGTGAGAATCAGCAGGAAATTGTGTTTATTTTTGGAAGCCCCAATGCTTCAGTTACCTCTTTCATTTGGGATTGCAGTTCCAAAAATATAATGAAACAGTGAAATCAGTTCATTTTAGTGATAGGCCATTTCTTGTTCACAGGTGTACACAGTGATCTTAGAGTAAAAGGATCTTGATTTTCATTTTTTGTGGACCTGTAAATAGACAACAGGTGTTTGTGCAGTTGCATGGTATGGACATTAAACCTTTCTCCTAGGATAGCACTGCAGACATTTTCATTGCTTTATATAAGTGTATAAAAATATGGGAAAAACTATAGGTGTCTTTTCAGTCCAGTTTCAAAAACTCGGTGATTGTCAGCTTATGCTTTTTTTTGTACAATAAATTTGTAAGTACAAAGTAAAACTAGGTCTTTGGAATAAACCTTTTCTTGCATAATTTAATGTTCATTATAAACTTTTTAGTGCTTAATTACTGAATATATTCATTTCCATTTTGGTGTGTGTTGTTGTAGCATTATATAAAGTTTGACTCAATTATGTCTTATAAAAAGCTGACTGCACAATAAGTAAAATAAATGTAATTGCATTTAAACCACAACACCTAATAAAGCTTAATTGTTTTTAAAATGAACAACACAGAGTAATCATTGTCTGGAGGACCCAGTTTCTCCAGTATAAAGCCATATTTGTTTGCGGTTACACAGATTGTCACACTTAAATGTGGGATTGCAGGTGATGAACTATTATATGTCATTGAACAGGCAGAAATTCCTTTTCTGTAAATAATTAAGGCCATGTTTTGAAAGGGCACATCACAGACACTAAAAAGTCTCAGTTAACAGTTGTTTCCAGGTTTTTCCAGGTTATCAAACTACAAATCTAGAGCAGTTCCAGCAAAGAGTTTATATATTATGAAGTCTGGAAATTGTGGAGTTTTAAACAACCAAACAGTTTCATTTTTTCACATGAACACACTAATGCAGCTCCAGCAAATATCTTTCTGGATATTGCAGAGATTCCTTTTCTTGTTCTCAACATTAAAATATATATATATATATACGATGGCACTGCAGCATTGCAAAATGCCATAAATGCCATATTGCAATGCTACATTTGCAAAGTATAACATTCCATGAATTAAGTTTACATTTCAGCTGAAATATTCTGTGACTTTGAGACCAAGCAGAGTGCAGTTCCCCTGCAGTTAATAGGACTTTTTGATCATTTTAGTGTATTAAGCATATTTCAACACTGTTAACACTGAAAATGTCAGCAATTTCTAATTTTAAATTGAGCCTGTTGTCTAGTGTCAGGTCTCTTTAGGATCACTGGTACATTCAGCCATGTAATATCTCACCAGAATACCTCTGCAATATCATTTTAGGTCTTAAAGTTGCCCAGTAAATGAACTCAAGAAATATATTGCTTTATAACCGTCCTGTAATTAGAATTTGTGGGAAAATGAGCCACATGGATAATTCATCAGGTGGTTGTGGTGTGTTGACATTGAATCCAAAGTTTGCGTTTTTCTCCACCAGTCTTATCAGGTATCACCTTATTATAATTACACTTAATTTGGTTATTACAATGCATATTGAACTTAAAGATGCACACTTGTCACTATCTGAAACTGCAGATTTATTCATACTTTGTAAAATGTCTTTACTGCACATGATAAAATGAATTTATCGATAATGATTAAATAAGCTGTTTTAGCCTAAATCTGACACACTTGCGGCTCTGAATAAACTTTTGCCTCATCCATTATTGTAGAATGCAATTATTGTTTAAGTTTATGTTGGTATTTGCTAAATTCATAGATAGCAAAAGTAAAAATGGAATGATTTGGAATCATTTCCCAGGTATGACGAGAGCAATGCAATTAAGAAAGCTGCTCACCATTTTTATACCTAATTCTCTAATAGCTTGTCTAGTATAGTCCTGTTTATGGCTAAGCTCTTTACTAATAGTGAAAGGACTACAAGAACAAATGCAGAAAAATGTGTGAATGAAAGAAAGGTGACATTGCTAGTCTGTCAGTCATACGTAAACCCATTCCATGGATTGGATATAGGCCACTGCATTCAACCATTGCTTGAAACATCCGTAATTAGCTCATCTATAGTATATCCTAATATATATGAGTCAACAATTGAATTGATAAACTTTTGGACAAATTGTGTACAACAACCAAAAAAAAAAACTCTGTAGCAACTGCAAAATATAAATCTAAAAATTATACAATGATGGAGTTAAGTTTTTGATAAAATCACTGAGACCAGCACTCAAGACTGTTCATCAGCAAGTTTTAGCTGCTTTTGAGACTTAATTTCTTGGTTATCCAGTGGTCAATGTCATTTAAAACTACACAGATAAAGTGTACACATCCATGGACAGTTTATCCCAAAGGTTTTTTGGTTTCTTTGTTAGATTTAGATCTAGGTTTATTTCTCTATCTTCATCTTTCCTTGACATTTATATGTATTCATTTAGCAGTCTCTTTTATCCAAAGAAACTTACAAATGAGGTCAACATAACTGAGTCAAAAATCTGGTATGGTTCATTTTGAAACAAGCATTACAAAATTGACTGAAACAAATGAAAAGTCCTCTAGATATTATAAATTAGCAACTACTAAATAACTATAAAATGGTTGACATCACTACTATAACACAAACCCCTCAATCTAGCAGGATAAGAAGATCTCAAAGTTGTATTGATAGCATTGCTTATGATAAATGATTTTATACTGCGTTTGTTCATGTAAAGCCATTCAGAAGTTTTCCAGCTCCAGGTCTTATAGGTAACTCTTGCAGTTGATGATGTAAGGTTTGAGAATTGGCCACTGTGTCTTGTAGCTCAGTGTTTCAGCAGCATTACCTCAGGGCTCATTTATTTAGAGAAAACAAAGTAGGGGACAAATGTTTAATGTTTACTGTGCTAACTAGGAGCGTACATTACTGCACAGTGTCTTTTAACAGAATTAGTATAAAAGAAACAAAAAGAAAGACCTGATCTGCGGAATTACTTATTTAGGTTCAAGTGCCTACAATACGCCACTGAGATCCTTAAAAACTGAGAAAGGCATTTTTTGCCAAGATTAACAGAAAACGAACAAAACACTGCAGAAGACATTGTTTGTATTGTCAGCCAGAATCATCTGACAGCTTTTGATTATTAAAGCTTAATTTGTTTAGCTTCATGGTGAAATATTCCAATGTATATTTCAATTATTATCAATTCCTAGTTTACTTCTACTTTTTTGTCATTGATAAGCTAACTTGGCATTTCGTATATTTATAATAATGCTCCAACTGTAAATCTTGAGTAAAAGCCTATTCTTCCATTTGTTATTCTCTTTCAAAGTTGTATAAACCTTACCGATTTTTTTTAAGAATGTTTGCTGTGATGGACGCTGAAGATCTGTTTTAACTAAATGATTATCAGTAATAATGTAAGGTAAATTGATAAACAGATAAAGTCCCACCAGCAAATTAAAACATGTCAAAGGTAATGTTATTACATTATACGTAACATTTCTAAAATTGTCTTTAAAGTACATTAAATACGTGCAGATGATTAACGGTGAACACAATGAAATAACAAGAGAAATGCTGGGTATTTAAACACAAAAGAATTTTATTGAGTAATCAAATGAACACACACAGACATTCACAGATTTATCAATATATATATATATATATGTAACCCCCTTGCAACACCCTTCCATTATCGGTATGCAAGGTCCTGAGCTCTTTTATAATGGTGTCGCCACCTCTATGGTGGGAAGGTACACAATCACCCACCTTCAACCTTATAATCAATAATCAAATCAGTTACTCAAATATATAAACAAAACTCTCTTTACTAAATTGAAAGTGAAAGTTTTTTTTAAATTGATAATTTACAATATACACACTATACATAAAACACAAACAGTAACTTATTTATAACCCGATATATATATTGGTCCCGACACTATTGGTGAGCTCACCCGGACATATTTCCACAGTCAATGAATATTACTCAATCCGTTGGGGGCCCCAAACGTAGCTCGGGTGCGTAGTGGCCAAACAAACAACACAAAAACTGGCCCCTTCACTTGAGAATTTACTCAAGCCACTTTAAAACAAATAAACAAAAAAAACACACCGACCTTGGTTTTATATATTCCTCCTTCTCCCTCTCTCTCAAACACCCTCTTTACTCACTGATCACCATTTCTGCCTTGTGTCCTGCCTGCCGTCTTTCCCTTTATCAACCAACTCTTCTTTGTGTTGTAGCCGTTTGCTACATTTAACACCCTCTTTCTTTCTCTCTCTGTCTTGTTTCGGCGTTTTGCCTCAACCTGCCTCTCTTTTCTCTTTCGTTCTATTCGTCTTGTTTCAGCGTGCTGCCTCAACTCTGACTTTCTCGTTCTTTCTGTCTTGTTTCAGCTTGCTGCCTCAACCGTGACTCCTTCTAGTTCTTTCTCCGTCTTGTTTCAGCGTTGTGCTTCAACTGCGACTCTCTTTTCTCTTTCTGTCCGTCTAACTTCGGCGTGATGCCTCAAATGCGACTCTCTTTCTTTCTTTCGTCTAGGCGTTTTGCCTGAAACTCTCCTTCCTCTATTCGTTTAGGCGTTTTGCCTGAAACTCTCTTTCCTCTATTCGTTTAGGCATTTTGCCTCAACTGCGACTCTCTTTTCTCTTTCTGTCCGTCTTGCTTCGGCGTGCTGCCTCAACTACAACTTTCTCTTTCGTTCTGTCAGTCTTGCTTAGGCGTTTTGCCTGAACAGTCACTCCTTCTCGTTCTTTCTCCGTCTTGCTTCGGCGTGCTGCCTAAAACTCTCTTTCTTCTGGTCTCGGCGTTTTGCCTGAAACTTTCTTTCTTCTGGCCTCGGCGTTTTGCCTGAAGCTCTCTCTTTCTTCTCGCTTCGGCATTTTGCCTGAAACTCTCTCTTTCTTTTCGCTTCGGCGTTTTGCCTGAAGCTCTCTTTTCTTTTTCTTTCTCTCTCACCACTCCCGTTTTCTCCTCTTCGTACCGCAACTCTTCCTAACTATCTTTTTTTTTTTTTTTTTCACTCTTGCAACCCGGTCTTTTTTTTTCTGGCCAATCCGAGGACACCTACGTATACATCCTCAACTTCAATAAACTTTATTTACACAAAACTCGCAGTTATATATATATATTCCTTTTTTTTTGAAACCTGACCCAGGTTACATATATATATATATATATATATATTATATATATATATATATATATATATATATATATATATATATATATATATATATATATATATATATATATATATATATGTATATATATAACAATTCACTTCAGAAGCAAGTATCTTGTTAATGAAAAGGCAAATATTTGAAAACGTGTTTCTATTAGGTCTTTAAATGTGCCAGAAACCAAATTGTATAACAAACACCAATACAGACATAACAAACTTACTAAGTACTACTGGAGATTCAAGACAAATTGCAAGAATTAAAATGTAAACATTATTAGCCTGGCAGAACAGAGAGTAAGCAGAAAATAATGCCGAATCAGTATTGAAGCACAAATTGCAAAAAATGATAATTAGCTAGAAAACATAGTTTATAGGTAAATTGTTACCATTCTCTTATATCACTGTGTCATATAGTTGGACTAGCAGGTGTCAATAATTCTTATTATACTGGCCATTCATCCCTTGCACTATTGCTGCCTTAACATCATATGGTTTAGGAATTGATTCAAATTATCAGATGTCTGTGTGCATTTCAGACAGAGACAAATATCAGTGCAGAATATTACATTCACCATCTTCTTACAATTTGTTCTGTAAAATTCGAAGTTGTACTTTGTTCTATAGAAAGACATGTGTTTCAAAAGTTATTGTTGATCAACTTTATATTTAGAGTTTTTCAGATTTTCAATGTTATTTTTTGCATTTTGTGCATATTTGTATTATATACCTTCAGTATGTAGGTTGAGGACAACTTTCAGCCTAACATTTTGAAGCTGTTTTCTTACTATGACTGAAATCTAATATAAAACAATTTAAACTAGTGTTAATTTAAAAAAAAGAAATGCATATACAAAGTTGTTCTGCCTTTACCACAAGCACACATATACAGTATATTACATATATGCACACAGATTGTTCTGTGGTACCACGAGTAGTGTGCTGTAAATATAGAACAGTGATGTTTACCAACTATAACAGAAATTGCATTAAAGCTATTTGCTGCCACAGACACATGAAGAAATTATTTGTACATGCAAGAGAGAACATAAACTATTATGAAAAGATCAAAGGATGGAGGAAGGCTTTGTCACATTTGTAGAATTAATACAATAAACGGAGGAAATACATAAGGAAGCATTTACACGGAAATGTGTACTGTTTTTTTCTATGTATACCAACAAAGAAAACATCACATAGATTTAAAGTTTTCCACTTTTTTGCTCAGTTTGTGATTACATTTTGCATATGTTGCACATTACTTAGTGATTTTAGCAAATAGTATCATTTAATTATTTGCATATACTGAAAATGTACCCAGTGGTGTTTAAATTAATAATATACTGTGTTATATTGTAAGATGTTTTGGTGAACTGCACTGTAATTTGAAGTTTTGTAACACATTAAACAACAACAAATGAAACTATAATTTTCCCACTATATAGTTTATCAGTATTTTACAAAGTACAATACTCTTCCACTGTTATCTTAGGCATCTCTTAGTTGATATTTCTAAATGTTTGGTCTGAACCCTGAATGGAAGAATTAGAACTTCTTGCCTTCAGTAAATGAAGGAGTTTTCAAAGCAGATCATTGATTTTCTCTGTTCTTTGCTTCCTAAATATAAGATATGGAAACATCCCACTCCTTTAATAACAAAGGGCCATTGATTTTGTTAAATGTTCATTTAAATTAAGATTAAGATATTTATTATAGAAGTTATTGTAATTTCAAACTAATTTTATTCTTGATACTTATTTCATCATAAAATTAATTTAATGTTTCAATTAAGTTCTGGATATATTATTTATTTGTGTGTTTTTTTTCCCTCAAATTGTTAGTTATTTTCTAAGGTTAAAGTCATTAAATTTGATATCCACAGCATAAAGGGAATAAAATAATTAGTTTTAATAATTGGCTAAATAATTATTACTATTTTTCATGTTGTGCAGGAATTACATCTGTTTCCCAGTCTGAACTGACCATTAAGGAACTGCTAAGGTAAGCAATTATAATTGAAAGAAATACTTTGTTCATCATTAAAAAAATTATATGTACGATACTGTTTTAATGAATTTTTATGCTCCTATTTTGCAACATTTTATTTTGGATAGAATTTTCAGTAAAGGGGGCATTACTTTGTTGGATAATAAAGTTTGAATTTATCAGAATGATATTTTTTAATTTGACATAAACAAAAACAATGAAAAACGTACAATAGATAGATAGATAGATAGATAGATAGATAGATAGATAGATAGATAGATAGATAGATAGATAGATAGATAGATAGATAGATTTGTTCTATGTATTCATGTGAAGTATAGCTCAAATGACTCACTTCAGAGTAATAGATTGCAAAGGAAAAAGTCCTCCCTACCCAGATTAAAATGTAAGGCTTTTGCCATTTACTAACTAATCCAAGTACAAATTCGGTCTCATCATTAGAATGTATCTCAGAATACTCATAATGGAAGTAAAATGGTACATTTTTACATTTTATTCATACTGTAAGTGTATTGTTTCTTGAGCAACTGTAATAAAATCAGTATTATAACTACAACTATAGTAATTTCTAATTGAGTATATCTAAGTAGATGTATCACCCTGCCCAGGATTGTTTCCTGCCTTGTGCCCTGTGTTGGCTGGGATTGGCTCCAGCAGACCCCCGTGACCCTGTGTTCGGATTCAGCGGGTTGGAAATTGGATGGATGGATGGATAAGTAGATGTATGAGGCAACTATGAGTAACACTTAGGCAGCCAATCATATTGACATACTTCAAAACATCACACACAATGACACCATTTAATTAAGGTATAACAGATTTTTCTTTTATATTTAAGCATAGATGTAATTCCAGTTGAACCAGATGCCAGATACTCTATGTATGCATATTTTGTGTGTCTTTTTCCAGTTATTCAGTCACTTTTTCCATATAAGGGTGAAATCCAGCCCTTGTTTTAACTGTACAATTAGGCAGTGTCTACTTACTACCCCGCTCAAGTCCAGGATCATTGGCAAGTTCCCCAGAGGAAATCTTGCCAGCTGTTGTGGGACTGGTGAGCAAGGCAGAAGATACTGCCTGCCAAGCCTATCTCACAGTCTGTACTCAGCCATTGAAACTACTTAACCCTTGTAAGTCAGAATGTCGTCTGGGATTTAAACACCTACATGACTCATTTTTTGCATTCCAGACACTAAGTGAGCCACTGGAGACTCCAAAGATGCATTCACTCTTTAACTAGTACATCTAATCATACTGCTAAAGACTATACTGTATATCCAGAAACTTCTCTCTTTCTCCTCTGTATCCCTGTCTCCATTACCTTTCTATTATATTGCTTTGTACAGACAAGGTCTGGATTTTTGTGTTTTCTTGTACAGAGGTGCACATTCCTATAGTGTACCTACAATATATAGCTTTAGTTTATCTATGGTATATGTGTGTGTGTGTGGCAAGAGGAGCTGCTTGTAGAGAAAGGAATGGGGCTAATGGAAGTATAAAAAAAATCTGATTCTCATTTTGCACTTTAGAATTCCCCAACCATTCTTTGGCTACTCCTTTTAAAGATCAGCCTCTACTACTTTTTGGTTAATCTGTCATTTTGGTTTGTTTCTGCTGTAGTCTTTTGATACATATATTTCACCCTCAGGGAAAGAACATGGTTTTTCAACAGAGCTTTTGCTAATAGTCTAGTGCAAAGGAACACATTCAAAATAGTATTGCTCGCTAAACCGACAAACTTTATTTATCTTTAGTGTAATCAGCATTTTATACTGCAGTGTAATTAACCGTGTACTAGGTCAAAGGTATCAACAACTTGTGAAGGTAATTAGTTTATTATATTATTTTTCTTTTATGTTGAGAAATTAAGACTCTTTTAAACACATTTTGGTGTCACCATTTTGAATTTTTAATTGAAATTTAAATCTCTTCTTGGCTTAATGAACATAAATCAATAACAGTACAACACAAAAATGCAATACAGAGGGATATACAAATATACATAACCGTATCTGTACATTTTGGGGAGGTTTCCAGCTGTCACATGGTTGTCCAAAGCAAAAGTCTCACCAGAATGGCCTAACATAGGGTATTAGTTCATCGATAGCTAAGCCAAGAAATCCACCAATCCACACTGGCAAATAACAAGTTTCTGAGTATTCCACTGAGGACATTCAGGAATTGCTAGACAGCGGTTGGTCCCTTCATTTGAAGGATGTATATGTGAAGGAAGAAGATGATGATGTTCTGAAACATTTTCCCATCATAAAAGGACTGGGGGAAAGATTGAATAGCTTATCCAAGGTGACAAGTAGAAAAAGGTGTGATCATTTTGTTTAAAACAAAGAGAAGGCAGTTTGGAAGTTATTTTGTATGTCTGGTTTTTACAAAGGCTTTTCATTGAGTTCTTTAGCTTGCAGATGTAAAGTTCAATAAGATATTCCTGACCCCAAAAGTAATTCCAAAGCTTTGTGGAAAAGTAATCCTAGGATGGAGTTCAAGGCTGTAGAGTGCCAATAAATCAATGAATTCAAAAATGGAAGATGCTTTGAAGAAAGGCACATTAATGGTAAGGAGGAGAGGCCAAGGATACTGAGAGAGAAAGAAATACGAGGTGAGAAAGGACAGTAATCTGTTTAGTTACGTGAGAGAGGATAATGCTTTTTAATTTTTTCTGTCTGCATTATTTGGCTACATTGGGTTTTCTGCATAATTTCACATATTTTCAAGTAAATGATAATACCTTTGTTACCTGTTTGCATTTTCATTGTTTTGGACAGATAATAGAAGTTCAGTTAATCAAAGTGCCCCAATCATTGGATAGACAAGGTTTTTGCCAGTTTTCAAAAATCTCTGCTTGACCTTTCTGTGGTTTCATCCTTGCATGTATTGCAACTTGGAACCCAAGCTCCATAAAACAATAATATGTTCTATTAGGAAACCATGCTGTAA
The DNA here is from genome assembly GCF_900747795.2 of Erpetoichthys calabaricus. Taxonomy (NCBI): domain Eukaryota; kingdom Metazoa; phylum Chordata; class Cladistia; order Polypteriformes; family Polypteridae; genus Erpetoichthys; species Erpetoichthys calabaricus. The sequence goes on from NC_041410.2 coordinate 41,087,799, forward strand.
TATAGAATTTATAACATTTCAGAGACAAAAAGAACCAAAATGGTAATCAAAAATTTCTCACAGCACAAACTCACAGGAAACTGCAACAAGAGAGAAACACCTAGCAATGTCCTCATACTCAATAAAATTCCAGAAATGCTCCAAAAGCTAAACTTGAACAAATACATGCTGACCCTCTGAGTCTGCCTTTTTGGGACTTTTTTGATGCCCTTTCTTCCAGAAGTGGTGGTCTTTCTGTTCTTTATTACTACACAAAAAAATTCCCTTTCACCTTTCTTTTGAAAAATCACATAAATTATTTTTTTCACTACCACTGAGCCTTCATGTAATTCACTTGTCAGCTATCTACTCATTGGAGACTGGGTTCAAACTGATTATAAAACCCTCTTGGAATTTTTTGTAAGGTAAGAAAGGATGTTATTTGGCACTTCTTCTAACAGCTATTTGGTTTATAAACCATAAGTCCTATTTAGCTCTTAAAGACCTATGTCTCTAAGATAGACAGCTATAAACTTTAAACAAGTAACACAATGCTACTCATTCTAGCCAGGGATTATGTGCCAGTACTTTATATCTCCTTTGGGAGGCATTGACGTCTTGTCAGCTCTTCCCAATTGCAACCTGGAATGGACAACACAGATCCAGATTCTCCAGCTAGGAACAGTTCTTGCTAAGCATTTGCTGCAGGTTTTGTAGCCTCTTGCCCACCCTACATAGCCTCACTCTATTTTGGTTAAAGGGTAAAGCACCTATGGCATGAGATAGGTTGTCTATACTCAGATGTCCGATGGGAGCTTTGTAGGGCTCCTCTACGGACACCATTACCTCTCCCCTTTGAGGGTGATTCCTGAAGATTTCCGTTCTGCATATAGTCTAGTGAAGTGCTTGAAGATGAAGTGAGCTGGACTGCAGTGAAACTATATCTGTTTTAACCTGCAATCAAAAACATTTATCAAGCAAATACCTTAATATGTAGAAACCAAATATACAGTGTATAGTGAATCCAAAATGACCAAAAATGCTTTCATTTAAGCAATAATTAGTCCTTTAAAAATGTCACTCAAGTTTCAATGAAGCTCTCTTCAATAAAAGAACACTAGACTTACTGTGCCAGAAGTTGTGAGAAGTCAGGCAAAATGACACCTTTTATTGGCTAACTTAAAAGATTACAAGATGCACCACAGGCTGAATGACACCACAGGCAGCCTAGTGTTGCACCAGCACCACCTTCACTGTTGGGTGTAATTATTGGCATAGTAGCTAGTCAAAATCGAGGTAATCAGCATAGCAAAGAAACCAGCATCAAGCAATTTTTCATCTCACAATTGTACTTCAAGTTTTGTAGCATATTGAAACATCAGACTTTCCATAGATTTCCAGAATTTATTTAACTTATTAAGTTATGTAATCAGTTCCAGTAGTCATGTTTTTCTATGGCAAAATACAGTGAGTGTTGCAAAACACACTCAAAAACGAATGCAAAAATGTTTTTCTTTGTATGTGTTTATTTGGGAGGGTCGTTTTTTAAAATAATGTTTACTTATTATAGTTAGAATGATCTCAATATACATATGAGGTTGGACATATTCACAGGTAAAAACTTTATTGTGCCCTGTTTCTTACACTGGATAGCTAGCTTGGAAATGCAGTGTGTGGTGTGGCCCCTTTGGCCTAAGTTTGATTCTTGACACAATTAGCTTCAGGATGGAGTTTGCACAAATTCATTATGTCCAGTGAGGTTTTCTCCTATCATCCAAACATTTCTGGTTAGCTGAACTGGTCACTCTAAATTGGCTTGGTGTGATAGTGCCTAAAGTGAATGCGAGGGTGTCGGATGGTGTCTCGTCTAGAATTCTTTTTTCCCCTTGTATTTGATGTTACTAGGATGGACTCTAACTTATTTCAGACCTCTGTTGAATAATGCTGGTATGGAAAGCGAATGAATTGATAGATGGACAGATGCGCTTCATTCAGAGACATCAAACTTTGCTTCTTTTCGGTGGACACAATGTCTAAATGTATAGACTATCGCTTTCAAACACTTGACATAAGACTATACTGCAACAGGCAAAGTAATTCAAAAATGAAAAAATGAATTTTTTTTGCTTTTGAAAGATGATGACTGAAAAACAGTAGCTATTAACCAAATGATTAATTTTATTGATCATGTACATTTAGCATTATTGATATATTTTATTGCATCAATAGCTGTAAATTTCTTTGAAGTATTTAGTTGCAATATTAAGTTTCAAGAAAATGGCAAACTGAAAAGAGATTTGCCTCTCTTTTGATTATATTAACCCAGTGGTTGCCAAACTCAGTCCTGGGGACCCCCTGTGGCTGCACGTTTTTGTTCTAACCATATTCACAATCAGTGATAATAACTAATCTCATTTAGTTGGCTGGTCTTTTTTTTTTTTCTCTTCACTTATTCTGAATTCAGAAAAGCACAGCAGTAAGATTTTTACATTGTAAGATGTTTAAAAATATTTCTATTTTTTGCTACAGCTTTAAATGCTTAACTCTTTTTGTTGTTTTCCTATTATTTTCCCTTTAATTCTGTGTAGCGTACTCCATTCATGTTACCCTAATAGTGACAAGTAAAAACAAGCAAAGCAGACATGAGGCGAACAACACTAAATGATGAAAGGCTGTGGCTGCTTCAGCGTCAGACCCACTAATTAGTCAATAATGGAAAGGCAGAATGGAAATGATGATGAGCATAGAAAAGTGAAAAAAAACCCAAAACATTATCCACACATAACTGCTTAATTTTTATTAAAATGTATTAACACTCTTACTTTTGTCATTTCTACATTGACCCCAAAACACAGAAACTAGGAAATAACAGCTCCCTTCATTAGGCTTGGAATCCAATTATTGGAATTGAAACAAAAACCTGCAGGACAAGGGGGTTCCAAACCCCAAGATTGGAAACCAATGTATTAGCCCATGACTGTGATGATTTAAAACTGTAGAAAATATATATAATCTCTTTTATTTATCGCATGTGTGGACTCATTAATGCGGGTGGAAGAATAGGCAAGTTACATCACATAAAATACAGAATGTCAGCAAAAGCCTATACAGTATGCCCTCTTTACTTCTGCTTATCCCATTGTTTCCCAAAAGGAGGCTGTGTCTACCTCCTCATTTATGCAAGAAGGAAGAAAACTCTGGCCTTTAATGTTTGCCTGTGATGTCCAAGCCAAAATCACCTTCACAGTGATAGTGAGTGATAATAAGCAGAGCATTTGTCTGATCAAACTGAACGCTAATATACTTGTGTTTGGGACAGTGTGGGTTAGGGATAATGCTATATTTTTTGAGTTCACTTTAAAATGCAGATTCCAGTTATATACCTCAATGCACCCCAACCATTTAGAACATTAGGCACACAGAGAATCTTGCCAGTGTGGTAACACAACAACAGGGTCAACCAAGTTCAAATGTTTCTTTTTCAGTTGGGTTTGTTCTTAGACAGATATAGCGATTGTTCAATGCATAACAGTCAAAGAGGAGAACCTGCACAAATTCCTTTCCTTAGGTATCAACAGATGAACAAACCTTCTTGTCTGAGTCAAACCAATTTATCCTTTATTATATTTCAAATTCACGCCTTTTTGTAATATGTATTCCTGTTTCCTTCAACCCTATCAAAATGTATAAAATTAAGTTGTGCTCCACAGTAATTGAAAGTTTTATAAGTAGAATGAATAGCTCCCCAGAGTCTCTAAACGGAAAATTTGACTGAGTGTGATTAGAGGACTATATCCTGAAATCTAACAACACATCGACCATATTTCTATCAAAGGTTACTCTGTGTTACAATTAAATAGTTGGCCTTTTCAAACCTACTCAGTCCAATCCATGATAATACGGGGGAGAGCTTATTACGGACAGCACTGAGAAGAAGACAGGAAACATTACTAGACAGGGTTCTACCTCATGCTCACATTTATACTGGGATCAATTTGGAATCAGCATCCACCTCACCTACACATATTTGGAGATATTGGGGTAAAACCTGCACAGATATGGGGAGAACATACAAACTGCACATATCCAGTGGAAAGACACAAATCCAGGATGCTGGATCTGTGAAGTAATTTACTGCACTACCAGACTGCTCACAAAACTGTGATGCGTGAAAGGAAATTTGAAAATACAAATGTGCAAAATGTAATTCTTAACATGTTTAGGTCAAAACTAATAATGCTTCTCATATGCATTTGCAAAATATTGGCTTTTTGGCACATTCACGATTTGTGCTTGGATGGCTGAGTATTGAATGGAGTTGACCAGTGTTTCATATTCTGAATGACTCAGTGTTAGAACACCTGTGTTTCCCTCATACATGGTGTTTTTTTTTCTTGAAATTGGGATGGCTATACCTGTATATATTGAATATCTTTATAGTTTTCACTAAACAGTTCATTTTAGGACATCTCTGTTTTTCAGTTTTTCATTATTTTTTTTTTTTGATCACAGATAAGCCCGCATTATGTATTGCTAAGTGTTTTGCCAGTTCACTCCCTTTCTTTATGGTCATTTTATTAGAATGTTTGAGAAGGACATAATCATCAAGTTGCCTTTTTTTAGCTTTGTATGGCCATTTACAGTTTTTAAAAATAAACATTTTGCCGATGGCATAGTTGGCATGCCATCTCATTTGAACTCGATTCTCAGCAAAGGTTTTATTGGAAATAATCTTTCACCACATCACATGTACAAAATATCCAGATAAGCCAAAAAAGCAAGACAAGATGTTCCTGTTACACCTACCTCTGCTGAGCTATGGCTGACAGCCCCGGACAGTACCAGTCTTGAGTAATGGAGGCCCAGTGGCAGGTGTTAATGCTATCCATTTGGTTTTAAGCTGAAAGAAGTGCGCTGAATAGGGCAGCACTCAAATGCATGCAGAGCCGTGGCTGGTGGAATAAACTCATGCAGTATACCAAAAGAATTACTGTTAATTTGAACGAAGGGAAGCGATTATATTTTAGGTTGCCATGGCATCAATGGCTTGGTAATAATGGGGCTTGTGTTTAGATTCTGTTTTCTTGCCGTTCCCCCCACAGTGTCTGCCAGCTATTCCCACAGGGCCCTGGTGGAGGAAGAAAAAAAGGGCACAGTCTGTCTGGGTTGGGGGTGGGGGAGACATTATGGGACAAGGAGGACCCACATATCAAAATGAGTAAATAAACAATAAATATGCCCTAAAACAAAGTGCAAATATATACATTTAAAAAATAAAGAAAACCCCTCAACAACCAAACTGTTCATTCTTTTGCCCCAATCTTAACCCCCTCAAGAGACGTTATACCATCTGTGCCTTCTGAGCAATTGCTCTACGAGATACGCTTGCCCGGTGCCAATGGGGACATTAAAGCTGCCAACCGCTGCTGTCATACAGCCTTCCAGATGCCATTTTGTATGCCAGAGATCTCACATGTGTGGGGGGTAGAGGTTTTGGGGGGTGGGGTGGGGGCAGGTGGCTCTGGTTGTTTCTGTGGAGGCCATCTTGAAAAGGAATCCTTACTGCTGCTTCTAAAATGGCTGTGTTGGCATAAGGTAGGTTGCATCACTGCCTTCTATGCTCAATGAGCGTAATCTCTTTCTGCAAATGTTTCCTATCTATTCCTCCCTTTCTGTCTTTGTTAATCCAAATTGTATTTTATCTTACTAATTATTAGTGAGCAAGTGTTAAGGGAGGAGTGTACATTGTGAAATAAACGAACGGGCAAAGGCAAGGAAGAATACCATCTCCCACTCACTTCTTTAATGTTTTTATTTGATACCCTTTTCTTTCATTTCTTTGTCTCCGTCTCTCTCTCTCTCAAATATGTAAGTGACCTGATAATTGAATTAACAGTTTTTCTAATTCATTCCTCCTCATGATCGCTTCATTTTCTAGGCGTGAATGGCAATTTGCACTGAATGTTTTTCCTTTACCAACCCTACCCCCTTCCAATACCATTGTCTCTGTTTTCTGTCAAATGTGCCATATATACACGTACACATGTACACTGCCTGTTTTATGCAAATCCCGGACAGCACAAATCAAATCAGGCCGTTTCAGATTTTCTTGTGTGGTTTTGGCACATAATCAGACATTGGCAAATGACAAGAAATTACATTGCCAATCTCAAAAATATATAATTTAAATTAAATAAAAATGAACCTGTTCAAAGAGTAAAGCTTTCTGTATTCATAATAGCTCTACTTCAGTTTGTCCATATGTCTTTTAATATAGTCCTTAAAATATAACATAAAACCAAATACTCAATGTGAATGCTTCACATTCAGGCTGGTCTTGTAACTGTTTCAAATACATTAATAAGAGCCAGCTAGCCATAAGCCTAAAAACAAAGGTGTTTTTTTTAATTTTTAATTTTTTTATTTTAAAAGGTAGCTAAACAAAATGCATAAATAACACCTTGCATTAAGACAGCAACCATTAAGTGAATAAATTAATTTGAAACTAATTCTCATTAATAATCAAGTGCTATACCCTTCCACGTTTACACATAATTTACACTGTCCACTCATCAGTATTTGACTAGATTTAATATTCTCTAAACGCCTAATAGTTAATTTAAAGCAACCTTTTTTAAAAATTAATTTTAAGGTGAATTTAGAAAATAAATATTAAAAATTAGTCTGTGTACAACTACATTTCCTGCATTGCTTTTGCACAAATGAATCTGCAGAACTGGATTTGAAGTATCAAGGTACAGCATTAATAATAATAATAATAATAATAATAATTCATTACATTTATATAGCGCTTTTCTCAGTACTCACAATGCTTTGCATCTTGCTTCTCGTTGAAGTACAGCTTAATTTAAAAACAAATGCATAACAAAAAATGAATACATGTACTTAAGCTAAAGTGAATTAACAATTGCTACAGTATGCATTTATTAAAGTGGAAATCTGTGAAATGAGAGTTCTGTATACATATAGACATATATACACTGTTTTATATATATATATATATATATATATATATATATATATATATATATATATATATATATATAGCAGCTATTTAGCATTGAAATTCTTAAATCATTTCAAGCCACAGTATTCATGTTAATTAAAAGCAAGCTATACTATATATATGTATATAAAACAATACAGTACATTATATATTGTTGTGCTATATAATAATGCGAATTATTTGTTACACAATTTCATTTCAACCTGTGAATTAGAGTGTGGAGCAGCATTATGAGAAAAGATGTTCAACTGAACAAAAACTCCCAATCATAATTGGCTGCTGTGTTACTGTGAGGAGTTTTACTTTAAGGATTAGCATTACATTAAAGAATAAAATGACCTCCACCCCAGGTACTTCATATGCGGGGTGTGCCTGCATCTATGCTCAAGCACTGTTCACACAACCAAATATAGTACTCTGTCTTTAAATAGGCCTTTGTTAACCAAGTGCCAAGAGAATTCTTAACAAGCCTTAAACCTCCTTAATTAAGCAAAAGGCATCAATCCATAAGGTCAGTCATAAACTCTCCTTTAGAAAAATCAGCAGACTCATCAACGTCCACACCCATTTTAAAATGGTATTACCACAGTATTGAAATATTACAAAAACACTAGGCTGGAAATAATTCATTTAAAATAATTTAATAAAAATTCAATTCATATTTATATACAGAAAGGATGACAATACATGCTTTAGATTTTTAAAGCCCTTGCCTAATCCATACTGTAAATTTTATATTGAATAATGAGTGTTTAAATGCCCTTTCAGTATCGTTATCAACAGTTCACTCAATTTTGCTTCAAAATATCTCAGATATAGCAATGCTTTCTGTCATATGTGTTTAGCACTTTAGCCACTTCATGGAAAAAAAAAAAAAACATCTTCTAAAACGGAATACAGTACTGTACATAACTGCAAAAATTTGCACACTAACTGCATTCTCTCAGTTATGACATATAAAAAGAAAGAATGTAGAGACAAGGTATTTAGTATCTTTTATTATAATATCAAATAAGCCAGTACACAATTACTGATTATAATGTGTTTCATTCAGTCTGTAACATTCTGGAAAGCAACAATAGTTGTCATATGCAAAAGAATTTTTCGTTTATGACATAATAAAGCTCCTAATGTCTAAGTCAAAAACTAGAAGACAATAAAGCAGAGGAAAATGAGAGAAATGTATTCTTATGCAAACCAAGTGTATTGAGAAATAATATTTCCGCTCACTACGGTATTTTGACTGCAATCAGATGCTATTCTGGGATATTCTGTATATTGCATAGTAGGAAGAGACTGTTTTACTTATCGTCCTTGCCACTTTATTAATTTTATTTTTAAGCAAACTGGAATCACTTGGTCAAAATGCAGGATCATATAAAGTATAACACCAAAATGAATGATATCTATGGATTGCACCTGTGCTGTTCTAAGGCCAGCACTGAGGAAAGGGGTGGCTGTGCAGAGTTAAGTGAAGCTAAATAGTAACTGGGGCTGCTTCTCGAGTGAAAAGAAAAATCACAAACCAGGAAAACATGCAGAATATTTTCTGTTCCTGATTGCGATCGACAAATTCTTGATACATTAACACATAAGTGGCTGAAAGGTCAATCAAAATGTAATAACAATCTGCCAGTCATTCATTCGAGGAACCAACCAATCGTCCAATCAATTGTCCAATCAATCAATCAATCAATCAATCAAACAAACACTGGTTATCTGAGTCACCCCTGCCATGCCATTTCAAGAACAAAGCGTATACTCACAGAAGAGGAAATCGTTGCCCCCCTACCCTGGTTCCACCCAAAAATCGCCGTTAATATTAAGTCTTCTTTTACATGAAGGGCGTTTTTATTGTTAATGAAAATATTCCCGACTCTGTTAAAAAATGCATTTTTGCTTGCTTATTGTTATTTTGCGCCCCCAATTAAAAGGGCGTTGCTTCATCTGCTCATAGCGATTACATGTGACAACACGTAGGTTTAAGACACAATAAAGCAACTGCTCCTGTTAATGAATAAGCCCAGACAAGATGGATCTCATTAACACAATTGCATTCAAACGAGCACAAGGGCAGAGCCGCACTTAAAGATACAGTAGCGCTTTATAGCTGGCATTTCACGCTGTCCTTGGCGATCACGGCCGTATTGTAAATCTACGTCAGCCATTACATTTTATACACTTTGTCCTAAAGGGGTACCAAGCCGAACAAAACACAATATCTTTAAAATAGATGTTGCCGAGTAGTTTCATATCTTCATTGTGCTAATATACGAGCTATTTGAATGATTTTTGAGGTCATTTATCGCTATAAATAGGCGAGGCTAATTCGTATCACTATAACAAGAACACATTTCGAATTCATTAAAGTTAAGAACAGTGCAGAAAACCAAATGTCATGTAGTTCCGGTTAAATCTAAACATTTCAAAATGTACTTGTTGAAATGTATTAGTCAAAATCTCTGAAATATATAAAGCCCGAACACTGAAACCGTATTTTCCACAAGGCTATTATACCTTAAGAGTGAACGAATAATAGGTAGAACTTTTCATTTGTGATTTGCTCCTTTAACGGACTGAGTATACAGTATATCGCAATTAGAGAGCTTGGCGGTTGTTAAGGGGTGTGGTCTCCAATACCGCGTTGCATTGGCCCAGGCCAGCACAAAGATCCCTAAGCCTTAATCAAATGAGGTATAATTGCTAGAAGCCGATATAGTTTAACATGTTGCTTCCTCTTTTGTTTAGACATTAATTACTCAGTTGAAAATTATTTTACATTTGGGGTTGATTGCGACACACTGTCTGTCCACTTGTGTATGGACGTTGAGCAAATAACACAATGAAAGTGAATTATTGCAGTATCCACTGACAAGCAAACAGAATGTTACCCGATTATTTAAATATTCTTAAGATAAAACAATTGGGCTAAGTTTTTTATTTAGGTTAGTGCAGTGGCAGGGAAGCATCTCCTTTTTCTTTAACAGAAGTCCAGGATCTACCAGTTCTTCCTCTTTCTTTCTGCATTCATCTGTTAAAAGAGTGTATTCTATTCATCTCATCTTTACACTTTAATGCACTTTCCAATTACCTTTACTGTTTCTACCTATCATGCATGCTCAGTGCATGCTCCGGTTTACAGTGTCGTGTACAGGTGTGACAGTTTGCTCTATAAAGGTTCAACGTTAAATAGATATTCAAAATATGTTTTAATATTTCTGTAAGAATTGAGGCATAATTCACAATAAAACAACATGAATGTATGGAAGTTAATTATAGGAAAATACCTTTTTCTTGTTTTCCTTTTCTTTTGGCAACATGTGTCTGGAGCAGAATACACAAAATATTCAGTGTATACAGGATTCTGTTGCTGTTAGACTAGAGAATCCATTTTTAATTTTTTTGGGGCATCTTGTAATCGAATGCAGATGTTTGTTGCTATTTTTAGTATTATCTAATGCACAGGAGAATTTTTTTGATGACATTTAAATGAGCATATTGTAGTATAGTAAATAAAAAAAAGAAATACAAATCTACCTTTGTGGTAAGGTTTTAATTGAACAAAGTGTACATCTGATTATTTTTAGGTCTTTGACAAGGAGTATGTTAAACATATTAAAATAAGAAAAAGATTCCAAAGCAAATGTATTCATCTGCCAAATATTTTAGGTGAAGACTGTACAAATACAGTCACACTCAAAATAGGAGTAAACTTTCAGTGTCAGTCAGTCCAGCACCCTGGCTCTCTGTTGAATAACGAAACCTCAAACCCTGGAAGGAGCCCACATAAATATTCAAAAATCCAATCTGCTTACATAAAACAGCCTTACTAGGCATATGAGCCCTGCTCCAAGCACTGTGATTTGCCAGGTCCATTAGCTTTACCATGCTGTAATTGATAAGGCAACTCAAACAGCAGTCATGTATTTGCAGTGTATCTATATCTATATCTATATCTTATATGGAACATAACATAATATTCTCAAACTCACTTAATCCATTTCAGGGCCTTGGTGGCCAGCACTAATCCTTGCCTCATTGAGTATTAGGCAGGTACTATCCCTGGACATCCATCATATAGCTATGCAGATAAATACTGAATTGTTGCCTAGAAATTGATAGAGTTAAGGATAACTGCTTTACCGCTTCAGAGGCCTGGTTTTGATTCTTGGCCTGGTTACTGGATATTTGGAGTTAGCATCTTCTCTTAACATTCACAGTGGCTTTCTCTGAGTACTGAGGCTCCCTTTTACGTTCCAGTGAGTACAAGTTAGGTTGAGAGGCAGACATAAATTGAGCATTTATATCTGTGTGTGTATATGTGCCATTCCTTTGGTTCAGGTCTTGACAGTGTGGTATATTGTAGTGGGTAAGTCTAAGCAATTTTAAATAAAAAATTGCTGGTTAGTTCCTGGCTAAAATCTAATATGTGAGCCTAAATAAGTCACTTACACAGCCTGAGCTTCTCTGTATATATAAGTAATACGTATATAGAATATTGCCTTGCTCCCTGTGCTGGCTGGGATTGGCTCCAGCAGACCCCCGTGACCCTGTGTTAGGATATAACAGGTTGGAAAATGACTGAGTGATACTGATGACTGATATATAGAATATACATATAATATTCTGTATATTCTTCTTTACATATACTCTGCATGTGTATACAGTAATTGTTCTTTCCCTTTTTGTGTGTGTGTGTGTGTGTATATATATGACTAAAAAATTGCACTAAATGATGCTCACATGGTAAAAATTTAAAAGGAACAAATTATGAAATCAATACCAACAGAATGTGAAAAATGTCTTATTGTGTAATATGATGTTTGTTTTGCTTTTCCACTTATGAATCTCTTTTATTCATCTTTATATTTATATGTTTTTATAGTGTTTTAATTTCTTACTGTTTTGCACTGATAGGATGGCATCCAATTTTGTTGTACATGTGCAATGACAATAAAGGTATTCAATAATATTCAATAGTAATATACTGTATATACTTTAGAGCTCCAGTCCTCCTGAGTGTGGGCATGGATTGGCATATTGCGCACAAATCTGCCAGGATGAGCATTTGTTTTGAACAGTTCAGTACTGGATATGTGGTTTAATTCTTTAAATATAGTGGTTTAGAAGATATCTATTTTTATGCAGTTTTAGCTCTTTGTAGTAACAAAATGATAATGCTTGCTCATTGTATGCCAAATGTAAAATATTTATTGAAAACTTGGCTGTGCTCCCTCATAGCACTTGGTGTCATCTACATCACAGTCCCCAAGCCTATCTCTAACAATATGCAATATACTAAGGAATGAAGCCAACGTGTTCATGTCACATTGTAGTGTACAGTATCATCTTGCACTGTTTACGGCAACAGAGATAATTTTATTTTTGACCTTAAATTGTGTAGTAATTCCATACACTAATGTTGACAACACCTGCATTTGAAAACAATTTAAATATAAATTTATGATTAAATCACTTTTAAAACATTAAGTGAAACAAAATTATTATTATCCTTTACTCTGAATGCTGTTTAAAAAGATCACTTTGTAAAGAGTGCAGTTTTGAATCCTCCCTTACTGTCTGTGCTCAGTCATACACAAACATTCTTGTACACACTCTAGTCTTAAATAAATGTTGTTTTTTACCCCTGGTGTTCATTTGTAAAAGAGAACAGAAATTTGACCTGCCTCTTTAAAAATGAAGCGTGCAGCTGTAACCTCTGTGTTAGTAAACAGTTGATAGTGTTCTCATTCTTTTTCTTCTCTCCATTCTCTCTTCCACAATGGCTGTATTGTGAGGGGGCCACTTGACAAAGGTCTGTCACCCCTTTCCCAGCATTGTCTGGGGTGGTGGTGATGGAAGAATGGGAGTCAGTAGAGAGGGGGGCGATCAGTAGTGAAACGGACCGGGTGGGAAAAAAACAGCCCAGACGAGACAGAGCCAGATGCCTATATTAGCGTCAAAAGCCTTGAAACTGTCTCTTGGACAACAGAGCTCTTTGTTTTTTCCATATATGTGGGGAAATGAGTACCTCTGCCCATGATAATTAATCTGTCCATTTCTGCATATGCATGTCTGATGAGCTGGTTCATATGCAGCCCACCTGATCTTTTTCTTTCTATAATTTTCAATATATGACTCATTTAAGAAGATCAGTTATAAGAAAAAGGTTACATATCTTTCAGGCTAGAAAATGAAATGTAGTCATTTAATCCATTCAAATCATGGTATCATTTTTATGTTTGATGCCAAGGGCTTTATGGGCACAGAAGAGACCATGAATTATTTTAGCATTTTTAACACCAAAGTATCATAGTTTCAGAGTCTTTCTTGGGTTTTCTGTGTCGTATTCTCTATTTAAGTCTCATATTTTAGGGCATTATCTTTGAATTATAGACAAGTGAAGTTATGATTGCGCTTGAATCTTCCAGAGATGCAGAGATAAATCGTTTGCTTTAGTTGCACAATATTGAGATCCTGTGGAAAGAGGTTATGTTCAAAGCTCAAAGTCTATTTAATACTATAATGGATGAGCTTCTCATTTATGTTGTTGCATTATGGCATCAGCAAGAAACCCAAATGTAATTTAACTTGCTATTGATAGATTATATCTCAAGTTATTTAAAACTGCAGTGTAACTTTAATAAGCTGACCTAATATCCTCATTTAGAAGAACAGCAAAAACTTGAAACTCCCCGTTCACTTGCTGGATCTCATTTATGTTCTTGGAATTATTACTACACTTTAATCAAGAGATGGCTGATTCAGAAAATATGGTCTTAAATGTGATCAGATGATGTTTGTTTATTTGCAAGCTCAAGTATCTTATTTCCCATGTGCCATTAGAAGGGTCTAAAACACACTTGACACTGAGGCATTGAAACCATGTTATTTCAGGTCTAGCGTATGTAATACACAACATATTTGTAGCTTTTGGTTTTGTGCGCACTAATTGTGAAAAGGAAGATTGACCTGATTACATGCTTCTGAAAAGAATTACCTACAAATTAAAGATGTACATAGGAGCTGTGCAGATTTTTCCTTTATTTAACAAACCTAGTGTTGCATATTATGATTATGTCCCCATTATCCAAATGATATACACTTTAGCCACAACCAATGTATCTCCTTCTTTCTTAACATAACAAAATATATCAACAAACAAACACATATTCTATCTATCTATCTATCTATCTATCTATCTATCTATCTATCTATCTATCTATCTATCTATCTATCTATCTATCTATCTATCTATCTATCTATCTATCTATCTATCTATCTATCTATCTATCTATCTATCTATCTATCTATCTATTATATTGTACAATTCATCTATCTATCTATCTATCTATCTATCTATCTATCTATCTATCTATCTATCTATCTATCTATCTATCTATCTATCTATCTATCTATCTATCTATCTATCTATCTATCTATTATATTGTACAATTCATCTATCTATCTATCTATCTATCTATCTATCTATCTATCTATCTATCTATCTATCTATCTATCTATCTATCTATCTATCTATCTATCTATCTATCTATCTATCAGTGGCTCCTTTTAAAGCATTTGTTTCTTGTATGATGCTTTTGGGTCCTGTTAGAATGAAGGTATTACAATAATACAATAGGTACAGCTTAGGTAATAATGACAAAGGTGCATGGCATGATAAAGTCCAACACCCATTAGTTAGGACAACATTAAATTATAACTGAAGAAAAATGTCATATATTTCATTAAAATATTTTAAGAAACATTCCTGTGATGAATAAATATCTGTGATTGCTTGGCAGCTTTCCCACAGCTGGTTTCTTCTTCATGCCTGATCCTGCCAGGAGAGGCTGCAGACCCAACATTAAAATAATTTGGTTGAGAAACTGAATGGATGTACAAATACAGAAGTAAAAGAAGCTATAACTTCAAACTTAAGCTTGCTGCTTCTATCTAAGTTGATATTTCTTTTTTCACAGTAATGGCCCATCATGTTACTCCACTATTGTATTGTGTTTAGCCATTTTTTCCTCTTTTACTTTTTAATTTACACTTTCATGTCTTCTTCATCCTGTGATTTAAACAATATTTCTCAAGTATGCTAGTACATCCAAATGTGTTCATGGCTACCAGAGTGATCAGACAGGAATACATGTTGTTTATTCTCATACCTATACATGGGATACAATACATTTTTAAATCAACACTTATTTTACCTCATAGTAGACAACTGGGGTGTAATGAAATGGTGAATTGTTGGAGAAATAAAAGGTAAATGATCCTGACAGGGTCTAGTTTGTTGGACAGTTTCTTTGTGGACAATTTCTTTTTTTCAATGCTGTAGACTGGCAATTAATTAAATCTCCATTAAATATATTGCTCCCATTGAAAGGGGGAACACAAATGGAGAATAAGAAAGAGAGGGAGAGTTTAAACAGAGGGCAGACGACAGTATTTTATAATGAAACAATGGAGAAAGTAAAAAAAGCAGCAAGAGTGTGGCTGCTTATGCGAGAAAGACTGAGACAGGTGACATTTACAAAGAGGAGACGCCATTTTTAAGAGTAAAAAGACAGAGAAACCTTGTTCTCACCAGTGCATAGGAGGGATCAGGCCAAGCAATTGTTAATGCATTCATGTGGCTACAGTACAGCGGCGAGATGCTAATTTATTCATAGGGAATGTGTGTGTGTTTATGTGTGTGTGTGTGTGTCTCTGTGGGTCTGTGTCAGAGGATTGAAAAGGGGTTCACTGTCTGGGGCTGTCTGCCCTGCCATGTGGCAGAAAATGTGTCCAGCATTGTAATAGCACCAGAAAAAACAGTCTGGAAACTGGAAAAATGTCTATTGTTGTTTTCTCTCTCTCTCTCTCCCACCCCGACCCACCTCCTGTCTCATTTCACACATGTAGTATGTTGCTTGATTTTCAATAACAAGAGCTTAACTTGCACTATTTTGTATTTTTGCTATTTATGCATTTTTTTATTCGTTGTTAATTACGTAATTTCACACAGCCCACAAGCCTTTTCATTTTTCAATGCCTGTGTTCTCTGGTATTTTTTTTGTATTGCTGATAAAGTGTTTGATTGTATAAATCTGTGAGAGAATGTTGAGTTAGAAGCCATGACATGCATATTTCTGTACACACTATCACATCTCTCTTTTTGATACCTGTCCACAAAAAAAAAAAAAAAGGAAAATGCAGTTCTACACCCTGGGATTTCTAAACTGATGAGTAAGCTAAAGCTGTAGGGAGAGGATGCAGGCATAAGAAGATGAAAAGGCAACAATCCGACTGACATCAGTTTCAGCTTGTCAGAATAAAGCATGCTGCTATATATGCCATAAGAATAATTTGGGCAATTGATAGTAAAGGAAGCATTTAGTTTATATATGGTACAATTTCTTTACAAATGCAACTACACAGATGACTTAGCAAAAAAAAAGAATTATAGACAAGATTGTATTAAATGGCAGATTAAAGGTAACACCAGCAATTAGGTATAAAGGAGAAATTCTTGCACAATAAAAATGCTATTCAGCATTGCATGAGAAGCGTATTGGTAACTAGCTGTAGGATATATTTGGAGAGGCTGAATACACAACACTTACTAGTGACATTGCCAGTTTTATTTTATTATAGGATTTCAGAGCAAGCCCACAAGTTCTATATATGCTGTGATGGACGACTGGGATTCTGGCCCAGTCGGGATACCTGGAGGATGGAAGGTGTGGGTGAGAGACAGATCGGGGACATGGGACTGGAGCTAGGAAGCTCAGTCCTGTTGGGGACCATAGCCTCAGTGCAAACCAAACCGGGGGGATGCCCTCTCATGTCCTGGGGAAGGTATTGTCTCTCACCCGGACCTTCCATCCTCCAGGTGTCCTGACTGGGACAGAATCCCAGTCGTTCGTCACAATGCTCATGTCAGGAATGTAACTTGGGTGAAGTTGTACTGATGTGTTGAAGGATTTTGAGGCAGTTGAAATTCAATTATTGCTATATTTAACAAAAGCAAACTTTGTTTATAGCTTGCAGCCCATTAACGTGACATTTTGGGAGCTCTTATAGTCATTTGTTATGTAAAAAGTAAACTTTATTAAACTTAATTCAACTTTAAATTCAGATTATAAAAGAAGTAGAATGAGTTTATTCTTCAGATACTGCTAGTCAAAACACAACTAATTGTAAAAACTATTCTGGCTCAATAAGTATTTTCAATCATACAATCTAAGATTATGGAACATAAATGCTCATGTCATAAGATGGGAGGTTGAGCACACCTCCTCTGCAGCCCATATTTTATGTGTGTTCTTATTTGTAATGTGGCTCTGACACTAAACCATAACTGTCTCCCAATGGATATACATACAAACAGGCTGCCATATTGTACCCACATGTTGTTGACATCTGCTCTACTACAAGTTTGTTGCATTTCTACAGTAACCATACAACTGATGGAAGTAAGCAGAGTGAATCAGCAGGTGCTACATAAATAGGCATAAGAGAAATTTATGCCACAGTAGATCACTTGTTAGCAGATAAAGAGAGAAGCCAAAAAGGTAGGCATCTTCCCATTTGTCTTACAACGACTGGTTTACTCTCTCTGGTGGTGACCCTTCCCCCAAGTGGATGCCGCAGCTGTGAAGTTCTTCTTAATCTGGGGATAAGCTTGATTATCCCAAGAAGAGTTGTCCAAGGCTTTGTCAGAGCAACAGGGGAGCTTTCAAACTATTTTTTTTTTTTTTTGTCAGCCATGCACATCTGAAAATCTGGGAATTGGAATTCCT
Organism: Erpetoichthys calabaricus; assembly: GCF_900747795.2. Taxonomy (NCBI): domain Eukaryota; kingdom Metazoa; phylum Chordata; class Cladistia; order Polypteriformes; family Polypteridae; genus Erpetoichthys; species Erpetoichthys calabaricus. The sequence goes on from NC_041410.2 coordinate 41,105,598, forward strand.
GGGCACAGCTCTGACTTATCTTGCAAACACCAGGAAAGTCTCTCTTTCTTAGAGATCTCAGTCCTAGTTGATCAATGCTGCTGGAGCACGTTACACAAACTGGCTAGCTGTGCTAAGGGAAGGATATGTGCCCAATGAGATGAGGGTGAAGGTCTTCATCATGTTTAACAAAGATTAAATAATAAGTAGAAGATCTCCTCTGTGATTCTTTTAAGCATTTGTAACTCAAGTAATTGTTTCCCATTACTGTAATTTACACAGTTTAGAGACAATTTGCAGGTAATCTTTCATGAAAAATGGCCTTGATTGATAACAAAGAAGACCATGTAACTGTTGTGATAAAAACATTGACAATTGCTGTTTACATAAAGGTACCGAATATGCAAGTTTTCTTTTCCTTTGCTAAGTTGAAATATAATAGTCAGGCAATGAAAAGTCAAGAAAAATGACACCTTTTATTGGCTAACTAAAAAGATTACAATATGCAAGCTTTTGAGGCAACTCAGGCCCTTACATCTTTCATGAAGAAGGGGCCTGAATTGCCTGGAAAGCTTGCATATTGTAATTTTTTTATTTAGTCAGTAAAAGGTGTCATTTTGCTTGACTTCTCACTACATTCATAATGGCTAACACAGTACAACACCCTAGTACTACATAGTCAGGCAAGATATGTTACTATATAGCTATGGAAAATATCATAACCAGTGATAGATAGATAGATAGATAGATAGATAGATAGATAGATAGATAGATAGATAGATAGATAGATAGATAGATAGATAGATAGATAGATAGATACTTTATTAATCCCAATGGGAAATTCACAATATATGGGTTTTTCTGTTTGTTGTGAGGTTATGAAATGTTTATTCCGTGCTGTTTTAAACAGAATACTTATTTATAAGGCATTAATTTGACTTTTTAAACTGCATTCGATCCCCTGGGTTTGTGCTTTCTTTCACACTAAATTTCATGACAGGAAGCTGATAGTCTTTGTTAGGTTATAAGAGCATAAGCACTTGATTCAAAAACTTAGTTGTACACACCTGACGAAAATCTGAGTATGAAGTAAATTCTCATTGATTCCTATCATCACATTAGCAAAATATTCTTCATTTTCATTAGTTTAATCAATTGAAATGAAAACTAAAGTGTGTGGAACATTCATTTGTCTTCCACAAACCCTCATACTGCTTTTTTGTTACCACTTTATCGCTCAGACGTTTGACTACAGCATGGGATAATGTTCTTCTAGCAGAGTGTAGCACAGGTATGCTGTGTAAAGTTAACATCCAGTCACAGGAGTCAGTTTGAAGCTGGGATACACTTTCTTTAGCTCATCAGAGATGTTATATTGACTCTGTGTGATTTGTGTCTAAGAAAAGGTTGATTTTAATTGAAAGGGCAGTTTTGTTTCGTAACTTTTTCTGTCTGTTTTAGGTGATAGCACAGTGCAGTTCATTAAGCTGCTCAACATCGATCATTTTATCAAAATGTAGGCCATGGCAAATTCCTTTGTTCATTTTCATCTAACAATGTTTGCTGTTTGGCAAAAAGAGAATACCAAAGTTCACTTAAATCAAAATGTAATGAGAAAATGATGCTAAATTAATTTCACTTTCAATTTAAAGTCAGAATTTTATGAAATTGTTTTCAAACTAATTGAGATATGACTATGGCAGTAGCATAAAAATTTAATGATTGCTTGGCTCAGGCATTGCTGGACTACATTATCAAATATTTTCTGTCATTTGGTCTTTCATCAGTAGCTTGCCCTATGACCTTAGCAAATGCAAGTCCCTTGGGTCAGTTTTGTAAGTGTCAAGTTACTAATGCCAAGAAACTGTGATCCTCTTAACATTAAACTAGGATGATAGATTATGATTACTCTTTACGCTGCCTTCAGATATTTGAAGTAGCATCAGTTTAATCAATTGCATTTAAGTCACTGAACTGACATTCTCTAGAGTGCCATGAAAGGCCAGCACCAAATGGACAAGTTTAGAGTAAAAACAACTCATTAAATCAGTGGTTCCTTTAATGTCCTACTAATTCTATCATGTAGTTCTGATGAGCCTAAAATATAAACATTTCAGCATAGCCTTATTTTATACCATTGTACAGAAATCACACTAATTAACATAATACATTGTCAGTATTTGAATATAAAAAAAAATCTTACATTGTGAAGTAATGTTTAAAACTATAATGCATTTGCAGCACCCCTTTTGCTGTTACTAAAGTGATGAATATTATTACTATTATATATTTCCTTGCCAATGATTGTTTCTCTCATAAAGTTTTAATCACATTGCCACCTGTTTTTGTCAGATTTTCTTGAATTAAAGCCCTTCAGTATACCATTTAATAACAAAAAAAACCTTTTCTTACAGTAATGTGCATGGAAAACTGTACTCTCTAACAAAGTATCCTACTTTTAGGATTCGATTTTTCCTTTTTAAACTGTACTTTATGATCCCTCTCTGTTTGTTCATTTTCTCTTGCCTCATTTCCATGTCACATTTCTCCATCCCTCTGTATCTGAATGCTGTTTCCATCTCCCCTCCTCCCCTCCCTTGTTCTCTGCATCCCTGAGTGATATCGCCCTCCGCTCCGTCCTGTTGCCAAGGGAGAGGAGGAGGCTTGGCTTAGTAATGCATTGGTGAAAAGGCTGGCCTGTCAATGTGTCTGAGAGGAGTCATCAGGCTGTTCCCCCATGCAGCTGGATGGAGGCATGCAGTACTTACAGGAGGAGCCTGGGAATGTTAGCTTTGTAGAGTTAACGTATCCGTATCTATCTATCTATCTATCTATCTATCTATCTATCTATCTATCTATCTATCTATCTATCTATCTATCTATCTATCTATCTATCTATCTATCTATCTATCTATCTATCTATCTATCTATCTATCTATCTATCTATCTATCTATCTATCCTTCAGTCAGTCATTGCTCACTCCTCTGTCCCCACTATCTAAATGATATACACTTTAGCCACAACCAATGTATCTCCTTCTTTTTTAACATATCAAAATATATCAACAAACAAACATATTCTATCTATCTATCTATCTATCTATCTATCTATCTATCTATCTATCTATCTATCTATCTATCTATCTATCTATCTATCTATCTATCTATCTATCTATCTATCTATCTATCTATCTATCTATCACATGTCTGTGTCTCCAGAAAAAAAAATTGACATTATACTTGGATAACAATTCTATCATAGGTGATTCACACAGCAATGCAGTTTCTAGCCTTAGTTCAAAGTGAATGAAGTGTAATTGTGCTAAAGAGTTTTTGGGGGTAGGGAGGGGCAGTGGTAGTTGTCTGTGTGTGTTTTTCTTGAGGTCTCATTCAAGTTTGAGGTCTAGGAATTGGGAATAAAAGGCAACCTATTTGCATAAGCCACATGCTGTGTGGGGAAAAAAAAGATATCAGAGTAGATAAAAAAGAAATAAATCCTGCTTTGTTAAGATGGATGGAATGACTGAAAGACTAAAGGAAACCAGAACGAGGGGGAATAGTGGTGGTGCGAAGGACTGAACATTGACAGTGAAAGTTTTCTTTCTTTTCTTTTTTTTTTAATAAATCTCCCAGAGGGATTAAATTGTCTAGAAACTTTTTCTTCTTTTTTGGAAAAATGGTCAATGGTGCGGGGAAACTTTCCTTGTACATGAATACCAAATTGGTAGAGAAAGAGATCTTTATTAGTTGTAAGAGTAGCAAAAGGAGACTCTAATCACTGCATGCAGAGGACTTGTTTGAGACAGAAAAGATTTTTCTCTTGGAGGTGTAATACAATAGTGGTTTATGTATATTGCTAAACTCTGAACATTACATGTTTTATTTCAATGATATGATGGGATAATAATAAAAATTAAACATATATATATAAATCACACATTTTTTAAACACAGTATATATATATATATATATATATATATATATATATATATATATATATATATATATATATATATATATATATATATATATATATATATATATATGCCTTTGATTCTTGTAAGTCTAAGCATTATCCTCTGGAATAAAAATACTATTTTATGATACGTGATTTGTTTTTTTTCCCTTCGTGGATCTCCAGCTGCAAATATGCAAACCGTATCACAGACCTTCTCTTCCATATATATATATATATATATATATATATATATATATATATATATATATATAAAAGATGAGAAAAAGGAAAGCAAGGAAAATTTATGCAAATAATGTCCATTATTTTTGACTTTTTTTCATTAAAATTTAAATTTGTTATAATTTAATGTTATCCTAACTGATGGGTGTTGGATTTTATCATGATTTGCATCTTTTTCATTATTACCTAACCTACACTTATTGTCAGTCAGTATTATTGTAATATCTTCATTCTAACATATAAGAAACAAATGCTTTAAAAGAAGCCACTGATAGATAGATAGATAGATAGATAGATAGATAGATAGATAGATAGATAGATAGATAGATAGATAGATAGATAGATAGATAGATAGATAGATAGATAGATAGAACTTTATTTCTTCCAAGAGAAGCTTAACTTTTAAGGAAGCTAAAAATACAGAAATTTAATAATGAAGAACAGCAACAAGACTCTCAAACATACAGAAGAAGTAGAAAAAAGAACAAAACCAATTCTAATTTGGCCAATGATAAGAAAGTGAAGTATTATAAAGATTTACTGCTGTAGGTATGAAGGAGCCCTTTCAGTATTTTCTGACACACTGCTGGACACACTGCTGCTGAATAATTCATTGGCTTAAACTACTCAATATTATTGTGTCATAGAGAGAATGTCCAGCATTATTCATACAAGCCCTCAGTTTTGTTGTCTTCTTTCCACCAGTGCTACCTCCAAGTGCTTCAAGGGGGTGTGTCCATATCTGTGCTTGCTCCTTGAATCAGCTTATTGATTTGGTGGTCCTCTCTTGAAGTGATATTACTAACCACAACTTAGAAACTCTCACTGGACATAACAGAGTTATAGAATATATAAAGGGTGTTATTACTCACATTATAAAACCCAGCCACCTAGGAAAAACACTCTGCTCTGTCTTTTTTTATGTTTATTATATTTCTGTCCTTTCTTATTTTTTTTCTTATATATTCTTATATTTATTGTATATGAGCATCTTCAGATACAAAATAGCATCCAGCCCTGGACAGAAATACAGCCAGTTTCAAGGTAGTCTCACACACATAACTTGTGCCACTGGAAATATGTTGTATCTTCCAATAACCTGACTGTAGATTATAGGAAATGGGAGGAAAATTGAGCTTCCAAGAAGACAGTTCAAGCTGTGCTCAGAAAGTGACCATGCTAGTATTTGAAGCTAAACCTCTATAGCCTTGAAGAAGTAGTGCTAATTACTGTGTTAGTGACATTAAGTTAAATAATGATATTCTTAAATGTTAAATTACAAGTACTGTATATTTTTGAAAACAATAAAAGGAGATATGCACTTTATGAGGTAGAACTGACACAGTCATCATTGCCTTTGCCTAACACTTTAGCAGAAGGGGGTTCACGTCCAGGCCTTGTTAATGTCTGTGAGTTGATACGTTTTTCTTCAATTGTGTATTTTGATTGTAAAAGTAGGAGAGAATGTACAAACACAGGTTGTGATTGACGAGTTCTTTGCCATGAAGAATGAACATTTGAAGATGCATTTCAAACATCCTAAAATGCATTTCACATACCCTAAAATTTAGTGTTTAACACTTTTCATGATATTACATATGAATGCCCTTATATTTTCAGATATTTAGAATACATTATAGGATATCTCAAATGCATTTCAAAATATCGTAAATACATTTTTAGATATTTTACACAAACATGCTACGAATTGTTTATAACTAACCTTGAGATATCTCAAAATCCCTCCTGTGAAATTTCTTATTTATTCATAATGACTTCCTGCCTGTCTTCGATTGACGAGAAGTGATTCTGAGATATATTGAAATGCATTTGAGTTGTCTGAAATGGAAAGGGAGTTACAGGTGTTTTGAAATTCCTGCACATGCATTTTAGAAAACTTTAATTGTATTTTAGATATCAAAATGCCTTTTTATATTTCTCTTAAGTGTTAATTTGCTTTGCCATTAGTAGTACCCCATGCTGGTGGAAACGTTTTGACCTTGCACCTCTCCTGGTTTCCATGGATGTATTGCTATAAAAACATACCATGACTTTCATGGTTTTATAGGTTTATAGACTAATTTTCTCACTTTAGAGAAGCTATGATTCTTTGTACCTATGTTTGAGTACTTGGTTATTGTAGTATTGCCTACCAAATACTATTTAATTTTTAGATGACATTTACAGTATGTGAATATTGTTTTTATTGTCTACAAACATTCCTCATGTATATTAACTGCTATAAGTTTTAGCAACAATGTGCTGTTAAATCTATGTTTAAATTCATATATTGTTTGCAGTTTTAAAAATTTGTATTTGCCAATTACTGTATTCTGCACATTATTCCCTGTCCTTACAAGCCAAACATCATACACAATTGTATGTGCTAAGCCAAAGGTGTCATTTAAAAACCATTTAGGCAAATCGTACTAGAGCTATCTGATTTCAAGGGGAGCAGATGGCGGGAGTGTTGTGCTGCTTAAGAAGGCATGAGGTGTGTTACAGATTAGTGCAGGATTTTCGGCTAGGCTTTTAGATGCTATGTTTTGTATCCCTAGTGCTCATTAAATTCCCCTCATTTAATTTTTCTCCTCCTTCTATAGAAGGCACTGGGCTTAGAGCACAGTCTGTCTGAGTTATGTTAAGGCTGATGGACAGGCTTGTAAAGTCACTAGACAGTAATGGGTTCAGGCATCCTGGAGGGACTCTTGTTAAAACTCAAGGAGAGATGTGCTGTAACTGTTGGGTAGTTAACATGGTTCCCACTTCAATAGAAAGAAATAATACAACATGGCATGAAAATACCTCTTGACTTTTTAACTCAGTTTCCGGAAAAATTGTCCTTTTCAATACATGTGGTGGGTCTGGCTTCAGGTCCTGGCCTGGGCTTTGCCTGTGCAGAAGTTCTTTATGCTTTCTATGTCTCCCTGGGCTTTGCTCCCCAAATCTAAAAGGCATGCATATTAAGTTAAATGGCCGCTCTAAACTGACCCTATATGAATGCTGGTCTGGATATATAACTGGGCCTTGTGATGGACTGGCTCCCCTTTTAAGGTTTGTTAGGGTTTTGCATTTAATGCTGCTGGACTAAGCTTCAGCTCTTGTAACACTAAACTGTATTAAGCAGGTTTCACAAAAGATGGATGGATGAACATTCAGCAACTGTCACTCATATTGCAGATTTTCTAGTCCATCATCTCTCATCACTTATAACAAGATTACAATCTCTGTAGGGGTTTAAAGAGTCAGCCCATTTTGTTTGACCAGTTTTTCTGTTGGGGATTTTCCTTAATTTAGAGTATCAATAAGATGTAACAATCTGCATTTGTTCGCTATTTAAAGATGCAATAATTCAACTCAATCTATAATTCTTTCACATTATATACATTGATGTTATCATTAACATTGTTATATATTTTTCATTTTTGAAGTTATAGTCACCTTAGTTCATGAATTTGTCTAAATTTAAAATAACAATGTTTGTGCCATGGTACCCATTTTACAGTGGCAAGAAAAAGATAGTAATCAGTGTTCCTACAATTATTTGATATAAAATGTAATCTTAATATTACATAAATATAGTTTGAAATATCAAATAACAAAAAAAGCTTAAAAGTTTATGCTTTTATTTAAAACTTGTTCACACATTGATTGTTTTATTGTAATAGTATGTAAACCTATAGATTGCTAAATTAGTAACTATCTTTTGTAGATGACAATAGAATGAAATTATAATCAAATCTAAGTTTAAAAGCCAATTCCAGAAATAAAGGTTGATTTGTTGTCACAATTGTAGCTAAAAGAGGTAAATGATGTTATAATCAGCAGAAAATTCTGCCAGCCCCACAAAAAGCTGATTTGATGCTTATAAGGGTGTAAAGATTATGCCTTCATTTCTAAAGCCTTTCATCTTTATCAGCCCATAGTCAGAGAGAACATGTGAAAACAGAGAATCTTCAACTCCATTGCTATTCTATGCAGAAGTGACCATCTATTAATAGTTACTGAAATAGCAGAGAATACAATAGTATATAAGGTTACAAAGAAACTTACAGTAATAGCTAGAGATTCATCTTCCATTTCTTAAGGTTACCACTCTGGACCCCAGCATAAGGAAAACCTGAACAAAGGTGATATGTACAGGAGGCTACCAAGTAGAAGGGCTATGTGTTAAAAAAATGGTAGTGCTCTCTGTCTTGATATTACCACAGTCCAGTAGTAGCATCATAGGCCCACGGGCAAAACAGAGCACTGGGGCCCCCGTTTTAATAGCAAAACAGAAACATGTGGGCTTCTATGCTTGTGGGGCCCCCGGGCAACTGCCCAGTGTGCCCATGCGATAAGACGGCCCTGTCCAGTAGAACACAAGGAGAATGTTCAACAGACAGATGAGGCAAACTGGAACTTTTTGCCTTATATGAGAAATTCTTTATTAAATTAAAAAAAAAAATTATGTATTTCCTTAAAATCATGAAATGAGTAAAGACAAGTACTGTATAAGGGTTTGAGACCTGGCATGCAATTTCAAACCCAACTGTACAACATTTTACAGAGGTATCAACCATGACTCAACATTTTACATATTTTGAAGAATACAACAGTTTTAAACACACAAATGAATATATAACAGTAAAATACACTTGTCAATTTGTAATTGCTTAAGGAAAAGACTCACCTTAAAATGAATAGTCTGTGCAAAATGGCCCAAATATCAGTGTCTTGATAGTGTCTGTATGTAGTAATGTTTGTTTGTATGTTATTATATTATCAACAAGTCCTGGATATGTATGAAGTTATCAATGGTTAATCGGATAAGGGCATAAATACTGTTATCATCAAAGATCGAGCAACAGATTAGTATGTTCAATAAAGATATAAAAAACTATTAAGTACGTTTACTACTAGTTCTCTGTATTTGTGATTGGGATTAAGATGAAGGTTAGGAATGCAAAAAATGTATGTAGAGTTTACAAATCTTTTATTAATATCTATCTATCTATCTATCTATCTATCTATCTATCTATCTATCTATCTATCTATCTATCTATCTATCTATCTATCTGTCTGTCTGTCTGTCTGTCTGTCTGTCTGTCTGTCTGTCTGTCTGTCTGTCTGTCTGTCTGTCTGTCTGTCTGTCTGTCACCATTAACTCTTCTGTAGCTGTATTCTGGCAGGATCTTCATCATAAGTGTCTGTTCTGTTTTCATGGTGGGGAAATGATTAAAACTCATTACCTCATTCATTTTCTTTTTTGGTTAGACAATTGATATTGTACAGAATAACACTGATAAAACTGATACGTAGCTCATAAAGCCATTTCAAATATACAATTAATCACCCTACTGTGTCTGCATGAGAATGTGTTGATTTTAACTATTATGTTTATATTTTGTTCAAAATTTGAAAAATAATAAAACTACATTTTATTTTTATATGTTGTGATTGAAAAAGGGAACTAAGCAATGATGAGAAAGATGCTGTGACTAATGAAAACACATCATAGCTAAATGCCCTCTACATGATATTTTTACCAGTCATCCATGATCTCATTCATTCACTTATGTTCCCTCAGGGTAGACCTGTGAGTTAAAGGTAGTTAGTTAGCTAGTTCTGTGCCCCTTGTCTCTTGTTTCATCCTCTATGCCATTCATTGCAGGATGCAGGATTACCTTTAAGATTTAAATAAAGAGCAATATGGTAAATTTTGAGTTGTTAACTTACACCTTTCTGAAGGTCAGAATGGCAAAGACTCTAGAATTGCCAAGACAAGTTGTTAAAACAAATGCACACCTGCACATATAGCCTACTAATAGAAAAAGTGTACTGTCTCACAAAAGAAAATGGTCTAGTAGACTGATAGTTCATATTGATATTCTCTTTTATTTGTATGTACTTTATTTGTTTATAGAGATTATAAAAATTAAAAACTGCTTTTAAAAGTTCCATTATTTCATATAGTTTACTAATGACACTTTCATGGCTGGTTTCTTCACATTTCTTGTCTTACAGATCTGCTTTCAAGATGGAATAAAAAAATAAAAACAACAATTCTACCAAAAAAGAATTACCACTCCATTTTATTCCCAGAATTCCTGGACGTTTGTTGGACTACAGGATGGAAAAGATTTGAAGTTACCTGCTGATTATGGATTTATGGATTTTCTGTTAAATACTCCTGGATGGACTATTAAAATTCACAGCAGCACATATAATAACCCTTAAATTCTCCCAGGACAGCAAATAAATTAATGCAAAAAGAGGATGGGAGTTTTCAATTGAAAAGAAAGGGTTCAAAGTATCAAGAAGTTGCTTTGTCAACAGTATTAAAATAACGAAATTCTCCTAATGTATTCCTTCACTTAAAAATTGAACTGTGTATCTGTTTATAAATAAATATGTTTTACTTTGTCATTTTTCTGTTGTGTATTTAAGATGTCACTTTATTTTCTGATTAAACTATGTATGCCACTTTTGCCAAATATATGTATATTTTTTCTTCTGTTGTTAAAGTCTAAATTTGAGTAAATAAAAATGAAATCCAATGTATCAATGCTCTATTAGTACTCTGTAGACTTTAAGTACATTTACATATATTTCACTGTTCTCTTTTAATAGATAGTTATAATAAGATACTATTGAAAAACTAACAGAATTTAGAAATATTTCTGATGAAAGTAGAAAGAAAGTCAGCATTTACCTCGCTCACTTTTTGCTGTTAAATTAGATGCAGAGATATGTTAGCATCCAGCTCCATAATTTTTCAACCAGCCTATTTAATTCAGGGTCACAGGAAGTCAAAGCCAAACGGAATGTAAGGCAGGAGCCAACTGTGTTTAGGGTTACGCACACACCCTCAGCATTCAGGACAAGCTAACACAACTAAGAAGTTACGAAAAACATTTATTTGTTCTGTACCATTTGACACCTAAGGATCAGAAGTTCTCAAAGAGTATAAGTTACAAAATATCAGTCCTGTGTCATTCGTTTAAAGCATTAAAATATTTGTAAACCAAGTATTTACAGAAAGAACAAATACTTGGTATTACAAGAGAAAAAGAGGTTTTGATTGTTCAAGAGGAGCCCAATTTAAATGTACAAAGGACAGTGAGACAATATGCTAGTCTGTGAATCTGAAATGTCGATAACTTAAATGTTTGATGTAGAAAAAAACCCAATAATAATAAAGAAAAAGAGCATTAGTTGTTTACTTCGTGAGATCATATTTTCAGTAATTACCACATACTGGTGTACTGCATGGTTTCCATGTGTCTAATGCAGACTATGAATAAAATGAAGAAAAAAGTTACTCTTGTTGACCTCAGCTGCTTCTTGGATACAACAATAAACTTCAAGAAAGGGAATTTGTTTGAGGAAAAAAGTTGATCCAATATCTAATTCACACTGCTTTATTTCTGCGTTTTTCGTATTTTAGGGTTATACTGTACTTACATTTTTACTGATTAGGGAGTATGGATCAGGACCATGGACAGCAGAACCGATCAAACGCCTATTTGCTGCTACAGTATTTGTTAACGTTTTAGGTTAAGTACTAAAATATTAACTCATGTACCTACAGTATAAATTTAATTTAATTTAAATGTAAAAATGTTTTATTTCAAGTTACTACATTTTCCAAATATTAAATGGTATAAGTTTCAACTTTTGAAACGAAAAGCAAGTGAAAATAAGCCAAACTTTTATTTTTTTCTAAATTGATTATAAAATAATACAAGATGAGCCTCAAGAAAACATCTGATTTATTCAATCTCACTTTATCATTTTTAAACCGGTTGCCTCTTTAAATAAAATGCATCTCCCCATCTTGCTACACTGGTAATATTTTTCTGTTTAAATTTTATAAAATGTTACTTATTATATATAAAAGCTAGAATATTTTACATTATATAATGATTCGCTGGTTCAGATTTAATTGTGGTGAAATCTTCAGGAAACAGTACATTACTCAAGATATGAATTAATGATTTTAAGGAACTTAATATTTCCAAGTCCATTACGGATTCGTATAACATTATTAACTAAGGCTCTCACACTATATTTACACAACTGTGATAACAACAGCTAAAAACAACACTCATAATAATAATAATAATAATAATAATAATAATAATAATAATAATAATAATAATAATATGTAGCATTAAAAATGAATTAAACTTTTAGAAAAATACAGTAAGGATCCATTGATATTTAAGGTTTAGGCAAAACAATTGTAAATTACGAAGGTATAACATTACAGTTTTCTATGCAAGAATACCTCGGAAACTCATTTATAAATATTCACTTGTGCACAATATTAAGACTACCCATTACAACAAACGAGAATTAAAATAAAATATTGAAAAAATTGCTTGTGGCGAAATTGTGCGTTGCAAAATTAATATTTACAGTTTTGTGGATTCGAGGCTTGACTGCTTGAATGGGGATCACGAACTACTTGCGTAACTGAGAATAATTTAAATGTTTTTGGTTTTTTTTCATAATATATGGTGAAATGAGGATGATTGCGTCTAGACTGTTGGCTTTTGCCAGAAAAGGGAAAACGGCACTTTTAAATAGCAGCTGAACTTCTTTTATGCTGCGAATAAGCACTTGTACTTTCTGTATCACAAAACAGACTTATAAGACTAATCAAACTAATCGTACTTTTGATCTTTATGATTTACATCAGTTGAGTGAATGTAGTGGGAAGGAAAATGCAGCTTCCTTTACAAACGTGGATCAAATTAATAGGGCATAAGTTTCCCCTCACACAAATATATATTGCGTTAATTACTTTACTGCCGTTCACGTGTGTATTGTTGTTAAAATGTAATAATATTGTAATTAGAACAACTATGCATTCTGTGCATTAAGAAGCCACTTTAATTGGCGCATGAAACAAAAAAGAAATATAACGCATCCGGCAAAAATGTTTCTGATGAGGTTAAGAATATCTATTTCTTCTGTGTGTGTGTGTGTGTGTATATATATATATATATATATATATATATATATATATATATATATATATATATATATATATATATATATATATATATATATATATATATAAATATTTCGAAAGAACTGAAATTGAAAGATATCCTGCAATGAGCATATTGAATGCATATTTAAAGAATGGTAAAAGGGTGAAATTGAGTGTTAAGCTGCAAAGACAAAACCAAAACTTCAGTGTCAAAATAATGTTACTTCTAATAGACGAAACATTTCTGATTTTAGTACAGTTTATTTTTACTTACACATTTATTGTAATTCTTGCCTATAACTGTTTTAGGGAAAAAAATGAGAATCAAACAAAAAAAAACATGTGATGTGTTAGGAGCAATATAGTATGTTGCTGTAAAACAATTTTGTATTATTGTATATGAGCTCATATTGTTGTAAATACATAAAACATAAAGTGGTACATAATAAATACATACTCTTTGTATATAGTGGGTATGTGAGAGAGTTTAAGTGACCGGCTGGGTCAGTGAGGGCGTGAACGCATATGGGGGTAAGTGAATGGGAGACTGGATCAGGTAAGGAGCCAGTCTAGACTAGTTAATGGCAAATAAGAATTACGTTTTTATTAATTAGTCTTAAGAGAAAAGCAAGTAACCCAGTCTCGATATGTTCGGAAAATATTTCAAAAATGAATGAGACATTTCACTTGCAATAATAATTCTGTAGATAGATAGATAGATAGATAGATAGATAGATAGATAGATAGATAGATAGATAGATAGATAGATAGATAGATAATCAGCCTCAGCCACTGGTATCGAAGCATTAGCGTGCAATAAATGTAGAACGTACTCGACTATACTGAGTGAAACGAGACAAAATTCTACATTTCTTAGCCAAGGCATTGGCCATCGTATAAGAACGAATATATCGCAAAAGTCAGCGCCGTTTCATTTTTGTCATCTACATTAATACTTCATTGTACCCAAAGCAGTATGACTTTCGTGTTATAACCAGTATCAATGATGTTCAGTAGTAGGGGGAAACAAGGGCTGCCCTGAACGGTGTGTAAAATTAAATTGGGCTTATGAACTATAGGCCTTGTGTACATTTCCGATAAACGAGTCATCATGTAACGTCTAGGAATTTTGGCACATCACAGAGCATAATGGAAGATCTGCTTTAAAGCATGTTTAATATTAAAATTGAGCTTTCTCTCTCAACACATGCAACATCCGTGTTCCTGTTAAACTATAGCTCTACGTATATAATGTTTTAATTGCAGATATTTGAGGATCTTCATATGGAAAGAGCTGTTCACCTCTTAATGTATTTTTATTTACATCATCCACTAGTCCAAATGGGTCCGCAAATCAATCTGTCATGCTACTTCTATGTAAAAGCAACTTAGCGTTGCACATGTATAATTAGAAAATAGCAGTTTCATTAAATGTTCACTGTTTTTGCTAGGCCAGTGAAGCTATTAGAAATAGAAACTAAGAGACATCGTTATCTAAATATAAAATGAATATCAAATAATCTCATGGAATGGAAAAGACAATAAAAACATCAAACACTTCTTTAATGTCACGTTGCAAGTACAAATAAATGTAAGCCTTCCTTGTCTTCATGCTCAGCAAAAGCCCTCTCACAACAGCAGATTAAAACACAAGTTTTAGGTCCAAGCCACCGACCCCCCAATCCCCCCTACCCCCGTTCCAGTTCTGTTGTGGACAGACATTACTGTCTCACAGAAGAAAATCTACAGGCCTAGACAGTTTGAGTACAAAGATGTTTTTATTTAAATTTGTTTAGAGTTTAGTGGATTTGCATGAAAATGTGTGAGAAAGACTGGCTTCAATGACCTCATCCCCAGCTGCCATTAAGGTTTAATTAACTATTGAATAGCAGCAATGGGGGAACAGACAGGGAAAGTGAATTGAATCGAGCCTCCAGCCTGTGCCTTAGTCTGTGAGAAACTGAACAGGGAGACAAATTATACATCGGGGGCTCAAGTGCAGTGGAATCCAGAAACAAGAGCAACTGCAAAATTGTTAACACGCGTGCTTTCACACGCACCCACGCACACACGTGTGGATACACACGCACACGTGTGTCTATCTATCTATCTATCTATCTATCTATCTATCTATCTATCTATCTATCTATCTATCTATCATGCTGAAAGAAAAAATAAGTGCCAAAATCAAGAGTAAGAATAATAATAAATATATTATGGCAATACTGATTGCAATATCACACTCACCTTTTTTTGATGGTAATATACTCTTTATACTCATGCACTTATTAAAAGGACGATTCCGAAATTCTGTGACAGCCCAATTGAACAATTAATATTTACAAGGACATTTTCGAATAAATTAGCACAAAAATGTAACATTTATCAAACATGCACATAAAGGGTATTTTGGGGAGCGTAGTTGTTTAACGTGTGTTTCTTTTAAAGTGAGTAAAGCTGGTAAAAGTTGCTGGATTTGTCTGTGAGCTGAACTCGCTGTCCATTACAGACCCCTTTGTTTCGCCTTAACAATTGCTCTTTATTCCCGTGCTGTACTTGGCATCGTTTAGCTGCCTGACTCCAAACTTAACCACCCCGGTTCTTCTACTTAAAGCACTCAAATTGCCCTCTTCTACAAATATATTGTCAAAGAGATGGACTTCACCACATTCTGAAACAGCAAGACCAGGGGATTTTTTTTTTGTAGTCTGCTCAGTATTGCACGGCAACATCACTAGAGGATAAAGTGCTTCAATAAGAACTAAAGTGACGGACAAAAAAGTGTCGCACGTCTAACGCTCTGCCAATCAGACTTTTCTTCTTTTCTGAGCAACTCATATTGTTTAAGGTAAAGGAAAAAGACTGTATGCCCGACGATTTTAAAAAATGAGTTACAGAGTACATTTGGCTACTTAAGAAGAACGAGGTGATGTTTTGAATTTTTTGGAACCTGGGCATCCAAAGGTAGGAAACATTTACTTGGTATAGTGATACAGTTTGTTCAGAAACTTTCTACCAGTATCTGCAAGACGTCCGCTTAAACTGCGTTCTAGACTTCTGTTAAGTAGAGCTAGCTGTTCTTTCCTTTTTTTTTTTTTTTTTTTTGCATAAATCATTGGTCACTGGCGGTTGCTATTTGGTTTAGTGTCACACTTTGACCTAGGACAAACCTCTGGAGCTTGGTCTATTAGCTGGTGTCACAATACATCGCCTTAACGACACAATGACCTTACCACAAAGCAATTCACCCCATCAACTCAATCAGTAACCCCACAAGATTTCTTGTGTCACCGAACCATTTTGGATATACTGCTCTGCTTAAAAGACAAACAGCTGACATTGTTCAATCAATTGGTAATCCAGTTAATCGATCATTATTCTCATTGAGTTTTGGTTTTTGGAACAAAGAATAAGGGGCAAAGATCAAAGGAAGGCATTTTTTTGAGGCAGGAACGGAAAAGTGGTTATGTGTTTGCAGTGATCCTTCCCAAAGTTGTTATTGTTTTTGCCATGCCTTTAACCGTTTCGATTAATGTAGCAACTTCAGTTAATATTTTTTACAATTATTGTTAGTAAAGCACTTATTATTATTATTATTATTGTAGCTGTTATTTTTGTTGTTTTGATTGCTGCTATTCTCTCTATTTTAATTATTTTCGAACATACTGCAGTTTTAGTAGATCGCCTCACGCTTTAATGCTTGAGAATAAAATAAGAAACCTAAAACTTATTTGTCACCTAAACGTGTTGATTGCATCTATACAATGTGTTTAAAGTACTAATTGTAACATCTAAAATGTTCATTGAAATGCAAAAAATAAACCGTTTAACTAATGTTAGTGAAAGAAAGAAAGAGGACTAAAAACCGTTCAAGTCAGAATACATATACAGTGTTAGCAGGTCGGAACAAAGTAATTATATACACGAAATAATGATACTTTTACTATACTGCATAATTAATAATACAAATACAATTTAAAATGGAATCTGGAATTATTTAAACAATCAGCCAACTATACAAACAAGCAAATACAAATAAACACATGTGCTGTTATTCAAACTAATAAAGGTCCACTGACAGCGAAGCCTGTCGGGTCACAGAGAGCAGCGACCTCTGTGTAAAAGGTTAGACAAATAATAGGGAACTTTAACTACCAATGATTATCTCCAAAGCAAGGGGCGTGAAAAAGGAAACTGGCAGCTTTTTTTTTTTTTTTTTTGTAATTGACATCACATCTATCAGTAAATCCAACATGCCTTAACTGCAAAGACAGTCTTAAAAGATTTGTACAGCTATATAAACCAATTCTGAAATCTCTTTAGACACCTGTATTCATTTTTGAATATTAAACGGATCTCTCTCTCTCTGTGTGTCTCTCTCTCGCCCCCTTTCATTCTCCTCCTCCCCCATTTTTCATTCCTCATTCTACACTCAATGCGGTCGTTAGTATTTTTTTTTTCCGGGAGCCATTTTGTTCCATGCCGAATCTAGCTCTCCAGGATTATGCGGTGTGAAATGTAATAACGGATTCTAAAATCTTAGGAAAATTCCTGTTATTCCCGAACCCGATAATAATCTTATTCATTTACGCTCGGAACAAAACAATAACAACTGTAACAACATTAGGAAAATCATTTTAATAACTTAATGGTTCACTTCATTCCCATGGGTAAAAATCAAAATATTACACAGAAGAAGGTAAAGGACGGGTTTTCCCTTTCATTTGCAAGATATACAGAATATGTAGCATAAAATAACCACCAGTCTCCCTGTCCGTCCTTTTATACGGTGTCAGACTACATGCAATAGAAAGAAGCTAAGGCAAACAGGGATTTGATGATTAGAGAAGGACAGACAGACAGACAGATAGATCCAACCATGATGAAGTTCTTTTCAGCTATTTCAGATATTAGTGTTTCAGTCAAAATGGCTCCTATATTTATACAGATTTATTTGGAGTTATTTCGGTGTAAGTTAATCACCGTTAAAACAGGATTCTAAGTGCTAACGTCATTGTCAAAATTGCACAGTGATTCTCACAGAAGATGTGCTAATACACCGCCAAGCTTACCAGAAATCTTTCTTACATATTCGTACTTAACCCTTCATAGTCGCAATCAAGCACTAAATAAGCAATTGTACAGTACATCGCTACACGGAATGTAAAAAAGGTCGAAATTTACTTGTTAATTGACTCGTTGCAGGCCAAACCATTTACATAATGGAGCGATGGCGCCATAGACACGCCGAATGCCTAATAAAATAACATGCAACGTGTGACTAATTGGAGCTTGCCTACAGTACATACATAATGGGTTTATTTTACAGTAAAATTAAAACATTACTTTTAATATGGTTATTCACTTGATTATCAAAATAATACACTTAATAAAGCAATATACAAACAGTTGCAAAATAGGCCCATCGCTTCAGAAGGGTAATGTAATCGTTCTACTGTTGTTTAAATAATAAAATTAAAATACAAACTATGCAGACTAAACAAGAATACTTTCAGTTTTACATTATCTTTAACTCACAGCTTAGGCTATTTTTTGTGCGTATGTGGTAAATATTTTATTGTGTGTATTCACTTTCCGGTATCTCTCTTTCAAAAATACAGTTTCTCTTTTTTAGACCCAATTTTATTAAATTATTATTATTATTATTATTGTGATTGTCAACCAAATTCATTCATTGAACCTGGCCCTGCTTCCTTGATTGTTAGTAAAGTTTATTTGAAAATATATTAGGCTAATTATCCAAAGGGACATACAGGTCTTAATACTAAAATCCCATATTAATGTTTTTCGAACGTTTTACGTTTCAGTCAAAGGTAATAAATTACAATATATAAAATAGACCTTTCACTTTATAAGTTCTGTCCATCAATACAGTAAATAATTCTGATAGGATAAAAATACACATTAAAGGGTAATCCACTTTAATTCACTGGAAGAATGAATCATTGCCTACTTAAGGAGCCGATAAGGACGGACCCCAATAGATACAGGTATGAAGGCTGCAGGTCCCGTGCAAGTATTAGCGTACTTTGTTTCTTGTGTGAAGTTTAAAAAGGGGGGTCGAGTAATACCTCCTTGTGTCTGACTCTGCCAAGGTTGGCGTCTGCTCCAGTGCTGGATTAAGCGGGGTTGAGGTTGTGTGTGTAAAAATAATTTTAAAAGTGTATTTTTATAATCACTTTATTGACTAACATTTTTTGACTATAGTGAAAGATACAAGCATCGGTCTAAATAATGGCAAAATGTGATTGTTTGAGCCATTGATGGCTTTTAAATAATTCTGTTTGCTTTGACGCAGGGGTCCCTTTACCTTGATGTTGTTATTTGTGCTCTGGGTAAATTCCTTAGTTAAACCATACTTTCATATTTCCATCTATTAAACATACCTAACTACCCCTATCTATTTCTTAGAACTGATGCTGAATGACGTTTCCTTTTTTTTTTTTTTTTTTTTTTTTAGTTTCTGAAAATTTATTGTTATTTATAAGTATTGTTAAAAGAAAGGTCGAAGAGTAGTACGAACCAAATCACATTATATGCGATACTATTCAACCAATGTCAACCGAAAGTAACATACTAATAGCAACACGAATAATTTTATAAAATTCTCTCCAGCAGTATTGATTTTTCTGTCTCTTATCACTTTCAGCGTTTTAAGCTGAGGTTTTATACTAATATCTTTTAAGTAATCTGCCATAGCTATAGATACATCGATTAAAGCTGCTAAAGCTGTTCCTCTTGTTATTCCGTTTAATAAATACAATAGGGTTGAAAGTTCTGCTATGATATCGTTAAAAGCCATATCGTTATCTGAATTTAATCTAAGTAACAAGTGGGAGAAACATTTACACAAAGCGGTAAGTGAATTACTGTAAGTGCTATTTTAAGAATATTAACGATTTCAGAACCGTATAGGTTACTGACACAACAGGGACCGAGAATCATCAACATCGTATACTGTGGTAAACTGTATTTCCTTGCAAGGATTAAACAAACCTCGACCCCGCCTTCCTTGTAATCAGCTCATATTCATTAAAGAGAAATGGCCTGTAATGCTAACTAGACAAGACAAATATCCTATGCGTTTGCAATAAATGCCACCCTTTCATTAACTCTCTCAATGCCGCACCTGTTTTCGCTGTAAAGTGTCTATGGATTTCGTCATCGTGTTACACACCTGTCAGTGGAAACACAGGTCTGGTGAATAACTGAAAGAGTGCTTAAACAGCGCTTAGCTCAGTGGCAAGTCTGCCAGCCAGAGCATTTACGTTTATATGACACTTAAACCGCATTGCCGGCTTGTTTTGCTAGAGTGGTCCTGGTGTGCAATTTATACTCGGCTTATTGTCTTATTCAATCAAATCAGGTTTCCTATTGAAGCAGCTTTGCAGATACGAAAAGACACAGAGTTCTTCAAATCAATGTTTATTCTTTATACCTTCCATTGAAAAAAAAGGAATGTAATTAGTTTTCTGTCTGAAGTGAATGGATCTTACGAAGTGTTGTTTTGTCAGCTGATATACATATATATATTTTTTTCATATTGCTTTTTGGCTATGAATCAACAACTCAAATGAACGTGTATCTGCGCAGAGATTAACTATTATGAAAACGCTACCAGGTTAAGTGTTTGAAACTCCCACCAGAATTAAAAATAAAATAAAAAAAAAACCTCTTACAGTTGATCTAAATACAGACACGCCTTATTATTTAGAACAGCATATTTTACAATAGTATTGTAGTGTTAGTTTTTTCTGGTAAGAATATATATATATATATATATATATATATATATATATATATATATATATATATATATATATATATATATATATATATATATATATATATATATAATATGCATGTTATATGGCACATGCACCCCAACTTGTTTTATTGAGCTGTCTGAAATAGCTTATCGATTGGTTGCATTACAAGAACATCAATCTGGTTGGCTGTATCTATTGGGCGTGTTTATTTATTAATACATATAGTAGTTCATTATTTTTAAAAGGACTTGTTTTCGCAGGGCATTCTAAAGTGAGAAATAAAAATTTCTTAGTGTGCACACACAAAAAACAAACTCATTAGTTTGATTTACATGAAAGCTTGCAAAATGTTTAAAAGCATTTCATATACATCTGCTATAAGAGTAAAGAGTAAGTATGTTTGAGTGAAAAAGTGTTTTGTTTTTTTTTATCAATGCAGATCTTTGTAGTACAACTGAATTTGTGAACAGAAGCATTTTTCAGTAGCAAATATATAGTATCTGAAATGTTTACCTTTTGCTATGTGATTCTACTCTTGCTTGTGCAGTCCCGTCAGTAAATGGCATCGGGTGCTAAACACGCTAGTTAATGGCTTATCTTTTTCCAAACGTTTTAAAGATGTGAATAGTGCCATAAACAGAACAGTTAAACTATTTGGGGGTTATTGATTCTCCATTTATGTTCCTTTCTAGAGTTACTAGTCTGAAACCCAACTGGCTTGATTATTGTTAATTGAATTGTGTATTTATTTTTAGTTTTGAATGAAATAGATCGTGGCCTGGAAAGGGACAGGAGCAGGTACAGTAAATGAAATGGAGAAAAGAATGAATGAATGAATGGGGACCTCCATGTTCGTAATAGGATTTATTTTATTAGGAGATTCATTTTAATTCAGCATCCAAAAAAAAAAAGATCTGCTTGTGACTGAATGTCAGCAATGTAATAATTCCACTAATGCCACTAATGGTAATTTCACAAAGGCTAAGAAAGGTAAATCTAAACATCAATATCATACAGCAACATTGGATAAGTCTTCTAATTCAATCTTTCAAACCTCTTTATCTTGCATTGTGTTCATAGCCACCGCATGCATGTATACACGGCACATGTGATTGTATGTGATTCCAGTCATATAATCAAAGTTTCACAATTTTTGCATTCGCTCAGAAGACACGAGAAGAAGCTTTTGAAGACAAATGGAGGAACTGATTTGCTAAAGAATAAAAAGTTTACTGCAGCTGCATAGACGTCGTTTGCTTAAAAGTGAAACGCTAAACCATACAGGAAAAGTAACATTGTTGTATATGCGCCATGTTTTGCGTTCACAAATAACACACATGTTACAATATGTATCCACATACACAAACTCTGAAGGCATATTGACATAAAATTGAAGTGAGAAGATTATAAAGCAAGCACACAAGTAAATGAACTCAGTCTGAAACAATGCTTTCTTTTGAACTTTGTGTATTACTTATGCAGACACCTTATATTTTTCAGCACACAATGCACAATACAACACTGATTAAATAATCCAAGTAAATACATATGGTAAATGATATCTTCATAGATTATTATTGTGACTGCACAAAAACAAAAAGGGTTTACTCACCTCTTACTTAATAACGAGCTGTAATCTTTTGTACTTTAAAAAAGTAAATAATTAAACATTTTCATTGTTGTTAGTTATCAAATATGGTTTTGAATGTTTTTTTTCTGTTCATTTAAACAAGATTACATGGAATTGACTTCTAACGGTGGCCATGAATAATGGATGAGTTTGACAATATGACTTTATGGCTTGCTATTATTTACTTCTTCAGGAAGGGTCAACCATTATTGTTAAAGTAGTGAAGAAAATAAAAAAAATGGAGTCTCTTGTCAATGTTTTAACACGATTATGACGTCCGTCATCACCCTTTATCTTTCACTTTCTGACTGTTTAGGAAATACCCAACAAGCCAACTCAAAGCACCAGGTCATGGCCAAGGTTAGCAGGGTTGGGGCTTTCAGGTCAAATACAGAGGAATGGAAGGAATGCGGAATGGCATGTGCAAGGCAAACGAAAAGACGTCACCTCCCGTTTTAGGACGTGGTGGTCTGTTTTCTTGCCCCCAAGTCATTGTAAGACGGAAAGATAAAATAAGTTTTCAGTATCATATAGCAACCTGTTGGATGTGTGCTGGCGTGTAAACATTTATTTGGTGTCTTATTGAAGGGTTAATTTTTGTATTGTATATTATACAATTCAATGAAATCAGAACATTTTTTAACACCTTGTTTTCTGCTTTCCTTAAGAAAGAAATATAGGACTGTAATGTTGATCAATATTGTGGACTTAATAATAGTAGCGGTCTATAACAGCAAAAACGTTTACTTTATAATTAATGTTTGTATGCATTTACGAATGTTCACATTGATAATCATAAATAAGACAAATGATGGTACTATTGCAGAGACACATTTGTCGTTTGAATGTGTTGTGATGGTTATATAATTACTAAATTTGAGAATAAGAAAACGGTGTGATACTTGAAGGAGTTCAAAAGTTATATATGTTTTCCTAGGATTAGAGAAGGACAACACTCTTTAAAATGAAATTAACGAAAGAAACTGTCTTGGTGGGACATATGCATAGAGAAAGCTATTTTTCTTTACTTTTTGATTGATTTTGGTTTAACACATACTTCCGCGAAAAAAAGAACAGATATGAAGCACACGGTTTTGTAGCATTATACCAATATTTAAATCTTTACCGAAAATTATTTAGTTTTTTTTTTAATTATGTGATATTTAAAGTGGTTATTTTTTATCTTTAATTTTATTTAACACTGATTTATTACATGAAAGCTATAAAACGGGACTTGCACGTTTTCAGCATTCACATGTACGTTTTAATTTATTCCAGTAAGTTGAGCATTATGACTGTGAATTGAAATAAATGGATTTCTCACAAGTTAGCCTTCACTTCTTTTGAGCAGCACAACAAAAACAGCAACATTCAATGTAAAGTGTCCCCAGTTGTGAAAGTGTTCGATTGTATCATTTAATTCAATATTAACTAATCTCTGCTATCAGCTGCTCTTGTTTCATGTTACATCTTTAACGGATGTCAAAGGTTACTGCAGCGCGTTTTAATAATATCATTTTGTTCTTCTGTTTTCAAATCTTGCTCTTGTTAATTTCAAACTTGACAACTAATTAAATTAAAATACTTAAAATGCTAGTATGGACTGTAAATAAATTAAAAGGTATCACGGAAATATTCTTTCATTTTTATAAAGAAAAAGCCGTAATTAATGTGAATAAATGCATACATAACAGGTAGAATATGAAGTGACATGACACTTTCTGCTGTATGCTTGATGCTGATTGTAGGTGTGTGGCTTCATACTGAAGAACGATCGCTTCTTTTAATTCATTTTCCCTGCTGCTTTTTCAGCTTGTCACGCTGAGATGAGCCATAGTAATTGTAGGGAATCCTATTCAAGTTCAGTATCAAGAACGAGAAAAAAGAAGAAAAAAAGTTCCTATTGCAAAGACAACAGATTCGTAACAGAACATGAGTAAGCACATTTTCAGTTTAACCAAATAAAACATATGGATACATTTTACTCTAATTCCTGAGGGAGAATGACATGAAGAAAAATATACCTGCCCTGAAGATAATACAAATACAGTAAATCTACTAAAGAAGATTTCATATTTAAATTTCAAAGGTATGAGTGTATAAATCGGTCACAGAAAAGGTCAACATGTTTTTATTACAGAAACATATAATGTTTTCCAAAATATAAAGTATACATTAGGGTGCATGTATTCGCATTAAGTTTATCACTTTAATCTTTTATCACAGTGAAAAATCAACTCACACACCTAAAACAAAAAAACATTTACTAAATGTACACCTTCAATGGCATGCATTTTATATACACACAAATGCAGTGCCTGCTTTTGAAAAGAGGAGCACGTTTTAGATTTTATCAATGAACAGCAAAGAAATCCAACTCTAAATTCAAAAAGCGAAATGGTCCACCTCGTGGAAAGCTGGTAAAATGAGAGTACGTGGAAAAATGGAGTCCTAATTTCACAGGCATCATTATAGTTGCTCCTTGAATGAAAGCAGACAGACTGCAATTAGCTATAGAGCTACTCTCCTTGCAAACAGAGAGGACGGGATTATTGCAGAATCATTTATATCTTCCAGGCCAGTAAGCATTAGAGTCTGTATTATATGTTAGCATAAGAATAGAAACAGGCCCTGTGAACTTCTCCGACCTATTGACCCCTCTCCCCAGAAATGAATAGCACCACTTTCAGGCTCCCCAGCCTCTCCAACAGGCTTGAACCATGCCTAAATTCCTAATCATGGTAATTTAATATATCTTAAGCCCCTAGCTGCTTTAGTTTAGCTCCTCTATAGTTTGTTTTAGGCATTCAGTTCTTCTCACCCCATCATTAGTGCTCCTTATTTGGTGAATTTAAGGGGCTGCTATGAGACTACAAGTCCCTTTTCATCACCTAAATAAGCTGTGCTTCTATGTAATTAGAATGGTTTTCTCCAACTATTGAGCCTTTTCAATATTAAAAAGAAAAAAAAAAAGAGAACTTACATGGAGGACTATTCATAGATTTGAAGACAACTTTATGAAAAATATTTTTTTTTTCAAATGTTTAGAGCCTAAATACTCCTACATATGTGTGTGCAAGCTCAAAAAAATTCACACTTGTATAGACGTTATTTTTCTAGCAATGTAAAATTTATACCATATTACTACCCCGCACAGAAGCATAAATAAGAAAACTATGGCAGAAATTCACTTTTATTTGAGTAGTTTAACAATGTTAGAATGAAGGTTGTAGAATTGCTTATCGATCATTCTGTAATATATATATATATATATATATTTTCTGCTGGACGCTTAATGTATGGTTGTAGTATATGCAGTATGTTTGGTCATTGTTTATCAATATAAAGTATTTAGATTGCCTTAATGTGTTAATTCTCAGTAACCTCTTTAAGCTCGTCCCAAATGCATATTTAATCACAAAGGAATTGACCCAGTGTTTATTTTAATCAAGATGTACATGTAGTTTTAAGTAAGCAAAACCTTAATTTTTACTGATGCCATATGCAGTTGTCAGAAAAACTAACAAAGCAATGCAATACAAGAATATAGAAAATTATTTACTTAAACTCCTTTCTTTTTTTTTTCTTGGATGCATACACTTAAACATTTTAAAACAGCTGACAGATTTATGAATAATATTCATATGCTCTCAACTTAAATCTTTACAAGATGTTAAGGGGAAGCTGTAAACAAAGTAGAAAACCATTTTTTGAAATTTTATGTGTATGTATGTATGTGTGTTTGTACACGTTTGTACATATGTATGCATATTTCATAGCAAATTCACTTCAACTTGTTTTACTCCTATCTATCTATCTATCTATCTATCTATCTATCTATCTATCTATCTATCTATCTATCTATCTATCTATCTATCTATCTATCTATCTATCTATCTATCTATCTATCTATCTATCTATCTATGTCTGCTGCAACAAACACCTGTAATTATTAACTATAACAAAAATAACTAAGTGCTAAAATAAAGGTTTATAGTGAAAAAACAACGAGTCTTAATTATTTGACAAACGTGAATAAGTATAATAGGTTCTTGTCAAAGAGAAAGCAATCCTTCGAGGACAAGAACATGTTAACAAGTTTCTGACTATACATTTTACACACCCTCACTTACACAATAAAAATGACTGCGGATAAACCTTTTGCTTTTTACGTTTCCCAAGAATTCGTCCCATTTGGCTCACACCATTGTAGTTGCATCTGCACTAGAAGTGGGAAAGGCGAAAATTACAAATTGCAAATGCTTATCAGAGCTGTGATTAAGAGCACTCGAAGTAGATTATTGTATTTTAAAGGCGGAACAAAAGGGGGCTCGGTTTACATTGATCAGGTAAGCGCGCACACTACATTCACACAGAGAAGATTCCTTTATTTCATTCTTGGAGGTCGTGTAGTTTTAATAAAACGTTCGAGATGAAAAAGAAGAAAAAGAGAAGAAGATAACTTTGTTTTAAACATTACTTTTTATTGTATTATATTATCATAATAATACAGCATCTTTGAATACATGTTTATTTGGGAGCCTAACTGCAAATGTAAATGAACAAACTATTGTGTAATTAGCGAGGATAATTGTGTATTCAGAAATTATCGCAAAACTAAAATAGAATGTCTTACCCAACTCTTAGAGCAGACATTAGATAAATTTAGACACGTTTACTTCTTTCATATTTTTCTCTGGAGGTCTGACTCTCACAAAGATTGTTTGTGAAGTTAAACACATTATGCATACTGAAACGTGCATAAAACATTTATACTACTGTGAATCTAAACTAAATTAAACGGATAATAAAATGTAGCATTACATTTTGTCATATATATTATCTGACAGGAGACACGCCTTCTGCAATAGTTTCTATATCAGTTGTAAGGAAAATGAAAATCACTTTTTTCATAGAATATTGAGTATTGGGTATATTATTTTAAGGAAATGTAAAAAATCAAAACAGGCAGATGTCAATCAAATTTAGCATAAAATAATTTGAATCAACAACTTTAAGTAATTTACTTAAACATAGAGTACTGCATTTACATTATGTAAAATATCATCTCTGTTATATGAAGCTTGATGTTTGATAGCTGGCAAAATAAACACACGTCTTAAAATGCAGCATGTCACTATCTTGCTTTAGGTATACCAAAAATCTTTATTATCTAAAGAAAAAAACTATGCACGAACAATTTCTTATCGGTAATATGCCACGCAAAACCTACAATCATACATATAAAATTCACTGCAGCAACAGATAGGGATTACCTGTGATCTTTAGGAAAACCTATAGGAAAAAAAATAATTGCAGTAATCGTAAATAAGATAATCTACTAAAAATGAACACATTTTTCCAAGAGAGTTAAACTTAACATTTTTACGATAAATATTTTATAAAATATAAGAAAACTGAACATTAATTTTTTTCATTAGAAAAAATCTACATACACGAATGCAACTCCCTAGAGAGTATACATAATGCAGTTTACAGTTTTTCTTTCTTTCTTTCTTTCTTTCTTTCTTTCTTTCTTTCTTTCTTTCTTTCTTTCTTTCTTTCTTTCTTCAGCCATCTTGCCCAGGTTCATAATTTCAGTAATATAACATGACATATAATAGGGCAGACGCTTGAAAACATTAGTCAAACCTTCTGAAAGTTCCAGTGTTAACATAAATTACAATTTTCATTAAAGAAGCTACAGTTGTACGTACGGCTTAATAAGATTAAATAAAGGAATGTGATTTTCGTAAAACTAGGAATAGAGAATCGTCTTCAAAGTGAAGGTCTTGGCTGCAGTTTCTTTCCTTTCAAATTTTCCTCGCAATCTGCTCACGTGCCTCGTCAAGTGGTGCTGAAAGAACAGCTCCTCGTGATTTGTGCATTCTTAAAGCACACGCTTCTTCTTCAGATTACTTTGTCTTTTGTATAACGTGTTCACTTTTACCAGAAAATCAACAGTTGGAGCGTAATTTAAGCGTCTATCAGCAAATATACATGACAGTAAGATTATACGTATATAAACTATCTGAATTGATCATATTTCCTAAAAGATAAACGCTGACATTTACTTTTACCCTACAGTGTCAGGTACAACATACATTTTTTACAAACACACACATATATAATGAATTTAAACACACATAAAAAAGATAGATGATGGGAGTTTTAACAACACTAACAGTAAGATATACTTCCAAATGCACTTTGTTATTTCTTGCAATTTTCGAAATTATATAAAGATATCTAATTGGCAGTTTCAGGTATACTGTACCGTATTAGTACTGAGACAGAGAGAGAGAGGGAGAGAGAGAGAGAGAGAGAGAGAGAGAGAGAGAGAGAGAGAGAGAGATTATCCATTTTAAGTTAAATAAAATTTGCACAATATTTTAGTATATACTTGACTGTGATTATCTCCTGTTTACAAAGATGTACATTTAACACATTGTTTTGTGATATTATGAAATCTTGTTTGCACAAATCTTATAGTAGTGTAAACAATGAGAGTCAAATTCACGACATTACAAAAATAGGTTAATTTAATTGCGGAAAATATGTAAACACTTTTTCGCTGATTTTTGTAAGCAATATTGAAATTTAAGATGCTTGTGGAATTATTATATTAATATTTTATGGCGAAAAGCACAGGCCATTTGTTAAAATGAACTGGAGACAACAAATCTTTAACAGAAATGAACCTTCTTTTTTAAAACTTTTTTGACAGATTAGCGTTGTTTATTCATTTTACATTTTACTTGACCTGAAGCAAAATATTGTGGTGAAATCATTTAATATCAAGGAGAAAAATGATCAAGTTTTGAACATCATAAGCTTCATAGCGAAAGATAGGAAGCAAAGAATGGAGAGGTGAAACATATATTTCACCAAGAAAAATGTAAGCAGGCAATACAGTACAATAACAGCTAAATAAACTATTAATTCTTGAGTGCACATCAACCTTTAAAAAGTGTATAAGTGACACGTTAAAGTGTTATTTTAACTTTATCAGTTCTTTTGTGTAATACTTGCATTAGTTGTAGTGATTCATAACAGATGAATGCAATGCCGTCTCCAAGCCCTACAACTGTTCACACAATCGATAATTGCACTTTCAACAATCTTAAAATGTAAATATATGATTAAAAACTTTAATAAAGAGATGCAAAAAAATCTTCTTTTCACTCACTATTATGAGTGCAGATGAATTATTCAAAAATGGAGGCTCGTCAGTCCCACACTAACCACCTCATCATTTGCAAGTTTAAAGTTAATGCGGAATGCGACATTAAACTAAACTGGCATGTAGAAAAAAAAACATTAGCTGGTGAGATAGTGACAGATTATAACAGTGGGTGCAAGAAAAAAAGAATCAGAAGTGGGAGGATTGAAATGCGGGACTTAAAAGATCTTATGAAAGGTTTGTTGTCATAAGAAGAAAGACACACGTGCGGTGATATCCATAGCAAGACACCTGACGGTACCGATAGTGTTAGCAACAACTGGGCAGGCCATTTGGGTAACTATTTCATAACCTGACGGCCATCCCCTGCCGCCATCACACCACACAAGAATCCCGCAATTCCTAAATTCCAACATGACGACACCAATCCCGCCCAGTGCCTTGTCGCCCCTTGAGGGGACTCTGGCTGAAGGAAGGAAATACTTCAGATGCGTTAAACGTGGTAGCTATAAGACTGGTACTGCACATTAAAGTAAATTACTTGCTTTGATGAAAACTATGACAAATCTTTTTTGAATAAATGGTGTTGAAAATGATCTAGAGGAAATTGCAAAAATTAAACTCAAAAGTACATCTGCAAGAAGGAGAACAGCATCAAAAAAAAAAAACAACATAGACAGTTATATTCAAAAGCAGAAGTAATGCACTTTTAATAAACAGAGTTTACGATGGATTACGTTTAAGAAGTGTAACCCACCTGACTCATCTTAAATTATATGGTGAAAATATAGCAGAGAATTATTGCTGCATTATACATTTACATTTTTAAAATGTATTTTTATTAATAATGCTGTCACTTAAAATCATTTATTTGCAAGCGACATAAGTAAAAGGTGCAAGCGGATGATATTTGATGACATACTTTTAAAACATTCATTCATGCTTTACCATGGTGTCCTTTTTCCATTTCAGAATTCCGAATTGCTGAACCTACCAGTAACGCCATTTTCAGTCATGCACACCGACACACAGACACACAAACAAAAACGGGCCATTTCTGGCTCGTCTATTAATAACTTCTGGAAGGTGCCAGAAAACTGGAAACAACCTGCGTGAGGATTGCAAGGACGTGCAAATGGACGATGACCTTTGACTCAGACCCTAAACTCAACAACTGTCTGCCAGGCATGCGTTTCTGCACCACTTTATTCCCCTAATGTTGATACTCGTCACTACATTTAATTTCCCATGTCCTCATAACTATTTGATTTATTCTTTCCTAAATAAAAAAAAACAAAACACGTTATATTATTTTTAAGGAGATTCAGCGCTGTAAACTCTGGACATACTGATGTCTGTTCTGGAGCGGTATAAGCATCACATGGCACTTTCATTATAGTTTAATTTCATCGTGATTCCTAAAGATTTAAGCATGTACGTTAAACCATCTACAAAATTAAAGTTACGGGTGAACTTATAATGGATCTTCTTCTTCTTTTGGCTGTTCCCGTTGCGATATATTTAAAACATATGTCCCTACTGAAGACTTAAGATCTGAAGAGTTTCGGCTGCATACAAACAACAACCTTTATTATATCTATATAGCAAAAACAAACAAAATAGAAAAGAATTCAGTATTTGAAACCAAACACTATCACACAAAATGTATAAGAAAAATTACCCCAAATGCCCCAAAATGATGCAATCGTTATGTTACTGTTTAAATAAACCCTGCACTCAATTTTTAGATACCCAGTCTAAAATAAAACAGTTCAAGTTAATGAAATAAAATAACGATTTTATGAAATGCTATGGCTTGCAGTAACTAAAATATTAATGTGTAAACATTCAATCTCAAACTATTCTGAGATATTAATATTGCAAATGTTTACATACTGCGTAAACACTTTAGAGCAGAATAAATATACAGTACATGCATTTCATTCTTTTTTAAAAATAAGGTTCCGGTAAAACTGTTGTACTTGTAAGGTGTATTACAGTTAATGTTTGCTTGTAGGAAGTAGCAACATAAAAGATAAGATTACACTCAATAAACGTACAAAACGTTTGAGATATTAGGGAATATGCGGTTTATACTGTATAGACTTGTATTACACGTTTATTAATATCATTTATGTGCACGTCATACCTCTGTTTCGTTTGTTGTATTTGCCCCATTTTTTTGACACCCATTGAACACCCAACCTATCTGGAAGGGGGTTCTCTCCCTCTAAAATCGCCTTTCTCAAGATTTCTTCCATTTTGTCCCCCTACAAGTCTTTTTTTCAAGGCCGCGGGGCTGTCAACAAACAGGGCCTGTTAAAGCCCATTGCTGCATTTCTTGTGTGATTTTAGACTATATAAGAAATATATTGTTGTTGTATACATTTCTTGACATTCAATAATTTAAAGACGTGTAGCTACACAGACTATAATATAACATAACATTTAAACGTAAAATATCATTTGCGATATATAGTGACAAAGTACTCCGCGCTGCTGTCTCACAGTCCTATAGAATCCCGTACTGCAGGCTCAGGCACGTCCAAAGATGGCAAGAGCCTGACGTTCAAGTCGGTTATCTCCAGGTTTTCCGGTTAAATTCTACACCCCAAAGACGTGAAGCAAAGGTTGTTTGTGGACTTAAAATGGTAACTATATGAATAGACTGTAAGTGAGCAAGTGTCCGGAGATGGAAGGAGGTGATATCCAGAGCTTATTTTTGATAGCCAATACAGGCGGGATAAGCTTTTAGCCACTGCAAACGAGCGCTGGAAAAAAAAAAAAAACAGGTTCGAGTAAATGCTGACACTTATTCTTTGGCACTCGTTATATAGTTATAACGTAAAGTCAATACAAGTCTAACGTAACTCCTCTGTATGCCTTATATACATATATACATATCTTAGTATGTAATTTACGAGAACATAAATTGCATCCATAACTTTACAAGTATATTTTAAAATGTAACTCTACATGCATAATTTAATTTTACCAAGCATTTTTTCCTAATTCAGTCAATTTATTTCGATATATAAAATATTAGTTATCGTGATTTCGATTAAATAGAAATTTTGTAGAGCACGCGAATATGATTTTATTGACCATTAAACTGATTTTCGAGGTATGCTTGCTTTTAAACAGTGATAAGAAAGTCAGCATTATCTTTAATAGTACTAAAAGCGAATGCATGTTTAATTTACTACCCCATCATTTCATTTAAAGTTTACTTGAGAACGAAAACATTTTGCTGAAAACACTATTTGCTGTGTTTTTGTTGGGAACTTAAAACGATCTGCTATCTGAATTTGCGTCTATTCCGTTGTCAATTAACATTTAAAATCATTTTTTAACTAAATACAAATAACTATAACACCTATGTAAGTATCCTTGTCATAAAATGTGCCACCAATGTGTTTATAATTCTTTATCAATCTATCTTTCACAATTTTTTAAAAGTTCGATTTCTTCCAAATTATTAAAAACAGCTGTTAAGGAAAGCAAACTGTGTTAAAAAAGTATTTAGAGATTTAAATATTGTAAGAAAATTGTCTTCTGTCGTATAATAACGGCTAAGTTAGTTAATTTAATCGAGATAAAAACGTATTAAGCATTACGACTACACGATCATTCCATCAGCAGCAAATAAAAAGCGCTGTCCATAAACCCGGTGCTGAAGAGAATCGATAGCAGGCTCGCCATTTTTAACGAAGTTCTACTATGTTTAAGAAAATTAAGAAAACCGTTACATTTCATAGAAATATTGACAAATAAAAGATTAGACTTCTAAATGGTTGTTAAATAGTTTTAACTAAGTTCTTTCTAAACTGTATTCTGTATTGAGTAGTTCTCTTTCTTTCTTTCTTTCTTTCTTTCTTTCTTTCTTTCTTTCTTTCTTTCTTTCTTTCTTTCTTTCTTTCTTTCTTTCTTTCTTTCTTTCTTTCTTTCTTTCTTTCTTTCTTTCTTTCTGCACCTTCAAGCAACTTTTGGTTTAAGTATTGCATGGAATGTGGTACTTTAATTCTGTAGTAAAATTTTAGATCTAGACTTGCTCTCAAGCACACAGACACATAAAAGAAGAAGTTTCTCTCAGTGTACTTCCATTCTGCAATTTTAAATACCCATTTTCTCGGTCATGATCAGTGAGAGTCGATTTTGATTTTCCACGGAGATTTGTTCAAGGCATGAGTCAGACTTGGCTGAGATGCCAGTTCTTAGAAGGGTACCCTCGCTGACGAGGACATGTTCATTTACACCTGGCCAATTTACTGACCCCAATCACTATTACAGCATGCGTGAGGAAGCTGTAGAAGGCACATAGCTAAAAATTAAACAGAAATTAAAAAGCTGGGAGTTGGCACCACGACCTGCAGTGACAAGCTTCTGACTATGTGTTTTATGCTAAGTTTAAAAATATGGTGTACATTTGCTTTTATTTAGCTCAATCATATTATTGTCTGACCATTTAAAGTGTTTCATGCAAAGGATGCAAATGGATGTTTTTTGAGAGGAAATCATCTTTGTACGCTTCATTAAAATTGCGTTATGATTAAAATAAATACTTTAGTCTGCTGTCAGTTGGCTAATGCATCAAGGACAGCTTCAAACAATGTAGTTTCTGATGCCATTAACACATATATCTATAAATCTCTTCAAATGCGTGGGCTGCAGGAATTGTTTTTCGTGATGGACTATAGGTTGTGGTAATGTGCTGCAATTCAGACTTGCTGCCACATTCCTCCTTGCTAATTAAATATGGTTGCCTTACTGAGGTCATTGTCTTGGTAACAATTAGGGTAATGTCAAGTAGTAATGAAAAGGCCCCTGTTGGTTTAATTTAAACGAATTGGTCAATGATATTTTTAAGCCTCTTCAGTGAATGTGTAAAATTTAATGTGAACTTTAAAGAGAAAATAGTCAAGTGTAATAAATAATTTCACTTGCAGTTTTTTTTTTTCAAAATCACATTGTAAATCTACGCTTTACAATGTAAATCTAAACACTCAATAACCTTAGCCTATTTCAGCTTAACTTTGAAACATTAATGAGCACAAAGTAATGATGGAGACAAATGTTTAGATAACCCCACTAAAATGTACACTTCAAATGGACATTCAAACAACAGTTGTATTATACAGTATTAACATGAACACCTATTACAATTAAATCATAAGCTCTTACAAAAAAAAGAAAAGCATTTTTGATAGACTTGTAATAAGAATAATTTGTGCTTCCCTTTGGTAAAGATTCTGTTGTTGCAAAGATAGTCTTCACCGATGCACAAACAAGAAATGGTGGATGGAAGTTTGCTTTTCAACCTTTATTTTTTAAATTTTATTTTCTAATTATTGTACTATACATTACCTGTGGTTTATTTATTTTGAATTGTGCTGCAACAAGTACAAACATGGATAAAGACAAGTCAGTGAGGAATGTACTGTATTCCCTTTAAATAAGGACAAACGTTATATTCAAGCAGTCATGACAGCAGCAGGCAGAACTTCTGCCTCTTCTTTCAAACTGAATGGTTAGGTCTCATTATCTGATGTCATCTTAAACGTATTTAAAATATAATCACAGTAAAGCTGTCATAAGCATGATGTGTCAGGTTCATAAAACAGGATGCATATTTAAATTAAGTTATTAATATTTGAACTGATTTGTTTCAGCAAACGATATCCAGATTTCAAAGTGTAGAGTTCATTATAATGCTGCCAGATAAGATTCCTCCTATAACTTTCTGCAATGAAGATACTCGGCACCACTTACTGTCAAGACATCCAGTGGTGACAGAAAAAAAATGCAAATGAATTTCTATGAGAATTTGGTTTAAAGCATCTTTTAAAATCTGGATATGGTTAAATCTAGCAAATTGTGAGATGGCTGTGCATCACAGTCTTGGATCTGAATAGATGTCTCTCCATGTGAAATTGTATTCTTCGTCCTGCTTTCGTAGTCTTTTATCTGGACACTCTGCACAGTTTTCCTGCAGGATGTACAAATGAGGCTGTTAGCTTATTGTACATTGGCCTTGCCCAGCATGCATGTACAGGATGGGCATAAGTGGGCACTACAATGGGCTCATCTCCCATTCATGGTTGATTTTGGCCATGTGTCTGATGCTGCTGGAGGACCTTCAATTGGATTACATAATTTGATACTATTATGTTATTAAATTTAAATGTTTGGTTATAAGTAAGTATTTCGATGTCTTAAACATAAGGAATCTACTGGAAATTTTCATCAATTGCAATTTACATCAGAGTGATCAACACGATCATTTTGATAATTAGAAACTAATGGTGACAGCAGTATTTTATTACAGGTGATAATAAAACAAACAAAAAGATTAACATTTTATTATTAGACGGTTACAAAATGACGCCTGTTCTTGTTGCTTTCCCAGCATGACAACTGTAAGCAGGAAAATACATTCGGCTAAAATTACTGACCCTGTTACTCATCGACAAGCACGTTGAAGTGACATCCACAGCACTCTGTGTGACAATGACAATGACAAAAATATGTGAGGTATGAAGTACAAACATTACCAATTACAGCAACAAAAACACTGCATTTCATTAAGATTTGCAGATGAATACTTCAAAATATTCAGTAAAGAGCTAATGCAAAGACTTGTTTAGAGCAATGTTAATAAATCATAATTAATGTATAATTTAGATAATAGTTATCAGTAATTTATTATTTATGTCTTTTTTTTCTTTCAAGTGCAAGTCAAGAGGTGAAAGTGATTACCATTTTTAATTTAACAGAGATCAAAATTCAGTTTTGTTAGATGACCTCAATATAATGAATTTTCTTTTTCTTTTTCTCGTAATCTTCATATTATTTCACAAAATGTCTTTAACAATTTCTAGTTTCCTGATAACAAAACAAACCCATTTCAAAGAACCCATTAACTTCCCAAACATTATACGTACCAACTTCACAACCTAAAAGGTTATTCTGATGACAAAAGGCACAAGACGTCTCGTCATTCTAAATTGGGTGCTGGCCTCTTGTGCTTTAAGGTACTTCTAAATTTCAACTTTCAATCGAACTGCTTGTAAACATTGACATGAAACTGCTGCAGCTAGAAGATGACATAGTGAACATTAAAAACGCATGTAAGTGATATTATTTATACAGGCTGCTTTTGTTGTACTTGGTTGCTAAAGAGTCATTTTTATTAATATGACACTGGGAAGCAGTTAGGTCCTTTTTAATTTCAAGCAAAAAGATAAATTATAATGATAGAAGAAAATAGAAATTACTTGATGTTTTCAGAAGCTCAGATATAACAAATTGCCTGTTCTTCATTGTGGATGGATAATATAAAAATATATCCTTTGAAAGTAAATAATTCAAAGTAAGAGACCCTGTATTCACAAAATATTGCTATGAATGTGGCATCTTTTTTTTTTTCAATTTCCGAAATTTTCATTTCTAAAATGTCATACCGTTTAACACGTGTGCAGACTGAAATGCCATGTTACTGTACAGAACTAGCTTTCTATATCTGTGCCTTCTAAATAACTTGATAAAGTTACATTTTCTGACATATTAAAAAAAACAAACAATTACTATACATAATAAAGTAGCATTGCTGTTTTCTATTACACTATTCAGTATTGCAGATGTTCCTGATTTCTCTCAATAATAAATGACTATGCTATCCATTCAGTAGGTATGAAGGGGTAGCCAGGTACCAGTATATCTAATTACACTTTAACTTAAAGGCTGGCATAGAAGCACCTCTGTGGCAGTGAGCAGTGCCAATCCAGGACATATACAGAATGGGTGTATATTATTTATTGTTTTTACGTCTGCTACCTGTATCTGAGGGTGCTCTTAGTAATAGATAAACAATGTACCTGTAAGACATGTATTTTATTTATTTTATGTAAGCATATTTAAAACATAATCATATTTGTGAATTTCCCATTGGGATTAATAAAGTATCTCTATCTATCTATCTATCTATCTATCTATCTATCTATCTATCTATCTATCTATCTATCTATCTATCTATCTATCTATCTATCTATCTATCTATCTATTTTCTTTAGATGCCCATTTCAGAGACAGAATGAATTCCTTAAGTTTCATTTGTTTATTAAAATAACAAATATTTAGACAAAAGAATTGCATTTTGGCTCATCATTTGGCCAATGACAGCTGCTAAAGAGAATAATTTTACTGTGTGTTTGTATCATACATTTCTCATTCTCCATTGCCTTTTCTGTTACTATATAGACAGACACACAAAATCATAATGAGAGACCAGAAAATGCTTGTAAACAATGATAATGTTAAGCAAGAGTACTAGACAACTTTTAATAGACTTTAGGATTGGATTGCCATAATTTCTGTCTTTCATCTAAGTTTGGAAGGTAATTATTCAAGTATAAAAGAAACCAACAGCAAAGCTAGTAGTTGATCATACCATATTTTATTTCCAAGAAACTTATGAATATAAATGAAGACAGAGTGAAAAATGATTGACAAAACATAAAGGTGACTAGACAAAGGAAGTACTTTTGGTATATTCTGTACCATAGCAGAGGGAGAGGCCTAAAACAGTGGAAAAATATGCAAAATCTTGAAGATGACCCATCTTTATTATGGTGAATTTTGCCTTTACAGGTTCACTGCGAGATGGATCTTATCCTGGCAGCTTTGGACACAAAACATGAATTTCACATGGACTGAATGCTAGGCCATCGCAGGTGATGCACATGTAATTGATGATACAAAAAGGAAATATCAATGTATTCTTGATATTTTAAATGGTCTTCCAACTGTGCTTGATATAAAAGATTCTATATGACTGATTGAAATAATAAAGGCAAAACAGCAATTGACAGCGGTCTTATGGAATGTGCCTGTACCGATATGAGAATTGTTAGACAAGTCCATTTAAAAATGCTGCATGTTATTTATGTATTGTTTGAGCAAAATGGATTTCAAAGGCTTGTAGGAGATGAAAAAGAGATTTGAAAAATCAATACTGATCTTGTTAGTCATGTTAAGGGTCACTGCCCATAAAGTAAATGAATAAAGGTATTTACTGCTCCTTTTGGTGTGAAAACATTTCATGATGTTGTGATAAATGTTGGATGTAGGATAGGAAAGTCAATGAGCAGCACAAATCTTTTCCCCCTTGTGTGTGTAGTGCGTTATAGTTGTCTACAAACATCTAAATGTAATCCATATGTAAGCATTAATCTTGCAATTTAGTTTGCAAACTGTTCTCTCTATTCCACTGCCATTTCATGGTAAAGTGACTGCTTAAGACATTTGGTACAAAGTAGGCTTTGTTAGGTAGCTTTCACCGTCAAGCCCACAAGAATTTAAGAAAGCACATTCACTGAAATCAACCTGCATTGGTGCAAATGAAAGTGACAACAGGAACACTGGAGAGAAAACAGTAAGACAACCCCCCAAAAACAGAATGGTTTTGCTGGTGGTGGTCACAATTGCTATCTCCTTATCCTTCCTGACGGATTCTTCTCTAGTTTTGCATGTTGCTAGTGTCCATGTCACTACTAGTAAATGAGGCGGTACCTGCAGTCGATACGTGCCATCACAAGAAGGCCTCAGAAGCATGGAGGAGATACTAGGAGACAGGCTGTTGTTTGAGGAGACCTGGACAAACTAGAAGGGCATCAACCTAGAAGCAGGACCAGTATCTGCTCCTTTGTGCAAGGAGGATTAGGAGGAGTACTGCTTGGCTGCACTGGTGTGCATGTTTCTGACCAAACTGTCAGAAAAAGACTCCATGAAGGTGGCATGAGGGCACAACGTCTTCTACTGGGACCTGTACTTACAACCTATCACCGTGCAGCTCAATTGGCATTCACTAGAGAATATCACAATTGGCAGCTCCACCATTTGTACCTCATTCTCTTTCCAGATGAGAGTAGGTTCACACTGAGCACATGTGAAAGAGTCTGGAGATGCCCATGGTAAACATTATGCAGCCTGCAGCATCATCCAGCATGACAGGTTTGCCGGTGGGTCAGTGATGGTCTAGGGGAGGCATATCCTTGGAGAGTTGCACAGACCTTCATGTGCTAGGCAACAGTACCCTGACTGTTGCTAGGTACCAGGATGAAATCCTCAGAGCCACAGTCAGACCTTACACTGGGGCAGTGGGCCCTGGGTTCCTCCAGGTGCAGGACAATATCCAGCATCATGTGGCCAGAGTGTATAGGCAGTTCATGCATGACAATTTCATTGATACTATTCACTGGCCTGCAGGTCCCCCAGCTCTCCTTGTATAATGGTGCATCTCCTTGTATCTCCTCTATGTTCTTGAGACCTTCTTGTGATGGCATTTATGGATGTGCCATCCTGGAGGAGCTGGACTACCTGTGCAACCCGAATTGGCTGCACGTACCACCTCATGCTACCAGTAGTGACATAGACATTAGCAAACTACAGAAGAATCAGTCAGGAAGGATAAGGAGAGAGCAATTGTCTGTGGCTATCACCTGCACAACTATTTCCTTTTTTGGGGGTTGTCTTGCTGTTATCTCTCCAGTGCACCTGTTGTTACTTTCATTTGCACCAAAGCAAGTGAAGCTGATTCATAATCACTTATGCTTCCTAAATGGACAGACTGATATCCCTGAAGGTTCATTGACTTGGTGTTAGACTGTGATGATTAAGTCTTCCCTTAATTTATTTGAGCAGTATACATATATACATACATACATACATACATACATATATGAGGAGAAACTTACAAGTCTTTGGCCTTTTAAAGAAAACAATGAGCTTTAGTTTTGACATATTTTGTTTATTCAACATATTCCAAAAGTTCAACACACTCTTCACTTTATGATTTCAACCTCTTCAAACCATCAAAGAATAACTCTGGTGGATGTCCTGCAAACCACACATCAGAAGCTGATGTGGCCCCCACAATGCTTGAAATGTATTTTATCTTCAGGCATTTTCTGAGGTTAGGGAACAGGTAATAGTCAGAAGTAGCCAGGTCAGGTGAGTAGGCCAGGTGTTTCAATACTTCAAACCACAGATTGGCCAGTTTCTACTGTGTGATGGTAGCTATGTGAGGACAGACATTGTCCTGAAGAAAAAAGATTTCCTTCAAGAGCTTGCCTTGACGTTTGGAGATCAGTTCCTGCTTCAACATCCCCAAAAGTGATATGTAGTACTATTCAGTGATGGTTACACCCTTTTCCAGGTAATCAACAAGAATAATTCTTTCTCTAACCCAGAAAACAGAATCTATTTGCCTGCTGACTTTTGTGGACACTAGGAACCACTGTCTCCATTTTGACAGTTTCTTGGGATTTTTCATTTCAGTTGGTGTCACCAGTCATTGTTCATCTGTTGTGCTGAAATGTCCGGTCCTAAATCGAGCAACCCAATTTATGACTGTAGAGTAGGAAAGCCATATAATACCTAATGCACCTGACATATCATAAATTTGTTTGGCTGAGTTCACTTTTAAGAACAAAGACTTTATCAGTGCTTAACACTCTATGGATATGAAATGCCCATTATTTTCTGAGATGTTCACTTCAGCCGTACAAAATAAATAAATAAATAAATAACTGACAGTGATGATGTTTTTGCTAGAAACATTTATGACAATGTGTTTTGATGTGATCTAGTTCAGGTTATTAAAAAAATTAGTCAAATAGAGAAATCCTATCCTATAGATGGATAGAGAGATCAACAATATGAAAACAAATATTTTCCATTTCCCCTTAGCCAACTCTTCATATGATCTTACCTGGACTTTCTGTAAAGAACTACACAAGAAATATGTCAATGATTATGCCAGACTACAACAAAGATGTTAAACAGTATGGAAACTTCTTATCAATGGTAATCTTTAATGTTCAAAATTGGGTTTTTCTAACTTTATATCTCTTACAAGACGTACAAAAATGTGCCCACACTTTTTATTGCTATCTGTACACTGTTCAGCTTTGTTAAAGTCACTTTTTTTCACTGTGGCACACATACAACTGCACTGGTCATAAGGAAAATAATCCATCAGGCCTGCACACATAAGCAGACAAAAATATATTGTTTACAAAAAGTTAAGAGGACCATAAAAAGTAATACCATTACAAACTTGCTTTCATTGCTAAAAAATATTTAAGCAGAGTTGAAATATGGGAGTCCTTCCTACTAACACAAATACTCCGGAAATTTTTTAATTTTCCTCTGTTTAAATAACTCAAACTTTTTCCTATTTTAACATAGACCCTTCAAGGTGGTGTAGTGGTTAATGGTGCTGCAGCACAGATTCACCATCTTTATTTTGAGTTGTAGCCCAGATATTATTGTGTGGAGTTCATATGTTCTTTCACTGGTTTCCTTCCACATGTAATAATGTACCATGTTAACTGACAACTCTACATTGACATAGCGTGTGTGTGAGTGTGTGCATGTGTATAAATGGGTCCTGTGATGGACTAGTGCCACATTCCAGGATTAAGTGGGTTTGCAAAAGTTATGTTACCTTTATGAAGCTATTAACAGGATGACAATCAAAATAGTTTGTGTTTCCAAATAAAAGAGAAAGAAAAATGCATTGTCTTAAGGCAAATACTTCAGCTCCTTCCATGATCATAAAAGGATAAAGAAATCTTCTAAATCATCCATATTAATAAACTACAGAAAATACACTTTTTCAAAAAAAAAAATTTACAATGACTTTCAAAGAAGATATTTTTAAGCTAAAAATAATCTTGTCTTGTACCAATGTAGTAACCTGGTTTCACTTTTACGTTACCAAGTTTTGCTTTCTTAAATCATGAGTTTATTTGCTGACTGATATTTTATTAAGAGAACCTGATTTCATACAACTTTTTTCCTGCAGTTGACTAAGGTGCTGTGAAACAGATGTTCCCAGGTTTGGTTGTGGTGGAATGGTCCTGCTACACATTATTATTAAAATCATTTTCTTAAGTAGTGGCTTATACTTACTCTTAATTGAGCATTACAGTACTTCTTATGCACTGATTCTGTTTTTAGAAAGACTTGCAACTTACATTTATTAGACATTTTAACAGATTTAAAACAATGAGAAAATGTATAAAAGAAGAAATCTCTTTTTAACTGTGTTCTTTTAATTACTTTAAAATATAGTTTGTTGTCTTTATTTTTAAGAAAATGCATACACACTTGCAAAAACAATTGATGTTATTATAAAACAGCTACAGTAGGATTTTTCTTTGACAATTTTTACCAAACAGCAGTTTTAGCAAGCAAATAATTTCAAAAGAAGAACGAGATCAAGGGTTTAACAAGAAGAATAGCTGGAAACCTTATTTATGGTATTCCTGTATATGAAACAATCAGATATACGTTTGGTCCTATAAAAATATGAACACCTTGGGAGAATTTCAGGATTGTTATCTCTCTCTCTCTCTCTCTCTCTCTCTCTCTCTCTCTCTCTCTCTCTCTCTATATATATATATATATATATATATATATATATATATATATATATATATATATATATATATATATATATATATATATATATATCTTTTATATATCTATAATATATAAAAATCCAACATCTGTCTATCTGTCTGTCCGCTTTTCACAGGAGAACTACTTAACAAATTTAGATTGGGTTTTTTATCTATAATTTGCTTGAATATTCCGGTTGATTTTCCGACTTCTCTCTATGTGTTATGTATCATAGTTTGCTTGCAGGAGCGATTTATTTGCGCAAATAAAAGAAACACGCAGTGGGCCTAGGAGAGGGGGCAGGGCCCTCCTCACTCACATGCCAGCCTTTGGGCATATCTCTTATATCCACTTAGCTAGCGAAAGAGAGAACATATTTAACGGATTTAGATCGGGCTTTTTTCTAGAATTTGCTTGAACATTCTGGTTGATTTTGCAACTTCTCTCATCATGCTAAGAATCATAGTTTACTTGCAGGAGCGATATATTCTCACTAATCGGAGACAGAGGCTGCAGGGCGAGGGGAGGGGGAAGCGTGATGTCAGGAGTAGGGAGCCGAGCAAGGCAATCATCGCTGTCCTGTTTCACTTCTATGTGGGCGAAGCCGAGGGGGACGGTTAGTACTAAATCTAGAGAGGAATACAACATTATCTTAAGTGAAGATGTGGATCTAGTAACAAGGAATACATTGGAATGAAAATTTTCAACCAACAAAACTAAGCTTTTGGGAATCACTGCTCCAAAAGGACTTGGCAGTGAGCAAGGATACTGTTGTTGAGAGATGTAGCTGAGCTTGAGTGTGCAGTGTTGCTTTCTTAGTGTCTGGTGACTGGATGACCTCCATAAAGAAGCAGCAGGGAGCTGACATGGTGATGAATGGATGAGTGTTAGGTGCAAATCGGCTCCGTGGTGGCAGACAAGGATGGGATCAGTTTAGACATACAATATCTTGTCAATGTAAAACAGCTCTTGGTACATTTAAAATTAAATATTTCAATTGGGCAACAACCTGAGGTTTTGTGGAAATTTGAAAATGCTTTCTAGATATTGATTGTATGCCTTATCACTATGCACAACTTTACAGTACATGGTAAACTGGATTTCCCGATCAAAGCTGATCTTCATCTTTCTTTGGAGTTGCCCCACAGGATAGGAATGCTCTTAGACCTCCAAGTGGGTACGATACAGTTGGAGTTTGACTGGAGGGTGTGAGTGTCTACTTAATGCAACTTTAATTTTTAGAATCAAAAACTTTGATTGTTCTTTAGAGACATTAGATTCAATGTAGTACACTACTTGTTGTCTTAATGGTCCTATAATGAAACTTTAAGACTTGTATGGTGAATGATGGAGAGAACTGGAGTCACATGATTGAAAGAAACAACCTATCTGATTTAAATCTGAGCAATGCACATTTATTGGATGTCTGCATTATGAATAGATTCTCTTTAACAGACACCATCTGGACAGATCTAAAAGAAATGGGTGGTGAAGGTGTTCTGCAAACAACT
Source organism: Erpetoichthys calabaricus (assembly GCF_900747795.2). Lineage (NCBI taxonomy): Eukaryota > Metazoa > Chordata > Cladistia > Polypteriformes > Polypteridae > Erpetoichthys > Erpetoichthys calabaricus. The sequence goes on from NC_041410.2 coordinate 41,150,339, forward strand.
GGAGGATGTCCCTATTTAAGATGAGTTGCCTCTCATCTTCAGAAGAGCTTCTCCTGTATCTTGCAGGAGATCAGAGTCCTGAAACCTGTTTGCTTCCTGTTTAAGATCTCAGTATTGGAAGCAGCTGGAAGGAGCTATGGCAGAAAAGCTGTTCATTCATTCTTCCCCAGGAACCATAGGATGTTTTCGTGAATGCCAGTGATAAGGGAAATTTTCAAGTTAAGGAATGGGAACTTATATGCATTTTTAGCAAAGAGACTGTTATCAGCAGGCCAGAAAGAGTGGCAGCGGTAGAAGTGGTCAAAGACAAGGCACATGTTAGGGGTGAATTTAATCAGGCCATAGTAAATAACTTCAAAGAAATTTTGGTAAAGCATCTGATGACTTGGGGTGGGTAGATGGGATATTAAGGATAGCTAAGTTTGCGTTTTGCCTCCTTTTCTTTTCATGATTTCCATGACCAGGATATTAATATGCAGGCAGACTGTAAAAGGTGTGAATAAGAGATACATCTCTGCTGTTTGCGATGAAGCTGGCCTCATCAGACTTATCTCTGGGCTGTAGGATGCAGAAAAATCTCCTCTGGAGTTGTAAGTTGAAGTCATTCTAAACAGAGATGATAGTTCTCAGCACATATTCATTGCCCATTTGGGCATTGTAGGTTTGCTCAAGGAGATACTCTCTCTGCTTGAGCCAACTCACCCTCAAGTTATGAATGGTTGATAGCTCACATACTCTCTTTAACATAGTGGACACGGTATGAATAATGCTGTACATTCTCTCTATGATACAATAATATTGAGTAGTTTTAGCCAATTAGTTACTCAGCAGCAGTGTGTCAGAAAATACTAAAAGGGCCCCTTCATACCTACAGCAATGCATCTTTATAATACTTCACTGTGACGCCATTCTTATATTGGCCAAATCAGAATTTTTTTGCTTCATTTTGTAGTTCTTCTGTACATTTGAGAGTGTTGTTGCTGTTGTTTATTATTACATTTTCGTATTTTTTTAGCTTCCTTAAAAGTTAAATTTTCCCTTGGAAAAAATAAAGTTCTATCTATCTCTGGCTTCTTTTAAAGCATTTGTTTCTTATGTGTTTAAACATGCTGTTCAATATGAACAATCTATGACTAGCGCAGAAATCCGGTAATAATTCATAGCTTGGATTCAGGTTAGGAAAAATGTCCCTCTCATTCAAGCCCCTCTATGTATCTCTGCCATTCTCCATGTGAGCATTAAAGTCTACAGCTTGGACTACAGAGACAGTAGATGGTACCCTTTTAGCACTGCAAGTAATGTCACAAGTTATATGTTTCTTCTTTTCATTTTTAAAATTGCTTTAAGGTGACCTTTTCATACAGCAGAACAAACTCACACTTTCCAAGCCTGGGGCCTTATAAGTATCATCCCATTGCCCACGGTCTTTCCTGTAGGGCAACCCCAGAGTAAGGATGAGGTAATCCTTGATGAAGATGTTTGGTTTACCTCTGTAATGAGGTGAATCTGACTATATGTGTTAGGAACTATTTATTTTTTTTTTATTTTTTACAAGCAATTGTGTATCAATTTTCAAGATCTAGTACTCATTTTGAGGGTGTGTAGAGCCTCTGAATTCATTTTAGACATTTAATTTTTGCTACTCTAGCCTGTTTGGACTGCAAAGAGTTTTTTGTGTCGTTTTGGTCACCACTTTGAGTTGTGACCTGGGTATTACAACACAATTGAATAAAAGGTTTTTCAGAACAATCCTTTGCTATTTGAGCCGTGGATAAAAAGCCCTATTCAATTGCTTGCTAAAACGTTTTGTGTTTTGTTCTCTTGTGTATCAATCTTTCAATTTTGTCCTTGATTTATAACTTTGCTTTTTATTTTTGATCTTGATGCACAGATTTCTTTGGTCTCCCAGGTTTGACCTGTTCTGTCTTCACATTTTTCTCTTAGTTACTCCACATCTCATCTGCCCAGCAGACATATTAATATGTTGCCAGGATTTTTCAATTTCACTTTCATAGTCTTACATGTCTGGGTCTGCTTAACTCTTGCCGATATTTCTTCTAGCACTGCATGTGACACTCACCCCATCACTTTGTGGGTGATGAGTTGACATGATGACTCTATGTAGCTTTTTGGAGCTGGGTATCTCTCCTGGCCATCACTGAACACAGCTTCCAGGGGAAACTGGTGTACCCAGAGAAAATCTATGTGTAGATGAGAAAATCCCAGAACTCAGAATACACTAAGCAGTGAGCCACCATTTTGTCCTATATCCATTAGTAATTATGAAAATACTAGCTGTGTAAGCCTGTGATGTAAATAGCCCGGGCTCCTAGAAACAGTGGATTCTGGCACTTCAATCAATCAATCTCATCGGCTGTGCATTAGCGGTTAAAGTTCTCTTTTCCGAACGGTTTCGTTTTGCCAATGTGCTCACCTCTGTTGTCTGTCTAAGTGAGTTTCTCTCTCCTCTGTGGTTTTGTTTTGCCGATGTGCTTACTTCGCTTGTGTATTAGCAGCTAAATGAGTTTCTCTCTTTTCTCAGTGGTTTCAATTTGGCAACATAGTTGCTTTCTTTGAGCGTCATGCTGTAGCCTCGCGCTTTCAGGCCGGACAGGCAGACACATACACTTCCACACGTCAACGTTTATATATAAGATTTATTAAATTGAATTGCAATCATCCACACAGAAAGGCTGTCTAAGGAATAAAACATGTATTTTCTTCTTAGTATGAAACCTCTTTATTCCAATTAAATGTCATGAGTTGTTACAAAAATGTGTAACTAAAACAGAAATAAATACTATTGATTCAGGCAGTAATTATATGCTCCAATAGCTCCTATCATTTAACTTGAAAACACAGGACTTGTATAATTATCCCCTTGGAAGTTTTTTACTTTAATTTAGTGCTACAGAGTTGAATTTATCTGTACTTATACAACTTTACAGTGAAATGTGTGCATCTATTTTTGCTTACTTGTGTTTATTTTTTTTGGTTAATGTACTATAAATTTCAAACGCGTTCAGTACAAGTCAGGATCACTGAATGGAGGGACCTCACCTATCCCAGCAGTATTGAGTACAAGGCAGGAATTAATCTTAGAGAGGGCATCTCTCTATCACAGACCCCTCTCACACAGGAGTTCCCAGTTAACCCAGCCTGCATGTTTGTGTCAATGTGGAAGGTACATCTATTATAAACCACAAATAAAAAGAAAAAAACTTGAAAACTAGACTCTAAATACAATATATCTTGGGATCAGGCAGGAAACATTAAATGTATAGTTCACAATATTTACCTAAATTTGACATACTGCTGAATTTGTTAAGCAAAATTCTAATGCAGTGTTTCACAACCCAGCCTGCCCTAAAGAATACCCCTATAGTACACTCAAAACTGCCAGATGCGGTTCTGGTGGCACAATATGAAAGTGCTAATTCACTATGTTGTCTGAGGTAATTCTCCTTGTAACTTCACAATAGTATTCTGTCACTTAAGCAAAGTGCTGCCAGGACACTGAAAAAACTGGGAAATTTGACATACTGCTGAATTTGTTAAGCAAAATTCTAATGCAGTGTTTCACAACCCAGCCTGCCCTAAAGAATACCCCTATAGTACACTCAAAACTGCCAGATGCGGTTCTGGTGGCACAATATGAAAGTGCTAATTCACTATGTTGTCTGAGGTAATTCTCCTTGTAACTTCACAATAGTATTCTGTCACTTAAGCAAAGTGCTGCCAGGACACTGAAAAAACTGGGAAAAGAATAAAACAGTAATAGGTTGGTGGCAGTAAATAGAGAAAGGTAAACTGGACAAACAATGATGGCCGTATAAGGAGCTTTACTAACAGCATCAAAGAGGATCAGATTAAAATAAAGAAGTGCAATAGGGTTGTGCCTCTTCCAAAATATTTGGCATTCCAGCCCTCCCTAAAATTTGCTGTTGTATTGAACTTGCGAGTCTCTATTGCTAATATTATTACTACCAAAAATATTAACAATTTAAGTCTGCAGCTTCTTATCACAGGATTTATATCTGAAAGAACGGGCAAGTGCTCAAGATATATCGGTAAGATGGACACCTATCATTCTTGAAAAGATTCTACTTTTACAAGTATTATTTTATTGTATATTAAGAAGCTTCTGCCATATTTACAAATATCTGTAAACCATTACTTGTACACCAGTACTAGACAAGATGACCAGGAGTATGCAACGCATGGCTTCAGCAACATGACTGAATAAAGGTCAATGTTGTGTACTTTCTGGTTATCTGAGATTACAGACTCTGGCTAATAACTCCATCTAATCTCCCTTCTTTTCTTTGACATTAAATAATGTTTGTTCGATTTTGCTCTGGTTATGTGTTCCCCTTTGGTTATGAAATCCCACAATGTTTTCCAACCACAGTTCTTGATTCATGCTCTGAGCTTTGTTTATTTATTTTATGTATTCACAGTTATGATGCTTGGCTTGTTATTTTGACTTCACAAATTCTCCTGATTTCATTTCCATTTAAAACTGCTGACATCCAGTCCAGGCAATACAGTTTATTTACAGAAATATCTTTTTAGGGTACTATATGTTTGCGTTTTTTTTTACTAAGTTTCTATTTTGTGTTTGGGACACTTATGTTTTGGTTTTGTTTGACTTTTTGGCTTGTTTCACATTAGTTTCCCTGGTAATAAAATAAGAGCACAGAGACTGCAGATCAAGGGTTGGGGAGCCTCCCTATATACTGGATAAAGGTCCCAGTCTTTCAAACCAAGGTCAAAGTAAATCAAAACAAACATTTGACAGTTACAGAACGATTTCTCAAAGCTTTTATAGAAGATTTGCAGGAACTACAATTGGTGGGGAGGAAATGAGCCAAATGGAGGTGATGTTGATTGTAGAAGCCAGGGATGACGTCGGATTCGGGGGACGGAATTGAAGTCATCATGGTGAGACTGGAAGTGAGCTAATTTGGTGACGATGGAAGAGAAGTCTTCTGTAGTGAGCGCCTTGGATGTAGAGACGTGAACGTTATGTCAGATAGGAGCATTTTGATCTTCCATATTTCTGCTCATGAAAAGGAAAAAAAAGGTATTAGCACTCCATTTCAATTCCCTATTTTCCATTCTTTTACGCCCTGTCAAGCCATTTGGCTGTCCCCTATTCGTGCGTGTGTGACACCCTTTTACCTCTGGATACAGTACTGAAATTTCTGCCTTTAGGCTGGCAAAAATGTATTCCTAGTAGTACAAGGTAAGAAATCCATAAATAAGCATAAAACATTACTATTGCCTCGAATAATTAAGTATTTTATGTTGTGTACATAAGCTATATGCGAATAAATATAGATTTCCTTTGTTTGCTAAATAAGCTAATAGAAAAAGAATTACGTTATCCAGGATAATAACACTACTTAATGTTTTGGGTCAATTAGACCCCAGAGAGAAAATACTGTTAAAAGAGGCAATAAAATAAATCAAAATTAACAATTGACCTAACTGGGCACTTGACCAACATGCAAGAAATGCTCAAATTTCAAAATATAACACCTCCTCACACCTCTGGTTACCAAGACTGACAGGCATGGACCAGTATTCCCTAGAATCCAGGCCTATAATGCTTTCAAAAGGTCTCTAGCCTCATGAAATGCTAAGACATACTATTCATGTACTGTAAGAAGTTAAAAAGTGTTGCCTAGAACATGGCCACAAGATGCTTCCCTGTGATAATTTCCTGGTCCTTATTTCAACAAACACTTTTTGTAGTTCATACTTGCTCTTTGTTGTTGTTCTTTCTTTTCGGTATTTCCTCTGATTAAGTGTAGGATATGAGAAAATGCTGTGAAACCACATAGTCCATTGATCACATTCAAGACAATTCTATTAACTTGGTCTTTTTCAGGTATGCTGCCTGGAATTTTTCCTGCCCTGGTTAGCATTTGCCAAGCACAGATAGATTTTTAATGACAAGCTGTCCATATGGTTCCCTACTATAATGTAAAAAGCAAAAATGTTGCAAACTTCTGACAGATTTTTATATGTGTGCGTTCGGAGATAAATGCCTTTGCAAAGATTTGTATACAGTATGCGTGAATGCACATTTATGTGTTTCCTTGAGGTAATGTATATATATAGTATTAAGTATTGAGCCAACTCTATCCTCAACACCACTCACAGAATTTGTAATGATGTTTGTCTCTGCACTAGTTATTGGAGTCACAAATAGAATTTCAAAGAACACTCAAACCTTGAAAGTAACTGTTTTAGTGACCTAAGGGTGGCATCTCTAATGTTCTTTAGCCTAATCTGGCAGTGATTTCTGCAAATAAGTTTGTTTCTAATCTAAGATAAGAAGTTTAAGTTTCAAGGACTTTCTTCACAAGTGATGTAGTTATGAACATAAATGGCAGCACTGCGGATGTTGTCCCTAACTGGAATGGCAAAACAGGAACTAAGTTCTCCAATGAAGTTGTCAATCTGGCTAATTCATTTCTGTCCTCATTCTCACATAGGCTCTTGAGCTGTGTTTAGTGTTCTGCATGATGGAATGAAATTGTAAGTACAAATGACCAATCCTAAATTTCGTCAAAGGGTGCACAGTTGACCATTCAAGGAATGAATCAGAACACAGCAAATGATGTTTTGCATTTTGAGAGGTCATTTCAGGTGGCATTGGAATCTAATGAAGTATAAACCTGTAATTTTCCTTTACCGAGTGTACAGGGCATAGTCCATGGAAAAGACGTCCAAGGGCAGACCCAAAAAATACAAAAGCAATTATGTAATACTCGTACAACTTAAATTCTACTGCAGAAATTAACCAATAGAGATAGTAGAAAAGGAGAGAATTCAAACAAAATCAAGTTCCATTATGAACTCTGCACGACATACAAAAACTGAGGACTTTCAGCCAATGAATCATTCAGTAGAAGTGTGTCAAAAAACGCTACTGGGGCTAATTTATATCACCAGCAAAGAGCATACTGTATATAATGCCTCACAGTGACTGTTAGTGCCAAGTTAGGAGGCTTCTTTCTTTTAAGATTTTTTTTCCCTTTTAGTCACTCTGGTGTTTGTTCAGACCATAGCTAAATTTCCCCATGGGGACAAATATAGATCTCTATCTATCTATCTATCTATCTATCTATCTATCTATCTATCTATCTATCTATCTATCTATCTATCTATCTATCTATCTATCTATCTATCTATCTATCTATCTATCTATCTATCTATCTATCTATCTATCTATCTATCTATCTATCTATCTATCTATCTATCTATCTATCTATCTATCTATCTATCTATCTCACATTTTAAGAGGCTATTATGTTTAGTATAATTTTAAAATATTAATCAAATGTCTGATGCTCGACCAGTGGTAAATCGTGAGGTGTATGTCTCCAGAAATTGCCACCATTATGCATCACTTTTAAAATTAATAATAATAATGCATTTTATTTATAGGACACTTTACATTACATTGTGGACAACCATCCATGTCAACTGTATTTCCCTATTTATACATCTTGACAAAATAAATAAGTCTTTGTTAACTTTTAAATAGGTGTATAGCCAAATTATTGGTGTCATTTTTCCATTGTTTTCATTGTGCTGCTTATCTTTACATTGAGGCTTTTCAAGCTGTGCTCTTCAAATTACCAAGTGAAAATGTGTTTGTTAACTATTAAAATAAAATGTAAAACAAAACAATCTAGAGTGAAAAGCTTAGTAACAATTGGCCAGTCATTGATGTACAAAAGATCAGGGAAGCCCATTTGAAGGCAAACAAGGTTCAACCAAACTTTGGTAATACGCTTGCACTGACAATAAAGCTCAGCATTATTTTTCTGTCTGTAACGACTTTCAGCATATATCTAGCTTTTATCTTTATTTCTAATTATATTTCACTAATGGATGACTAACATTTTCATTTTTCCCCCTAAACAGTAAAAAGCTGCTCTCTCTCTCACACTCATTCTGGCAAATAGAGAGACCAGAAGTGACGTGAGAGGCAGTCATTGCTAAGCAACTAGACAGGCTTGACAATCAAATCCAGACAGATGTAATTTGCTTATGTATACTAAGTGCACTTTCTGTTTTCAAATGCATTTGTTTTCACCAGTGAATTCTCACTATTGCATTAACTTGTTGATGGTGTATGGCTTTCCAGAACATATTACACTTATGAAAACATCTTACATGATTTTCATTGGCTTTTGTAATGAAACACCCTAGTACTATTGGCTTTCGAGAAACTTGATACAACGTGCTGCCTCATGTAAGATTCTTCTGAACTTCCAATACCTTTAAAGGAGATTTATAAGAGCTGCCAAGATGACTTTCTGTTTTTGTCACTGCACCATCTGAAAAAAAAACACTTAAAACATCCAGCTGCAGTCATAAAGGACAAAATTAAGAGAAAAGGTCAGATATTAAAACACATTAAATATGTTTAAGAGGTTTGCAGAAGAAAAATGACAAGAATGTGCTATTTAACAAGTTTAAAACTTAGTAAAAATACATACAGTTTATGAAGTGTGCCTAGTGTATCATTCCATGGACTGGCATTCTGTAAAGAGGAGTTCACACCTATTGCCCATTGCTGTTCCAACTCCATTAGCAGCACAAACAGGGCACTCGTTAAAAAAAAGGGTTAGAATGAAAACCTGCAGCCACAGTGGTCCTCCAGGACTGGACTTGGCGACCCCTGGACTGGATAATGACAACATATCTGATGTAGAAAAATGTTCTTTCATATTGTAAATATATCTTTGTAGAACACTTCACTAAAATGCTATAATAATTAAAATACAAATTGAGTTGATCAGGATTGTAACTATCAAGCATCATTATCTGTCAAAGATTTTCCATATCTTACACCCCAAAACAATTATAGGAGCATTAAGTAACAACAATTCGGTAAAGCTACAATACCAAATTTTAAAGAGGACCAGTTTTCAAATCCTCAACCCATGTCATGTTTTAAGTTGGTGCGTCTTTTTCAACTTTTAAAATAGATAAGCATTTAAAATATTATTAAAAAGAAATCAGGAGCTAGTTTTCCTACATTTATTCCATGTGATCACATTTTATTCAGACTCTGGTTCAAACTGCACTGATTTCTTGCTGTGTTCTTCATACACTTATACAGATAAGTGCTGCTAACAGAGCAATAATTGTATTTTTATAAAGTGCATCCTTTTAAAATCTGTAACTTGATACCTTCCACTTTAAATCATAATTAGACCATCTCATTCTTTCTTGCTTGACATTTGAACAGAACACTAGTTCATTTGCTGCTGGTGCTGCCTCTTAGCATGGGAGTCCTCGGTTTAAATCCTAGCCCAGTCACCAACTGTATGGAGTCCTCCTGTGTTTACATTGTTTTATTTTTTCTCTGCTCATTGCAGTTTACCTGCCATATCTCAAAATACCAGTGGATTAGGTTGATTACTGACATTTATTTTAGTTTGTGTGGGTGAGCGTGCCCACTATGATTTGGCTTTGCATCCTGTCATGTTTCAGATGAAGCTGGGGTAGGCACTAGTTTCCAAGATGCTAAGCTGGGGTTGATAATGGATGGAAGGCTGTTTGACAGGCCTTCTGCATATTGTAGTCTTATAAGCTGCACTATAATTAAGGGACATTCATTGAAGATGACAGTACATATTTTTTTGAGTTCTCTGATTCAATATAATTCTTTCTCTTCCTTCAAACCACTATTCCTTCTCCAAGCTGTTTGTTGTAGTAGTGAGTTTTATTTTTAGTATTTTACATTATTTCTAAATTTTTTGGTCAATGTTTCTTTTAAGTTCCTTATGGATAGTTTGCAATCCTCTTGCCAGATTTAGAAGGTTGTGTATTTAAAACTCCTATTCTTAGCCCTAAATAACATGCAAATTGCCTATTTCTTGCAAGGGCAAAAAATATGAATACCTTCTGTCTTGTTTGAGAGTTTAAGTTACATCATCATGCTCTGCCTCTCTGTAAACGCTTTACTAGTTGGTGGTCACCTCCTCACCACTATCTTTTTAATCAAAAAAAGACTCTGCTAATTGTGCTATATAATATTTCATTTTATGGGTTAACTCAATTAGTCTAAATTTTAGGATGAGCAGTAGTACAGTTGTGGCCAAAACTTTTGAGAATGACACAAGTGTTGGTTTTCACAAAGTTTGCTGCTTCAGTGTTTTTACATCTTTTTGTCAGATGTTTCCATGGTATACTGAACTATAATTACAAGCATTTCATAAGTTTCAAAGGCTTTTATTGACAATTACATTAAGTTTTTGCAAAGAGTCCATATTTGCAGTGTTAGCCCTTCTTTTTCAAGACCTCTGCAATTCGCCCTGGCAGGCTGTCATTCAACTTCTGGGCCAAATCCTGACTGATGGCAGCCCATCCTTGCAGAATCAATGCTTGGAGTTTATCAGAATTAGTGGGTTTTTGTCCACCCACCTCTTGAAGATTGACCATAAGTTCTCAATGGGATTAAGGTCTGGGGGGTTTCCTGGCCATGGACCCAAAATTTCGATGTTTTGTTCCCCGAGCCACTTAGTTGTCACTTTTGCCTTATGGCCCGGTGCTCCACCATGCTGGAAAAGGCCTTGTTGGTCACCAAACTGTTGTTGGATGGTTGGGAGAAGTTGCTCTCAGAGGATGTTTTGGTCCCATTCGTTATTCATGGCTGTGTTCTAAGGCAAAATTGTGAGTGAGCCCACTCCTTTGGCTAAGAAGCAACCCCATACATCAATGGTCTCAGGATGCTTTACTGTTGGCATGACACAGGACTGATGGTAGCGCTCACCTTTTCTTTTTTCCGGATACTTCAAACAATAGGAAAGGGGATTCATCAGATAAAATGACTCTACCTTAGCAGTCCAATCCCTGTACCTTTTGCAGAATATCAGTCTGTCCCTGTTTTTCTTGGAGAGAAGTGGCTTCTTTGCTGCCCTTCTTGACACCCACCAGACCATCCTCCAAAAGTCTTTGCCTCACTGTGTGTGCAGATGCACTCACACCTGCCTGCTGTCATTCCTGAGCAAGCTCTGCATTGGTGGTGCCCACAGCTGAATCAACTTTAGGAGACAGTCCTAGTGCTTGCTGGATTTTCTTGGGTGCCCTGAAGCCTTCTTCACAACAATTGAACCTCTCTATTCTAACTCCATCAGCATGACAGAGTGATCTCTAGCCTTGTCCTTGTCGATACTCTCACTGGTGGGAACGTGAGGATCACTGAAATGATGTCAGCAGGTCCTTTTGTTGCAGGGCTGAAATGCAGTGGAAATTGTTTTTAGGGATTAAGTTCATTTTCATGGCAAAGAGGGACTTTGCAATTAATTGCAATTCATCTGATCACTCTTCATAACATTCTGGAGGATATGCAAATTGCCATCATAAAAACTGAAGCAGCAAACTTTGTGAAAATTAATATTTGTGCCACTCGGCCACAACTGTACAGCCTATAGCAGCAAAGGGTGCAAAACAGAAATCAACTCTAGACGAGCTGTCAGTCCATTTTAGCATATGCACACACACTGATTCACACTGGGACAATTCTGAGTTGCCAATAAACCTAACACAGGCACATTTGTAATATAGGAAACTGGAGAAAATATACATATAGGCACTGGAATGACTCAACGCGTACAATTACCACATTCAGACCTTGTCTTGACTGCAGAGAGCAGCATTCAGCAATGAGCCACTTTACAAACTGAATGGACACTTGTATGCAGAAATTTGAAAGGTGTTCATTTTACTTGTCACTTCTTTTTAAGTACTGTTGTCTTTGGCTGCATTGGTTTTCCTCTCACATTCCCCGAAGAAGTGTAGCTTAGATTAATTGCCAATACTAAACTGCCCCCAGTGTGGTTGTGGGTATGATCAGTCCATCATGTAATGTGAAAAATGTAATGGACTGCTATCCTGCAGGGCTGGTTTATGCCTTGTACCCTACAATAGTGGGAGAGGATCTGCCCACCAAATTGGACTGAGTGAGTTTGAAAAAGTTATGGTAAGAATGCCATCTTACATTATTCAAATGCAAGAAGGCATCAATTTTCAAAGCAGCTGGAATGTGTTTTTGCATCTTGTTCCTGGTTTCTTATGATTTTACCTATGAAAGGTCTGATGTAATACATTTCAAAATTTCTATTTACAGTAATTTCAAGGAGATTTAGTATTATGATATCATGTCTAGAAATCCTTAGATATAAACATGTACATTTTGGCTGATTTAAAACTGCGTATGGTAGCAGTGATGTGAATTAGAAAATGAAGTCATTGCCAATGTGTTGTTTCTGTATCAGATATGAGAACTTAGCAATGCTTATGTGGGAACAATGCCATTAAACTGTTGGATCAGACATTACACAGGATACCTTGCCATTAATGCAAATGAACCAATCATAGAAGACTTGGATGATATTCAAGTTCGGGTTCAAATGTGTCAAATCCTGGATAGAGTATGGTCAGTGTTACCCTTTCTTCTGGGTTTGGCCAGTATGTAAGAATGCACCATATTTTGTTAGTAGTGTGATAGTAAAAAATATTTGTGGAGTTAAAAGTTTGTTTTTAAGAAGATATGTTTTCTGAAAAATATTTTGCAACTATAGGCTGTTTTAGTGTTATCTACAAAAGCCTAGAGTTCCTTCTAGGGACGTTTTCTGACATAGTTTTTATGTTCCTAGAATAGCTTTCAATGTTTCTCAACAGTTTTAGGAACAACATAAGAAAATAATAAATCATAAAATATATATGAATTCAAACGAAAATATACAATATACAAAAATTACATAATTTTTCAAATATACAATGCAATTTATATTGTAAATATGTATTATCCTTCTTGTGAATTCAATGGCTAATATAATATTTTTTCTACTAGTCAGCTGAATTGCAATATTTAATTACTATTGTCACAGCCCAAAAGCATGTTTATAAAGAAAACCGTCTGTATATGCATTGTTGTTGCTGCATTTCATTGCCCACCTGCACTTTCATTTAATAAAATCGATATAAATTTTATTTTAAGATTACATTATAAATAGAAAATGGATGATAGTTTAAATAAATTACCTATATTATGGCATCATGGGTGGGAAAATGTAAAATATTTCATATTTTTCCAAGAATAATTGTTAATATAACACAATACAGTACACATAACAACTGCAGTTCATACTTGATGCGGTTTTTAATTAAATAATTATTTTCTATAATTGTTATTGTTATAGTGCTCATTAGAAGAATGTCACTACATCTGTAAATAGTTTTTAGCAGAATAGCCAAGAAGGTAGAGTTTACCGCGGCTCAAAATGATGTATTTGTCAGTAGGATTCTGAACTGGCTCTGTGAGAGTGAATGTGTACGCTACTGGTTCCTGCGATGGTCCTGGATTTGGATTAAGCGGCTTTGCGAATATTACATTTTGTTAATAAGTATAATCTGCGCGTTGAACTTCATCTGTAAGCTTAACAGAATAAAGCTGATTTTTGCTTTCTGCGTTTACGCCACAGTATACTAATTTAAAAGGGTTTGGAATAAGAACACCTTTTGGCAATTCTGCATAGAGTACAGAAAGTTATGTATAGTAAAATCGTGAGACCTGTTTAAAAAAGCCGTTTCTGAGGTAGAGAAAATGTTTTTTTTTTAATTATTATATCATAAAAATGTATTAAAATAAACAATAAAACGTGCTGAATCCGTCACCTCCATAACGTGCAACCTAACTTTTGGGTCACAAAACGGTTGGCTGCAGGGTGCATTCACACGTCTCTCTATTTTGGGTTGATGTTGAGTCTCCAGTTAGTTTGGGCGGAGTGGTGGCTTTGAGGCTAACGATCTTCGTTGGTATCCAGAAGGTTGCCGGGTCGAATCTCCGTCACTGCCAAAAGAGATCCTACTCTGCTGGGCCCTTGAGCAAGACCTTTAATCTGTAATTGCTCCAGGGGTGCTGTACAATGGCTGACCTTGCGCCCTGACTCCAAGGGGTATGCGAAAACTAACAAATTCCTAATACAAGAAATTGTATAAGGCGAAATAAAGAATAAAAAAATAAACCTAACTCGTAATAATAATTGTTTTGTGATAAAATGGCAGAGAAACGATGTTAGAGATAGGTACTGATCACTGCGCCATTGCGACACTCTATTAACTTAATCTTAAAAGATGCATAAAGAAACCATCAACATGTTGTATACGGCAAAATAATTTTGTTGTATACGGCAAAATGAGCAAAATGTGTAACTAATGAAATAGTTAATATACATAATGTTCAAAATTCATTTGAATATTTGAAAGCACCTGAAAACATCCCTTTCAACGTAATAAACTGACAATATGTTACTTATTCTATAGGCATTGTGGCTACCTCGCTTCCCGAAATTATTATTATTAATAAAAGCGTTGTATAAAATTTTGTCTGCCAGCTCATAACTGTACAGTAGATGACTGGAGGGGAAAAAAACGAAGATACATTACACCGGAATGTCTCGTTAGTATATATAAAAAGTCTAAAACAATAACGTTTTGAAATGATGAGGTTTTCTGAAACCTCTGGTTAAAGCCACATAACCACTGCCGGCCGTTCATTTCCCACGCTCTCTCCCTTAACTACAAATCTCCTTGTTTTCCCACGCAGCGGAATTCACTTTTTTGTTTGTCCATGCCACGCCCGAGCCTAATCGGAGCAAGTGTCTGCTTAATTGGAGTGTTCCAGAATAGAAACAGGGGGTCTATTCACTGCCTGACCCAACTGTGTTGGAAGGAGAGTCGAGCAATGCCAAGGCAGAGTGGACACATTGTGACTGTCACAAAGGAGCGCTTGACCGGTAAATTGTGAAAATGTTGAGCAAGAGCCTTGGGTCTTATCTCCTGACTGTGCTGAGGAGTAAAGTGGTTAAGAGGCTACTGGTGTGAACGAGGTTAAGGACAAAGGGTCACTCTATCACAGGAGTCTATAAAAATGTTACAATCAATAGCCTCGGCCTTTAAAAAGCAATTAGCCGTCTTTGCCCCTATTTGTCACTTATCTCGGAGTGAACACCCGTAAAAGAGAAATAATTACGAGATTTGTTTATTAGTAGTCAAATAAAATGATCGTCCATAAGAAAAAAAGCACAAATAAAAGGTACAGTACTGCCACCGACCAAATAACATTTAGATTTACATTGATCTTCCCCAAGGATGCCACGCCTTGCATTAAAGTAACTTAATGGTACTTTTCCTTTTGAAACTATACGTATCTGCAATACAAGAAAACGAAACGTTTTGTAAGCTATTGAGTACTTCACATGATGGGGCTGAAAGTTGAATTGTTTCTGTTAAAGCACGTATATTTATTTAAAGTAACATTCCATTTGTCAGGGTAATTTGCTTTAACTGTTCCATATACAAAAATCCATATATTTATATATGTAATAATGACTTACGTCCCTTAGGCTTTTCAGTAATTTCACTAATTATTGCTGTTGTCTTTTTTCAGGATTCTCATATTTCTCCTAAAACAGGTAAAAGTGTGCTTTTTGGGGGAAAGGTCAAATTTGCATTATTCAGTGAAGCCTTATTAAGAAAAAAATATTTCTGAAGAGTTAAATTGCGCTTTTTTCCCTTTCTTTTTCTTTCGCTATAGATCAATGACTTATGAAAGATCGCATAAATTTCTGATTAATACCAACCATTAATTTTGAACAAATTTTACTGCAGATGGCAATAGCGTACAAAAAATCCAATATGTTCATATTTAAAATATGCAACGAAACTATTGATTTTAATTATTTAAAAACCGAACCTCTATTATTCTACAAATAGATCACATTTTATGAAGTCTTTTTGGTGACAACGTTTTACTTACAAGATCCTAATATTATCATTTCAATACCTTGCACAGTGGCAAGAAGGTCACTCGAGTGCTAGTTTGACTGTAAGATTATTCCTTTCTCTTATACTAAAAAACACTGTTTTCCATATATTTGTGTATTTTTCGTTTAAATGTCGGTGATATTAACGCATCAACGTTTCTGCATGTTTTTATATTTCTCAATGTATTCGTAAAAGTTACTTCTTTTGTGGGTATGCCTAAATACTAATGACAATAACATTTACAGTTTGTGTAGAGCATATATAGAGGTGAATAAATATGTGGAACGAAATGCTTTATCAAAAATATCGTATATAAAAATGTTTATGTGTTCACTGTGGACCACTAGACTAATAGTTTTTATGTAGTTGTTTCGTTGAAATATTGCGAAGGTGTAGCACTTGTTGGCTGACTTGATTTGCAGAAGAAAAAATGGCGAATGAATGAATTACTGGTGTTAGCAAAGATTACATGTTAATGAAATTTACAAACACTGCTCAAACTTTTACAGAACAATAAAACATTTTACTCTGGTGTGAAAAAGGAGCATCAGCAAAACAAACAAACAAAAAAAAGCACGTTTCGATATTAATTGTAATTATGTAGCTAATGTCTTTTGGGAATCCAGCATTTAAAAAATTAGGACAGAAACTAATAATCTGTTTAATGCTAATATTAAATTATCGAAAAGAAGTTAACGAGAAAACATGATTGCTGTAGCTGTGCTTAATTATAGTATATTGTTTCAGGCTAAACAAAAAAGGACACGAATTCTTCTCAGCCAAACGCAGACAACGCCCTTAAAATTCAGTACTGGAGCCATTTTAGCCCATTATGTAACAGTGGTTCGGAATAAGTATATGCAATTGACTCTTTCAGTCTCCACATATTTATTTTTACTTATTGATTAATGCACTGCATACTGAAAGAAATTAAACGCTTACATATTTTCGCAATTTAGTATGTGT
This sequence comes from Erpetoichthys calabaricus, assembly GCF_900747795.2. Classification (NCBI taxonomy): domain Eukaryota; kingdom Metazoa; phylum Chordata; class Cladistia; order Polypteriformes; family Polypteridae; genus Erpetoichthys; species Erpetoichthys calabaricus. The sequence goes on from NC_041410.2 coordinate 41,167,166, forward strand.
AAAAAAGACATGGTGTCTATATTTGAACGAAATTCGTAGGCGTTAACTGTTTTCATTGAGATCAAGCATGCATTGATTTCTACTTTTTTATTTGAAATATAAAAACACGATTACAGATATTTACAATATATTTTGCCCTTCTAAAGTGATTTTAAGTATTATTATTACTTCAACATATTTTTATCATCAGATTAAAACGTCCACTTTTGTCGTAGATTAACTTTATTACAATTAATTATCAATTGCCAGTCTGTCTGTCCATCCATCCATCCATCCATCCATCCATCCATCCATCCATCCATCCATCCATTTCTGAATCTGTTTAATCCAAAGCAGCGCAAGAGCCCGTATCTATATTGCAAGTTCCAATTTTAACACTAGTACTTTGGTCATTATATAGTAGCGTTGATAATTATGTATAATTATTCAGACAAGAACAATATAATAAAAATAACGTTTGCTGCCTTTCACCCAGTGCTGCCGCGATCGTTTCCGGGTACCACGACCCCGAAATGCATTAAATTAATTAGGAAATGTAAATAAAACTCCACGTATTCCTGCCCCAGAAAATGAGAACTAAAAATACGAGAAAATGATTAAATAGTTAATTCTTCCAAATAGCACATTGGTTACCAAAACATATACATACTGTACTCTATTATTAAAAACAATGGAAACATGCATACAGTGGAATTTAAAAGAAAAACTAATGAGGCATCCTGACTGTCGAGTTACATTTGAGGATGCGTGGTATCTGCTCGAAATCATTTAAAACGTTGCAGATTTTAAAATGAAATCGTAAAGTACAAATCTTTAAGAACGATCTTACGGACTGACTTAATCAATATCAAACAGTTAATTAGCTTTGATAAACAATGTTCACTTACAGGTGAAGGTAAGATTAATTGTAAGAAGTGCAAGAACAGTATACACTGGGAAACTGTAATCTGCTGTTTAAGTGGAATTAACCTAAGCGGTTTATATCAAGTTAGCCAAATGATCCGTTCATTATAGAAATTACAAAATGAAACACTTCCGGGGTTTAAATTTGACGGAGAAAATTAGTAGACCTACTCTATGAAAACAAGCTCTCACTTGATGACCGTTACGTTAACAAACGTGTGTGGCCAAATCAATTGACTGTCGGTAAGCTTTAATAGTTGAAGGCGCTCGCAATAAGACTTGTTCAATTGCTGCATATACGCTCAGCATTTAAAGGGCATTAAGCACAATGAGACAAATCACTCATCGATTGTTGTTTTGTGTAAAACTTAGTTATTTCTTAGCAGTTTTCCTTTTGCTTTTAATGTATAGTTTTAAAAAAATAACTGTCTAACCTATTTAGTCCTCCATTTCTATGAACCCTTTAAACTATTGCCATATCACGAGAGTTTTTTCCTGTCGTCGGTGAGAACAGCATTTACTTTCTCGGACTTCTCATTCTCTCCGCAATCCTTTATTGGCCTGGGAATGACAGGTTTCCCTAGTCGGCCATGGAGCTGGCGTTTTCCACACTCTCACAGCTCGTTGGATGTGGAGTAGAACATGCTTGATACACCAGGCTACAGAAACAAATGACGCTTTAAAAAAAAAACACACACACTAAGAACACCCGGGCACATTAACCCAATACGATCTTCAAAATGAGGAAATATTAAAATCATTATTCATTTTCTTAAAACCCAGCTAGTTTGAATAGAAGAATAACTAAGTGTGATTTTTAGTTTACATTATCGTTCAGACTCTAAAAAATATACACATTTAACTCAATGCACTCTGAAGTTAACTTGCAATAAATACTGTTCCCTATTTAGGCAATAGGCGTGCGAGAACTGGCAGCTCTGATTCATTTCATAGTGTTTTGGTTGAGGATCTGGAAATGTTCGATATGCAGAACTGACCAAGTTTGTCCAAAGGAATACACTCCAGGCCACGTGATACTAGACGTTCGGCGAACATTCCGTGCGCCCAATCTGTATGTGCCAGAAAAGATGCAAATTAATATGGCTGTCTTCAATTGTATTGTTTAAAAAAAGCAATGTAACATCCGAAAAAAAACAAGACTATGAGTGGTAGAATCTGTACCCGGATGTGAGACCTACGACACCTTACCCTGCCCTTTCTCCATTAACCTCCTCCACTGATATTACGCGCGCGCGCACACACACTGCACAGTGCATATGTCGATTACATACTCGATTTCAATATCATATTACATCGCTCAGATCTTAACCTCCTTTATTATTCTAATGGTGATCTATGTAGATAATAACTAGTGCACTTTCACATTTTGCCTCCAGTGTCGTCATTTTCTTTAATAACAAGTTCGTTATACGTACTCGCATACAGTGAACTGCTGCCACTACAACAGTTGCCGAGTAATTAACATATGACGGTCGTTGCTATGAACATTTACCCGATATAGATATGGAAGCGTGGGCGGCACTCCCAGATCACTACTTGTGCAGGTTGACGGCCTGGGACGTATGGATAAGGACGTATTCTGAAAAGACTGGGAGGTCCCCTATTCCTGGTCGGAGTCTACTAAAACACACATATAGGCAAATGTTAGTAAATCTACACTTCTGATGTGATATATATAGTACAGTATCCGCTTTGATTAAATTAGTATGATCATCGTGTGACTGCAGAGAATCAATTCCATCCAGCTTAGAGCTCTGTACTGAAAATGTACCTAATTATATACAGCATCTTCTTTTACAGTTTTGACACTGCCCTGATACTCCCGCTCCCTTATCGACTTTGATTCGTGTATGTGAAAATGTGTAGGTCAGTGTATGCATTCATTTACAAAATAATCCCCCGCCCCCCATCCTCACTCTTTCTTTTTAGCTGTATTGCTCAAATTGGACATTTTCACGCCTGCGGTTAAGCAATCACGCCGAGTGTGGTGTTATTTTGAATACATTCGTTAGGCAAAAGGTTCCTTTAATTTTTCCATTGCATACGACCATTACAGTAAAATAACGCTCTTAGATATTTGTATTACCTCTTTATTTATGTCCTTTTATTTCACATAAACCGTGAGTCTATTTTGTACATATTATGTCATTTGGCTTTGTGTCAACTCCTTTGTTCAAACACGCTTTGTTGCGGGATTTCCAGTGTTAGCCAGTTGTATCTACTGGATGTTGTCAATATGTTGATGAATAGCATAAATGGATTATTTTGAATTGGTTCTAAAAATTGAAGTGATCCAATTATAATTTAACTTAATGTAGTTTGTTTTCTTGTTTCATTGACTTGTATTACTATACGTCATTAGCTCGGTGCGCATTTCTGCACATTGTAAGTCTCTAATCTTTAACTACTCCGCCCTTCACGGTGTTGATGAGCCAAGCCCCTTATAGGCTTCTTTAACCCCTCCCCCACCTTCTCTCTCTCTCTCTCTCTCTCTCTCTCTCTCAGGCTCCACCTTCTCTCTCTCTCTCTGTCTCTCTGTCAACAGGTTCCCGTTCCACGGGAATATGAACTGTCTTTTTTTTCCCAATAAAACGCCCGTTACGTCTTTTCTACAGTTCCACCTTAAATCCTTCAAAGTCCTAGAGAACCTGCTTTCACAACCATATCTGCGCAAATACTTTAAAAATAAGACGGTCAAGGTGCAATTTTATCGTTTTTATCTTTATTAGTATTATTCGCTTATTTTGTGCCGACAGGTTGGAAATGTCCACAATAAAGGTTATTCTATTTTTTTTAAGTTAAAGCTAATAAATGTAATGCATCTTTGTTAATGTTTGGGGGCGCTATTAAAATGTGTAAAACCACTCTACATTCTTAAAGAACCACGATTTTTTTTTTTTTTTTTTTAATGACATGTTATAGTTCTTTATTGGGTTGTGTGGTTCCACATAGAACTATTGCTTGAAATGGCACCGTTTCATTCTGGGATGGGTTCTTTGCGTATGAAATTGATTCTGTGTGCCACGATAATCTTCCTAATATGTGGGGAAAAAATGAAATTTTTAATGTATGGTAGGCTACCTAGCAGGACCCTAAAAGATTAAGAAAACCCGGACTTGGCCCGAGTTATTGTACATATGTAGCAAGAGTCCTTTTAAAGTCATGACCCATTAGGATTTCACAAATCTGTTATCATCTATTGGTGGGCATTTACTGTAGTGTATGGAGCCCGTTGTGGATCAAAAAAAATAAAAGTTCTTTCTGAAACCTTCATGTGGATGATTCTTTTGGGAAACAAAAATTGTTTCCCTATGGCATTGCTGTGGAGAATCATCTCCGGCACCTTTATTTTTAAAAGAGTGATAAGGCAGATGCTGTAGCTTAGGTTACTTTTATATTTAATTTCCAAACGGCTGAATCTGAGAAAAAACTTATACAAAGCAACTATAGTTTCCATTTTCCTATAGAATCTTATATTGACGTGGTCGCAGAGTAAAGATCGGAATACAATTGTTTTTAAAATGGTTGATCAGTTACGGCGTATTGATTAATATTATGTGCCCCATAAACGTTTTTCAGATAAAACCTATTTTTACAGAAAACAAGTGTCAAAAGCCACTGTTAAAGCGAACATTCACCACAAAATAATATTCAAAGCATACAGGCATCGCGTACCTGTGTGGCCCACTCATATCCTTTTGGGAAGCATTTCTTAGAAACATTTTGACAATAGTAACAGTTTGCAGACTTTCATGCTTGGATTCTCAAATAATGAACTTCAGTTTGCATATAAAGTATGTAAAGGCCAAGTTACGTTATTAGCCTTCCAAACATATTTTTCACTCTTTCGACACAAGGGGTTTTCGTGTGCAGAAACGGCTGATGAAATGATGGTGGATACGTTACTATGATCAGGGTTTCTCAGATTGCCACTCGTTTTCAGGATAATTTATAATTGAAACCTGGCATAACGTTAAGTTTTATGTTTTCAAATAATTAGTGCTAGGGTCAGATTTATACATGAACTGTGCTAAGTAAAGCCAAACAAACAAGTAGCAATTACGTAATCCCGTCGATCATTGGGGCTGCTAGTTTGTCAGCCTCGTTATTTCCCCTCCCCGTTATTTCTGTTTTTTGGTCTTCATGTAAAAATGGATAGAAAATCCACAAGATCTGAAGGTTGGGGAGTTTCCTACTCTGGTAGTACGGAAAATAGTATTACCGCAGTCATTCCGTAGGTTATATTATATCGTTTGTATATCAAAATGGTTCTGCAATCCTGCTGATCTTCCGAACTCAGTCAGTCATTTAAACTATTATGTCATATTTATCTAGACATTTTGGGTTAGCAATAGGGAAACAGTTCGTTTTTGAATTTGTATCATGCAATCGCCTTGTAGTCTGCATGATACTGTATGTGCTTGCCGAAACTGAATACATTAATATGTGGATTTTCATGTCTTCATTTTTGAATTGTCGGTGGATGACCGTCACTGGGGCATTAAGCAGCACCTAATCCACTAATTAAGTTCATCTTTGTTTATGTTAGTTACTAACCGTTAACAGAGGCCTGCTGTATTTTCCTGCAGCCTTTTAAATCGGAGGATTTCATTACAGGGTGATGCATCCTAAGCTTGGTGACGTTTCTAGTGACACCTAGCGAGGGACTATGTTACTACAAGACACCTGCATTTGAGTTTCTTTCACCAAATTCATAAACTCCACAAATATATGTTTAGATTGTAATTTATCTATCATTTTTCTTTGAAGCACATTTAAAATAATACACACATATATATATATATATATATATATAATATTTTTTTTTTTTTTTTTTTTTTTTTCAAATACATTTGTCAAATAGTTTTAAGCTATTACCCAACTGAGGTTATTTTCAATACCAGTAAAAACTTGCATTCCCATCAAAAGCATAGTATTTTATGAAACACATTGAATATTATGTTCACTTCAAAGATGGTTTTTATTTTCTGAGTGAATGGTGCTAAATTAGTCAACATTAGGGCTTCCTTTAGTCGTATTATAAACATCAAAGATTGTTTAAATGTCACCTTAAAATGACACCAATTGGAGGAAGGAGATGTATACTTCGGAATGAATGCTTCCGGAGAAATTTTCACAGAGCCTGCTTCTCTTTATAAACAGTGTGTCCTTTGAGCATTAGAAGCATTAGAAACCCACAATGTGCTTGTAACTGTGGTTCGACAAACCATGGCAAATATTTGGCTTGATGTATATAGTCCACGGTTAGCTAACAGTGGAGTCCTTTCTTTAATTCAGTTTTGTGAGTCTGTGCTTTGGGGATTTTATTTATAACCAGTGTGAATGTAGCTGAAGTCACACAGTAGATGCTTTGTCTTGCTGTCTGTCATAGTCACACAACATTCCAGCATCTCCTTTCACAGCTCAGCATCCCGTGCCTCGCTGTCACTGAATGTTAATGTGGAGGGCCTGTTGTGTTTAAGTACAACTGGAGATGTGTGGCAGGCCGCACAGCAACTGTTCTTTTCAGAGCCAGGGATGCCTGATTTGTTGACTGCTTTTTGCTTTTGTCATGTTTTTGTTTAGGAGTGTAATAATTTAAGGGTGAAAAAAGACTTATTTTATCTTTTTAAATGCCGGTGAGAACAAGGTCCTTTATGTGGCCTTCTTTGGAAAGCAGTCCAGAAGTATTAGTTGACAGTACAGAGAGGTGGCTGTCTTGAGGTTATGTGGTTTTTCAGCTTTGTTCACCTCAGATGAAGGAACTTCTTTAAAAAGGGCTGTCTACTTGGAAAGAATATACACAACACATTTATTTTGATTAGGCAGTGAAATACTGACCTGTGTTGAGAATTTAAACATCAAAGCTATTTCCTCATAGTTTGTATGTGAGTAAATGATCAGTTTGTCTGTTAAGGAGCTGACTTTATATTTAAAATCCCTAGGATACAATAGGTGCAGTACGTTAGTATGTATCAAATTCAAGAGCAGATGCCCACTTAAGAATGCAGGAAAGGTTTTTAGTGTATCTCCAAAATGTGTCTTTAAAGGTGTACCCAAAGTGCCAGCAAGAAAGTTCAGTGAGAGATTACAGTACTATATCTCCTGAACACAAATACACTGAATGCACCACCTTGAGTCTGTTTGTATCCTTCGTTCCTTGTAATGTTTTCCCAAACCTCATTCTTCAGGTTTAATACTATTAGGTTTCTTGCCTTCTCTTTTTTCTTTTGTACTGTTTGCTAAAGTGCTTCTTTTATCTCTAAATATGTTTTTTTCATTAATACACACCATCTCTCATTTCTGATGTTCAATATCTATGTTGTCTGATTTTTTTCTTCTTCTTCTTTTGTAACTTCTCATTTTTTCCTTTTGGTGTCTTACAATGATTTCACTTCCCTAGTCCTGCTGTGTTTAATATTCCCTTTGTGATCTTATGAATATATGTCTTCACATGCATTTCACCAATATTTTACTCTTTCAGAACACTTGCTCATTTTTTGCTTTTTCTTGATTTTGACAGCTGTATCCAACCTCTTATTTCCATTATACCATGTACTGTTTGTATACCGGGCCTGGAAACTTGACATCAGTAGTTATGCCTTACCTAAAAATGGCACAGAATTAGCAAAACATGTGTATACTCAAGTCAAAAATTTTCTATCTTACTTTATCCCCCTCCCAATGCTTGTACCTATTTTGTTTGTGAATTCAGCTTAACTGTACACTACAGAAAAATTTAATGTTAAATTTACAGTAAAGTACTGGCAGCTGTGGTTGCCAGAAAAAAATAAGAGCACAATATTTTTAGGTCTACGGTATAACTTTGTAGTAAATAACTGTTTTTTCTTTACAACATGTTCCAATAGAAGTGAACGTTTAACCATAAGCTGAAATCTATGCACTGTAATAAATATGCCAATCAATAAACCTTTAGAAAACATTGTCAGGGTCAAACACCAGCACACAGTTTGCATCATTAAAGTAACAACAACCAATAGCAAGCATGCATCATTTAATTGCATACATTGAAAAGAATTCAATGTTTAAGGAAGTTATGGCACATTGTCTGGTGGAGAAGTAAAGTTTGCTTTTGTGGTGTATGGTGTCCTACAGGTGTGCCAGCTTATCGAATACAACCCACCATAAATCAGCTTCCATAACCTCAAAAAACCTTCAGCATGCAGGGGAAAATAAGTCTGCTAACTTTGGTTAAGTTTTTTTCCCTTACTGTGTAAAGGTACTGTATACGGTTCACCAGGAATAAAATGGTAAAAGGGGGCGTGTCCTTATGCAAATCTTGTAACTTGGTGTTACTGAGACAGTGCTTTACCGTTTTACATTTTACAGTTGTTCACATTCGCTATTAAACAGTTTAACACTGTAAAATTAACAGCCATTTTTTCAGTGTAACTAATGTATCAGTAAATGGTATATATCGTATTTTGAAGGTAGAAAAATATTGATTTTACAGAACTTGGCTATGTAAATATATCAGATATGAGATAAAAGCTGTATATAACATAAATGATGAACGTTACAGTAACAACTGGTTTTAAAGCACAAACCCTGTACACTTTTGGGGAGTGAGTGATTTGTTATTAAAAATACCAAAACCCTAAACCACAGCAGGTGTCAATAAACTATGCTGGTATGATTTTTACCAAGGTTGGGAGCATGTGCTGTTAACGTGTTTGCGCACCCACCTCATGACAGACCACTTGGATTGGGACCCAAGTGCAGTGGGTGACACCTGAGGACCACACTGGAATAGTGTGAGGTTTTTTACAGTGGCTGGAGTGCCCATCCTCCCACTAACCCCTTTTTTACAAATATACTTCAATAAACTCTGATTTCAATGAGCTGTGTTAAAAATAAATCTGTTCAAAATCAAATGGCTGATGCATGAAATTTTGAAATTGTCAATGTTTGTTGACTTGTCACAGAACAAACGCATGAGAAAAGAAGTGGCTCATGTCTCCTCATATGGCATCTGTTACTTCTCAATATGGATCAGCAACTAGTGTGTCATGAAATACATGACTAATGTAACACTGAATGTTGTTTTCTTTAGTCTTGACAGATTACAGATATAAAATGACTAAATCTAGGTGGCGCGGGGTGAGGGAGGTATGGTAGGTAAGTATGCTCACTGTTTAAAGAGTTGTTGCGTATAGATAAGATATGTTATTAGTAGCAAGTGTAAGAGGATTTTTCAATGTTCTTCACTTTCTCACATTTGTGACCACATGCTGAAACAGGAAGCACATGGACACAAATCTACACAAACATGGGAAGAATGTGTCGACTCCTTATAAACGTAGCCAGGGAAACAAACTCCGGTGTCTAGGCCTGAAAGATAGCAGCACAGTTAACAAATGTTACAAGTTTCATTGCATTTTCATCATTGCTCTAAAGTTTGTGACCCCTTGCTACCTGAAACCCACTCCCTATGCCTAGAATCACTTAATTTATTATTGAATTCAGAGTTTGCATTCATTGTATATAATATCAGACAATTTCTCATCTTCTATTGTCTGAACCTGACTCACTTGACATGGTGTTCCGGCTCCCTACTCCTGACGTCACGCTTCCCCCTCCCCTCGGCCCACAGTCTCTGTCTCGGATTAGCATGAATATATCGCTCCTGCAAGCAAACTATGATTGTTAGTATGATGGCAAAAGTCTCAAAATCAACTGGAATGTTCAAGCAAATTCTAGAAAAAAGCCCGATCTAAATCCATTAAGTAGTTTTCTAGTTCGCTAATTAAGCAAAGTTAAGGTTATGCCCTGAGGCTGGGGAGTGAGTGAGGAGGGCCCCACCCCCTTCCCAGCAGCCCACTGCATCTGTCTTGGTTTCGCATAAATAAAGCAGTACCGCAAGCAAACTATGATACGTAAAGCGATGAGAGAAGTCGAAAAAAATCAACCGGAATGTTCAAGCAAATTATAGAAAAATACCTGATCTAAATTCGTTAAGTAGTTCTCTTGTGAAAAGCGGACAGACATACAGATAGACAAACAGACGTTGGATTTTATATATAGAGATGCTGTATATGCTATTATGTACATTCAATAAATACTTCCATTGATGTATTTTAATATTTATACATGTTCTGTTCCAGGGATCATTATCTATGAAGTTTACCAAATAACAAAGATTAGCTGAATGATTGATCTGAGGACTTGATTATTAATCCAATCTTCAATTATTTTTTTTTAATAATTTGAATAGAGCACTCTAGTATCATTGATATGACTGTATGGTACAATGAATAAGAAGTACCAAGTGGCATTACATTTACAATGCAGGTAGAGAAAAGCCAAGCAAAATGACACCTTTTATTTTGCTTGGCTTTTCTCTACATTCATAATGGCTAACACGGTACAACACCAAGTACAATTTACAATGCAGAATATTTACCAGCCATGGGTGAACCAATAATTAATTTAATGTCATTTTAGTTTAATAAAGGAATTAAACATGTTTATATATGTGCTCTTTTTAGTTCTCCCCTTATTATTAAGACGTTCATGTTAGGTTAACTAATGTCTCTAAATTGGTCCAGTGTTCCTGACTGAGTTCATTGATGGAGTGGTGCCTCAGTAGGGTCCATTCCTGCTTTGTGCCCAGTTCTGCTGGACAGGTCACAGGTGGCAGCAATCAATAATTGAAAGAGTGAAAATAAACATATCAAATATTAAAAAACACCCATAAAAACCTCAGGCTTGAATAAGAGAGCTGCAGCTGTTGATCATAGGTGTATAAGTAGAGTAAGATGGCCATATGTGTGCAGTTGTAACCATTTCATTTAAAGACATTGACATATAAATAGAGCAGGTCCAGTTTGGTGTGTCCACAAATGGAACATGCTAATTAAAGTTTGTTTGTTCTGATGTCTTTCTAGTTAAATCACCAGCATTCTAGGTTCAGAATGATACACTCATTAGAATATTAGTATAAAGTGATTCACTTCTGTTCCAGAATTAATAAACATTAATCAGGATGATGAACTTCCCAAGGCAGTACCATGGATGAATTCAGTCAGTAGTTCAATGACTGGATAAAATATTTTAGTTTTAATTGTAAGGTACTTGCTTTTAATCATTACTTATTTACAGAACTACTTTTGCCTTTTACACTCATTCTGATTTTATAAGATGAAACACATTCAACATTAAAATATCACCTGAAATAAGAAGTTTAAGCTGGTTTCCTGCCGTAAACAAGTGGCACAGTATCTGAACTCGCCGTGACTCGCCATGAGATGTAAAAGTTCATCCATTGCACATTAACTTTTATAGATATAGGACAGTTCCAAGTCCTTTGCACCTTATTTTTTTCCTTCCTTTCAATCTTTGTTCTTTCCAGCTTTTGTTGTAAGGTGCAACAGGTGGCTGTAATCACAGTGCTACCTCAGATGTTATAGACTTAGTCAGCCTTCAGATCTTTCAAATCCTCTTCGCTCACTCTGTGACAATTTTCAAGTTTGCAGGTTGTCCAGATGGCAGTTGAGAAGGGCCGACCACTTGGGTCTATGCCTACAATGATAGCAGCATATCTTTGATTTACCAGCTCACAGAACAGAAAATGGCACAGCCAATCACAGAGTTGTTGAATCACATTAAAGGAATTCAGTCTCCTAAGAAAAAAAGTCTCTTTCCTTTCTTATATAGTTCCTTTGTGTTACGAGACCAGTGACTGTAGCAGTGCTTCATGTTAACATCCACTCCCTGAATAGTGACCGGACATAGGGGCTCTTTTGTGTGGTGAAAGTCAATAACCAGTTCTTTGGTTTTGCTGATTTTAAGATGCAGAAAATTCTCTTTGTACCAAGAAACAAACTTCTCCACCAAACTTCTCCTATACTGTCTTACCCCTTTATCAATCCTCCCCATAGCTGCACAATCATCTAAGAATTTCTGCAAGTGACATGAACTGGTGTTATATTTCAAGTCTTAGGTGTGCAGAGTGAAGAGAAAAGGAGACAGGATTTTTCCTTGTGGTGCTTCCAGTGCTGCTCACATTCATATCAGAAACACAGTCCTTGAGTCACATAAATTGCGGTCCGGTCTGCCTGCCAGATAGTTAGTCCATTATCCAGGGCACCATAGGATCATCCATATGCATATATCTGAACTTACCTCTTAACAGGGATGACTGGATGGTGTTGAAGACACTAGAGAAATTTGAAAAGCATAATCCTCACAATGCTGCCAGCTTTGTCCAGGTGAGAAAAAGCCTTGTGGAGCAGATAATTGCAACTTCCACTCAAATCTTTGTCCAATAAGCAAACCACAGAGGGTCCAGGTGGTCTAATACAAGAGGAGATGTATAGTCCAGGACTAGTCTCACAAAGGTCTTCATGATGTGAGACATAAATGCAACCAGTCTGTAGTCATTAGTTGAAGTGGAACAGGAATGATGCTGGAAGTGTTCCACAGCAGCAGCACTTTGTGGAGCCTTAGGGACAGACTGAATATGTGACAGAGGACATGGTAAAGTTGGTCAACACGGGCCTTAAGAACTCGAGGGATGACTCTGTCTGGTCTTGCAGATTTTCCTGTGTGTAGCTTTCTCAGTTGTCTCCCTCCTTGGTCTTCAGTTATTGACCGCCTATACTGATGGTCAGAGGAGGACTCATCACTGGCCATTCCAGTTGTGTGGGGAGACTGGTTGTTAGAAGAAGCTGTCAGTTGGAGGGCAAATCTATTAAAAAAATTGCTTCAGTGCATTAACTTTTTCCACATTCCCATCTATCACCGAGTGCTGGACTGCTGGAGTCTAGTAGTAATGCCCAGTCCTTTCCAGATATATTTCACGTTATTCTGAGTGAGTTTGCTTTCTATTTTAGTACAGAAATCTCATTTTCTTAAGTAATTACACAAATATGAAAAATCCAATACGTTCCATGGTAATTTTTTTTAACTTACAGTAAACGTTAGCATAAAACATTTGTGACCTTTACTAAATGCAGATATAGTGGTTTTAAAGAAATTTTGTAACTGGAAAAAAAACGAAAAAAAACAGGACTTTATATATACTCTCAAAAAAGAAACCCCTTTTGTTCCTTTTGTAGGGAAAAAGGATGGAAGAAATCTTGAAAAAAACAATTGAGAGAGACCCTCTTCCTGGTAGGTTAGGTGTGGAATGAATGTCAAAACATTGGGTAAATATAATTCACAAAACAGAACACAAGTAAATCTCTTTACAGAGCAAAATGTCCAACCTAACATTGCCACCTCTGAAATTTAATGCAATAGTACAAAGTACAAGACAAAATGCAAGAATAGATTATGTGGTATTCTTTGTTCGTTCTGGAAGCTTCAATAAAGAGTTCAGTGCGAGCAAAGAATACCTCATGGTGTCAGAAGTGGAGTTCGTCCTGTAGGAAACTGCGTGAACTTCTCAAGCTAAACCACAACGAGAGCTGCCTGTTGTGAAATAAAGTGACCTGCAGAACTAACGACAGCCAACAGTACTGGCAGTAAGTTATTTCAGTTGCTTTTAAGTCTGCCTCAGTGAAATGGACTAGTTTAAACTTCTTCCGCGGCTAGTCCTAACTGGCAATGTTAGTGAAAACTGCCGTAGATGGGAACAGAAATACAGACTGTACATGACCAGTGTAGGAAGTTTACAATACACTTGAAATAGCCAAGGCAGACCCACAAATGATTACAATAGTAGTAGTTTTGGACTCTTTAAAAAACTATTGTGCACCCAGAAAATTTGGTATTTGAAAGACACTTACTTGCAACATGCAAGAACCGCTGCAAATAGACAGGTTTATTACCAGACTCAGGCAATGGAGCACAAACTGTGAATTTGGCCCCACTGAGAATAATATGATAAGGGACAACATTGACTTCAGCATTAAAGACAAGCACGTAAAAAAAAAAATAAATTCTCAGAGCTTGGTCTGAATTTAGAAAAAGTTACTGACATTTGCAGAGCTTCAGAGATAGCCAGAGAGCAAATTAACATAACAACAAAAGTGAAGAAAGAAAATGAAGTACACATGCTCACTCAGGCTCATAAAGCACAGGTACAGAGCAAACAGAAAACTGCTAAGAATGGAGCATGGGATCCGCATAGAGACAAAAATGATAAACCTGTTTCTTACAAAAGAGAAAGGTGATACAAAATCATGCAGCACATGTGGCAAAGAGCATCGTCCCAAAACATATCCAGTGTATGGCCTGATGTGCAGAAACTGTGGCAAAATAAACCATTGCGCTAAAATGCGCAGATATAAAGTAGAACAGCCCACTCAGACTGTGGATACACTGGTGGTTGGAATCTTGCAGTGTTCCCAGTTGAATGTGCTACAGACAGCTGAGAATGGTGCTTGGCATGAGATCTTGTCAGTTCAAGGGGTCCCAATAAAATTTAAACAGGACACAGGTGCAGATGCCAATGTGATGTCATTAATGCAATTTAACAGACTCCCGGGGGACATACTCCTTAAACTTACGAAAACAAAGCTGATTGCATATGGTGGAGCTAAGTTCAGTCCTGCTAGGTGCACCTACCTGAGATGAAGTACTACTGGCACAGAAACAGAATTAAAGTTCTTCATCACAAACCAGTCTTTTGCCTCAATCCTAGGGAGAGAAGCATGTGAACAATTGAATATGTGAAACGAGTTGACAAGATACAAATGCATTCACCAGCAACCATACAAGAGTTAGTGAGCACGTATCATGATGTGTTTCAAGGTCCGGGTGAATTCCCTGGTGAACATCAGATTCATATCGATCCAGAGGTGACACCATTTATACACAGCTGTCGGAAAATTCCATTAGGACAAACTGAAAGAGACAGTCATCTAGAACAACAAAATGTTATCACACCAGTAACAGAATCGACTGGAAGCTGGTGGTTACAGAAAAGAAAAATAGCAAACAACTGAATATGTTGAGACCCACGCGAGTTGAACAAGGCTATCAAAAGACAACATTTCTCTATTACAACTCCCAATGAAGTCCACAACAAACTGGCTGGAAAAAAAATATTCACTATTCTTGATGAAAAGGGTGGATATTGGCAAATCAAGCTAGATAGAGAGTCATCAATGCTCTGCACTTTCAACACTCCATGGGGACGGTACATAATCAAAAGTCTTCTGTTTGGAATCCATTCTGCAAGTGAGGTCTTCCAACAGAAGAACAATGGAACATTTGGAGACATACCTGGTGTGCACATCATTACAGATGACATGATTATTACAGTTGCAGATGACAGAGTGTGCAGAAATCCTTCACAAGGTGAGGCAGAAAAATATTAAATTCAGTGCAAATAAGATACAATATAAGGTTTCCAGAGTTAAGTATATGGGACACATAATGACAAGCGAGGGAGCCAGATACAGACAAAATGAAAGCAATTGTCAACATGCGAAACCCAGAAGATAAGAAGGCATTGCAGTGCCTACTGGGCATGATTAAATATCTGGCACAATATGTTGCCAATGAAGCAGCAATAACAGCACCCTTGAGTCAGATGTTGAGGAAAGATGCACAGTGGCTTTGGTGACCTGAACATGAAACCGCACTAGGTAATCTCAAGAAATCTCTGATGGACGCACCAATACTAACATTTTTTGATCCAGAGCAAGGAATAGTTCTTCAGGCTGATGCTTCAAAAGATGGACTTGGTGCATGTGACACAGTCAGAATGCAACTAGGCACAGATTAGGAAAGAGTTGCTGCCTGTAGTTTTTGCGGCAAGGAAGTTTCATCAGTAGTTGTCCAATCAGATCATAAACCACTGGAGCCATCTTCACAAAGCCCTTAGGACAGACTCTGGCAAAGTAAAGTATACATCTGGCAAGGACATGCGCATAGCAGATGCCTTATCCTGAGCATATGGTGTTGAAAAAAACATTAGATAATGTATGTGTGATGATGAGAAAGTTGTTTATGCTATGGAAGCAACCAAAGCTAAAGGAGAGGACCAATATACACAACTACAAAGTGCAACCTCCGAGGATGAAACATTCCAAAAAGCTAAGCACTATGCACAAGGACGAGTGGCCAAAACGAAGAAAACAGATGGACGTGGCACTGCAAG
The DNA here is from genome assembly GCF_900747795.2 of Erpetoichthys calabaricus. Classification (NCBI taxonomy): domain Eukaryota; kingdom Metazoa; phylum Chordata; class Cladistia; order Polypteriformes; family Polypteridae; genus Erpetoichthys; species Erpetoichthys calabaricus. Next base: position 41,183,163 of record NC_041410.2, read on the forward strand.
TATACTGGCTAATCAGCGATAGTATCAAGGTCAGTAATCATGTCTATATGTTTGGTGACAGAATCATCAACCCTGCCAGAATGAGGTCAATGATGCTAAAAAAATTACACATTGCTCAGCAGGGTATTCAGAGAACCAAAGAACAAGCACGCAAGTACATGTACTGGCTTGGCATGTCCACCGATATAGAACAAATTGTGAATTTCCCCTCGGGATTAATAAAGTATCTATCAAATGATAGAAAAATGCAGTGCTTCTCAACATCTCCCAGGAAATCAAAGAAAACCCCTAAAAAGTCATGACTTACCTGAATTGCCATGGTTCAAAGTTGGTGTAGACATCTTTGAGCTACAAGGTCAGTCATTTCTTCTAAGGCCTGGTTTATACTTTATGTGACATGACACATGCTGCAGTGGACGCTCCTGCTACGCAAGCGTTTTACTGTTCATACTTGCACGCGCACTTTATGTAAATCTAGAGGAATCCAGCAGGTGGCAGTGCGAGATATTATCACGGTGAGAACAGGTTCGGCTTCACTGTGTTGTGAATTGCCTGGAACACCCATTAAATTCTGATGACACCTTACTGCAATATCTCTGAAAAGGATGTTTAATGATTAAATCCATCAATCCAAGGATGTGTCCATTCCAGCAAGCATTGGGCACGAGGCAGAAACAATGCCTGTTTGGGGCCTCCGCTCATCACAAGGTGAATACAAGCACACACATACACTGGTCATTTTAGCGGCACCAAATCCCCAAATCTGCATATCTTTGGAAGGAAACCGGAGCACAGTGTGGAAACCCAGCAGGGAAACATATAAACTCCAAGCAGGAAATACCAGCGACGTGACTTCCTGTGAGACAGCAGTGCTACCGCTCCACCACCATGTCACTCCCATGTGTGTAATTATAAACAGTATTCATTATTTAAATGAAATTAACAATTTATCTGTAAAATGTAACATACATACTTTAATGCATTTCATCATGAAAGTGATATCAAGTATAAATATAAAGATTCTAAATTTGCAGAGAGTTGGAATATCATACATTTAATGTGTTCTGTGTAGTGATCTATTACTGCTTGCTGCTGCTGTCCGGTCAGGAGGAAGTCCAAGAAGCTCGTAGCGATTAAAAATTGGAATGACGTTTACGATGGTCTGCTTTAATGATAAAGTAAACTACAAGGTTAAAGTGGACATTTTGAGATTAAAGCCAAAATTTCTACTTTAATCACAAAATACATGATTTCACCATGTCCTTAATTTTTTTTCTCTGTGGCTCAAATACAGCACTGTACATTATGTTGCTGTTGTGAAGTTGCAAAAAAAAAAGATGCCACAAAAGATGGCATGTGAGACTTTTAAAATGTATTGTGTCATTACGATCGGGAATATGCAACAATTGAATATAAAAGCACCACAAACGCATCTGTATGTCGGCATTTTGCTTCACCACATCGAACCATTCATCAAACATTGAAGTGCGTGCATCAATTCCGTAAGATCCGCACAGAAGCTTTCTGTCACATGTAGATAGTAAACAGAGACTCTGATGTCACATTCCGATTTTTATCACACTGCGCCCTCCGACTTTTGCTGGTACTGCAACTCACGCACGCATCATGTTAATTTCTGAGGACCTGCTCAGAGGATGCGTCAAATGAACGCTGGGAATATGTGGCAGTCATGATGCGTGAACGTACCCGTTCTGAGTGTGAAGTATAAACGAGCCCTAACAGTAGACTATTTTTCTAAATACCCAGAGGTATAGCAGATTAGGGACAAAACAGCATACACAGTGATTGTAAAACTGAAAGCTGTGTTTTCAAGGATTGGAATTCATAAGGAAGTGATTAGTGACTATGTTCCTTTTGCCAGTGCAGAGGTAAGGCAGTTTACCAAAGACTGCAATATAACATGGAAGTTTTCAAGCCCTGGATATCCCAGGTGAAATGGTATAGTGGAGAGAACAAAAAAGACAAGAAGATGCAGGTTCACCACCTCCAGAAATCCAGCAAGGGGAAGTGAAGTTCGAGAAAGATCCACTAGAAGTGGCAGGGTTCAAAAATACCTGAAAAGTTTAAAGATTTTGTAATGAGCAACGGTAAAGCTTAAGATCCAATGGTGGGCCAGGTACTTGAGACCTCTGGCCCCAGGATTACCTAAGCACGTAGTAATCAGCAGTGAACTGATAAAAATAAAATTACAAAAAAAAACAAAAAACTGTGTGCATTTATACATAGTTGGTTAGTTCGAAAAATGTCAGTATATTTCTGTATGTACTGGAATTGATTTGATAAATAAAAAACTAAACCAGGCAAGGACATGGTCTTGAATCCCAATATCACTTTCTAGTCTGTAGTAAAATAGAGTGGTCAATTTTGTCAAATGCTGTGTTTACATGTAACAACATAATTACAGTGGATTTTCCTTCATCAGTGGATATTAGAATATCGTTTACAACATGTGTTAGTGCTGTTTCTGTACTACTATACATACTATATCCCATACCATGTTCTAAACCCGCATTAATCCTGTGTTGGAGCCTATCCCAGTAAGCACTGGGTGAAAAGCAGGACAATACCTGGACAGGGCACTAGTCCATCGCAGGATGAACACCCACACCACACGCACACACAATAGGGCCAATTTAGTGTTGACAATACGCCTAACCTGTCTGTCTTTTGACTGTAGGAGTACACCTGAGCACCCAGAGGAGGCTCACACAGACATTGGGAGAACATCCAAACTCCATGCAGGGAGGACTCAGGATGCAAACCCTGGTTGCCTTACTGCATGGCAGCAGGATTACCACTGCACCACCCATATTCCATATAATTTCAATTAAACATTTCGTACAGCAGCAAAAAATCAACATTAACTTTATTACAATTTTAAATAATAACCTTAGCATTGCAAAATGTACAGTATACTGGAAAATGATCAGACTGCAAACTTAAGAAAGACTAAAAACAGTTTGGGTAGAACAAAAGGAAGAGAAAAACCAAATCATTCAACTGTATTCCATCAAAAGATTATTACTCTTGTAATGTCAATTATTTTTCCTTTCTTACCATTGGTGTGAAGGGCGCTTGGGCCAAGAAGCCTCAAGAAACTCCATTCTATGGTTAATGACCAGGGCACTGTTTTCACACCATGCAATTTATTAATTCATCTCTTTCTTTCCCCTCTCAGAGAATTTTCCACCTCAGGATTCAGCTGCAGAACAATGACAGAAAAGGGTGCAATTGTTCTTTAACAGGGCCTCCTCAACAACAGAGGAGAGCAGGCTAGTCAAGACTGCAAAAGGGTATGCTGCAGTTAGTTGTGGCATTTGTTTTTGCTTTGGTTTCTCACTTTTGTTAATTTAAAGCATTTCAACTGTGAGGTTTACATCTCATTTTTGATGTATGGAAGTAAAATATGCTAATGTCACAGCTACAGGAGATGGGGTTCAGTTCTTAGACTACCCAATGCTTCTGTGGATTTTGTTTGTTTTCCAAGTATCTTCATGCACATTGTTATTTGCATTCTGTTGTTTGTTTTTCTCTTTCACCTGATATTTACTTGTATGTGTTTGGCTGATTCACCTATCCAAGCTGGCTTATTCTGATCCAGGGCATTTGTGTGGCTGTGCCTTGCGATGAACTTACACCCTTTAGGATTTTTTTATTGTCTTTCTTGTACATGAATGGCTGGGAACGGCCAGGAAAGATGTGTGGGAATCTGGAACAAACTAATCAGACTTGTAGTTAAAGCAAAAACTTTGACAGCCTTTAAGTATCTGGATGAGATATTGGGACAGCTTATCTTTAGCAAAATAACAAACAGACCTGAAGGACTGAATGTTCCACTCTCCTATGTCAGATTTTTATGTACTAATATTCTAGGTGTTGGGTTTCTGCAGTCCTAAAAGTGGATTAGGCAGGTTTAGAAAATTAAGGGATGGATGGAGTAATTGCTTAAACACACTATCATGTTAGGCTTGCAAAAAATGGAAGCATTATAGAAGATATAGACAAGGTCGATATGAAATTATTTAAAGTTTACCTTTGGGTACCATTAAGAAAAGAGTTAACACTATTTAATAAATGTATTAGAACATTAAACATAGACATAAAGCATAACATTAGCATCAAGACATGACTGGAAAATTAAACATTTTTTCCAAAATGATATGGTGATACCAATGACATTTCTTACAAAAATAGTGATGACAAAGCATAATATTATAATTGAAATAACAGCATCAAAAAAGAGGAAGAATGGAGCATAATTTGAACATCTTAACCATGTTGCAGTCATTTATGAAACAACCACCTTCATGATGGCTATGAGAAGTGCAGATAAAATGAACATCCCAATAAGTGGGTTAAAGCAGGTTTTAGAATCTCTGATCCTCTTGATGCAACTGGTGCTACAAAATATGCATCATACATTTCATTATGGGGATACATTGGTTCAGTGGGTAGGCCTGATGCCTCGTAGCTCGAGGGCCCTGTGTTCAAAACGACTTGGCCAACTGTCGGTGTGGAATTTGCATATTGTAAATATCGAGACTCTGCTTAAGCATACAAGACCACATTTATATAAATGTTTTGGAGAAAATGTGTACTGTATATAAAATGAGCAGGTTGCTGTTCTTCACAAACCAGATTTTGTTTATGATAGTACCTTTTATTCAACAATAACAACATTTATTTCTATAGTACATTTTCATAAAAAATGATGTAGCTCAAAGTGCTTTACAAGATGAAGAAAGAAAAATATAAAGACAAAAGTAGGCAATACTAATTAACAAAGAATAAAGTAAGGTCCAATGGCCAGCGAGGACAGAAAAAACAAACAAACAAAAAAAAAAAACTCCAGAAGGATGGAGATAAAAACAAAATCTGCAGGGGTTCCGAAGCCACGAGACCGCCCAGCCACTACTAGGCATTCCACCTAATATAAATGATCTTAATTAGTCCTCATGGTTTTCAGGCTTCACCTGGATGAATTAGATGATGATGGTCATGTGGACTTCAGGCCTTCAATCTACCAATGTAGGGACATCACAGTGCTTTGATCAGGTGGTGGTGGTGCCAATCGCCACCTCAGAAAACTGGAAAAAGAACAGCAGAGAAAGTAGGGGTTAGTATGGATTTCGGAGCCAAGAAGAAGAAAAAAAAGATAATTAAATGCATATAAAGAATATCAGGGTTACACCAAAATTAAGCTATGAAAAAGCCATGTTAAAATAATGAGTTTTAGCAGTTTATTAGAGTGCTCCTCCGTATTAGCCTGGGGAATTTCTATCGGTAAGCTATTCCAGATTTTAGGTGCATAACATCAGAAGGCTGCCTCACCACGCCTTTTTAAGTTTAGCTCTTGGAATTATAAGTAGACACTCAATTGAAGATCTAAGGTTAAGATTTGGAGTGTAAAGTGAGAAGCATTTCGAGATATAGGATGGAGTGAGATTATTTAAGGCTTTGTAAACTATAAGCAGTATTTTAAAGTCAATTCTAAATGGTAGGAGTAACCAATGTAGTGACATCAGAACTGGAGTGATGTGCTTGGATTTTCTTTTCCTAGTTAAAATTCTGGCAGTTGCATTCTGCACTTATTGAAATCAATTGATGACTTTTTGGGTAGTCCTGAGAGGAGTGCATTACAGTAATCTAATCTAATTTAAATTATTTAATTACATACTGTATTTCTGACAAAAAATCTCAAATTCTAGAATATCTGTCTAGGCTCTTTAAATCCATGAAAGCATGGATTTTTAAATTTACTGTGTGACTAAAGTCTGTCAAGAGAAAGTAATTCTGCACAGAATCAGAAACTGAGAGTACAAACTGTCCGCACATCCATTCATTCTCTAGACCCATTTCATTTAAATTTTAGGGTCATGAGGGCCAGAGTGGTCCATTCATAGTATATGCTCACATTTAATCATTCTGGGCAAGTCACACATTAACTTGGATGTATGCTTTTTGTATTCCAAAGAAAAACTGGAGTACATTGAGAAAAATCTAGGGTGAACATGTGCACTTTACAGAAAATGACACAGTTGGGGATGCAGAGTCTAAAGGATCTACTTTGTTAACCTACTGGCCTAAATATATTGCATAATTTTAAAATGCTTATATTTTATGTTTAGGCAGTATGCAGTGAAAGATTAGCACTTCATCTTTACAGATTCAGCATCCTGGAATTGGATCTGCATGTTCTCCCCATGTTTACATGTGTTTTCTTTTAGGTACTTCAGTTTTCCTCCCACCTGCTCGAAGGCATGTAAGAAAGGGTGACAACTTTACAATTGTGAACCTGTGATGAACTGGTACCCTGTTGTTTCTTGCCTTTTGGCCAGTGCTGCCAGCATAGGCTCTGGCCCCCCATGGCCTTGATTTTGATTATGTGGCACTGAAAATAATGGAACAATTGACCTTTTTATATTCACCCTTTCTCTGAAGCAATTTTACTTGATATAGTCAGATACTGCATGCTTATACAGTTCATTAAGGAGTTGAAAATGCTCTAGAAATATTAAATATATCTTTTAGGTATCTAATTATTTCTGTATCATTGTTTTTTAGGAATTTTGTTAGTCTTGGTGAATATTTCATAGTTTCTATTTTCTGTAAACCATACCCATGATTGCACATAAATTTTATTTTGCTAAAACAGAATATATTCTTTCAACTGTGATGCTACCAGTGTGCCCATTAAGGAAGATTGCTACATTAAATAAAGTTTATGAGTTCTGATGAGGCTTGATCATTGCTGACCCTCATGCAGGGTTTCAAAGCCACATGACTCTTAGCACTCTTAAAAGTTTTTTTTTAAATTTTATTTTGTAAATTTCCTCTGTTTCCTGAATTTCCCCTTGGGATTAACAAGGTATCTATCTATCTATCTATCTATCTATCTATCTATCTATCTATCTATCTATCTATCTATCTATCTATCTATCTATCTATCTATCTATCTATCTATCTATCTATCTATCTATCTATCTATCTATCTATCTATCTATCTATCTATCTATCTATCTATCTATCTATCTATCTGTTTACTCAAACCTTGTTGGTATCTTGTTAATAACCACAAGGAATGTTTACTTTGGCCTCCTTAATAGGAGCTGCCATGAGCCAACCAACTCTCTTATCATAACCATGTTTTGCAATGTGCACAGACAGCACAGTTGTGTATATTACAGTAATATCTAAAGTGTATATATGAAAACAAAGTTCCCATGTAAACACTTTTATGAGTTATTTTAGCCCTACAAGAGTTCTTTTAACACTAGCAATTTATCCTGAGAATGACTAAAGCTACTGTATATTGAGAAAAGAATGTACCTGTTCATCTTTTGAACCCAATTTTACCAGTACATGATCAATTAATGCCAATATACAATCTGTAATGATCCTTACACCGCCCTCGTGATTTTCTTTCCGCATAAGCCCAATTCAAACAACAGGATATGTGGATGGATCTGTACAGCAAAAATTCTTTTGATGATGGTTAAGGGTGCCATGGTAGCAGAGTAATTAGTGCTGCTGCTTCTTCAAGAATCCAAGACCTCACTGCCATCTCTGTGGGGCTTTTCTCAGGGTACTCTGGTTTTCATTCTACAGTACATTACCAAAGATTTACAGGTTAGCTTGATTGCTGATCTCAAACTGTCCCAGGTGTGTGTGTGTCTGTGCCACACAATAGACTAGGATTCTTGTCAGGCCTGCTTTCTAGCATGAGGCTTTCTGACTTGATAGGCTCCTACATACTAAACCCCTGAATTAGATTAAGCAGATTTGAGAATTATATTATACCAGCCATCCCCTGTGGCTCTGCTCACATAGTAGTGAAATAGGATGGTGAGGAGGGCCCCGTCTGGCTCCCCACTCCTGACATCATGCTTCCTCCTCCCCTCAGCCCACTCCCTCTGTCTCTGATTAACGCAAATATATCGCTCCTGCTGACGTCCGAGGTTCGATTCCCGAGAGGGAGTGCAGTGGAGTTTGTACGCCTGATGAGCCCAGAATGAGGGCGAAACACGTGTCGCGTACTCTTTGCATTTATTTGACAGTAAACTATTTCAACCATATATATATATATATATATATATATATATATATATATATATAATAGAGAGAGAGACAGATATTATCGTTATGGTGTTGCTATGTAGTCAGTGCTAATATTGATTTGAAAACCTAACCTTTTTAACCACGTACAGAACATCCTCCTTACATTACAAACATGTATTTGAAAAAAATGTTGCCTTGGTTGTTTTTGGTATTGGGGTTAGTAATCATTGCCCCTTAGCATGTATTAGGAGTACTGGTAAGAAACAACATGCTCTTTCATGATGGTTAATAGATTGTTTTAAACTTCTAATGAGCATGCCTTTCTAAATGATATTGCACTTAATCATATTCATTATGATTAAGTGCAACTCCTTACTAGGGGCTTTTGTTTTGTGGTTGATAAGCGTGCACCTTTCAAGAATTTTACAGGACAAATCAAGTGCTTGGCTTTCCTCTGAACTTTCACCTCTCTCTTCAAGACTAAGAAATAAAGCATGAGCTCTTGCTAGATGGACCAGTGACTATTCTCAATAATGTACATTTAGGCAGCTGGTGATTGATTATTGTTGAAATTTTTAAAATTCAGTCCTATTCTGTAAGACAAGTCTAATAAATTTTTCACTTCCATTATTCCTAACATTGCATGTGTTGACCATGAGCTTTTACTGAACTTGGAAAGTCTTGGATACTGCGCACAAGTACCTTGGACTGATTTGCAGTATACTTTAAACGTTAGCTCTTTTGTGGTTTTGTTTTTAATTTTGAAATCATTTGAAATAAATTCAAGTGAGGGATGTATTCTGAGTTTAAATAAATGTTTTTAATTAATACTTTATATAGCATCTTAAATCCTGAGCACTGTCACACATTAAATGCCAAATCAGCCTTTTATATGGTTGTGAAGCATACCATTTCCCATGTTTTATTTAAGGACAACGTTAGAAGAAGTGGTAGATATTAATCAGATGCATTTCTTTCCCAGGAACTGAACAGGTAGCCTTTATATGTAAAATGGCAAAACCTAGCCAGTAGACCATAATACCTGCCTGTCCTTTGAGTATGAGCTTAAATCAGGAGACAGTGGGACTTGATAAACAATTCACAGGTTTTCAAATAGAATCTGGGGTGACCAATAAATGAGGGTGTTAAATAAAATAATTGTCTCACCATCAGAAAGAAATATGTTAATTTCATTCTTGATTTTCAGAAATGTGTTTTTGCTGCATTTTAGATTCAACTTTATGAGAGTTTTGGTGTTTATCTCATTCTTTTTAACAAATTTCACTTATTTCTGATTCCTTTTTGTGAGATTGTACGCTAGCAGCCATATTTCTTTTTTGTGATCTATCAGGTCTCTTTCACTTGGGTCTAGGTTGAAAATATGATCTTCCAATTACTGTTCTAACATTACATTTATAAGGACAGTGATAATAACCGTGAAGTTAGACTATGAAAAGAGCAGGCTAAATTTGAAAGAATCTGGGACACAGAATCATGTGACTCTAATTAATTTCCTTTCAACGTGTGGGCTTATCACTATGTAAAAATTAAGGAAATGTGCTCTGATATAGCTTTCAAGTGCACAGAAATCCAGAGCTTCAGTCACTTGTCACAAGTCTATTGTCCGTCCTTTGACCCCATGGAATGAGAACGTGTTATGCAAGTCAACTAGTCCTTCCTGGAGAAATATGACTGATTTGAAGTATTATAAATAATTAAAAAAAAACAGCTTATGGATTTAGAATGTTACAAAATTACGGAGGGTACATATTGTGGAGCTGCGGGCTACAAATTATTTGAAATACAAATTGAGCTTCACTCAGCCCTGATTTTCCAAATCCTTATCCAAATGCAGGGCAGCATTATGCTTTAGATTATCCTAGTATCAATAGACATAATTGAGAATCATCCTTAGATGTCACATCAGTCAATAATATGTCAAACAAGCAGTCAAAGAATTGTCTTTTGTTTTGCAGGAGGAAGTGGCAAGATGGGGGGGAAAAAAAGAAGATGCAACCTCCATAAAAATACCGTTGGAACTGAATCTTGATCAAAGCACTGTGAAACAACATGTCTTCCCATTATACCAGTGAAAGGAAATCTACAAAAATAAATTAGCAAAAGCTAATGATAGTTTATAAAAAAAGAACTGAGAGCATCATCATCAACATCTATCCAAAACTACACTCTTTGCATCTGTTTTGTGATACCCATTACTGGAATGTGTAATACTGCTACAAAACCCAGTTATACAACTACTGGTGAACACTCATTTAAGCTTTTGTCTCCCTCCCTATAAAACCCATTTGCTTGTGTCTGTTCTAAACATTTGATCTTCTTTGATATTAACCGCGACAAAGGACAGCTTCCTTTGACTTTTAATTACTTTCCCTTTAGGTATAGGTCTCCATGATTTCTGCTATTTAGTGTGATAGCAAAGCCACATAATATCAACTTGGTCTATTTGCCTTAAGCAATTGCTTATCAAAATAATCTGGTATTTCTTGTACTCTGTTGTATTTATTTCTTCTCTATTTCAGAGTCTTATTTACAATAGCTAAAGACAAAAAAGTTGGGGCACCATAGTAACCAGGCCTTTAACGACCTCTTAGGCACAGCCATCAGCAGTGTGTCTGTCTGCGGTGACAGTGTCGACCTTGGCAGTGACATTCATGTCTCTGGTGACTCCTCCTATGAAGTTAGTAGATTGGGAGAGAATCGGAGGTCATGAGATCGCTGGAAAGGGGGTGTGTGGTGCTCCTGATATCTGTGCAAAAGGACGAAGGTCCAAGTCTTTAGAATCTTGGTGCTTCCTGTCTTGCTATATGGTTGTGAGACATGGACACATTCCAGTGACCTGAGACAAAGACTGGACTCCTTTGGTACTGTGTCTTTCTGGAAAATCCTTGGGTACCATTGGTTTGACTTTGCTCATGAAGTCCCAAATGAGGAACATTACCTGCATTGTGAGGGATTGTCAGTTACGGCACTACGGCCAAGGGTGATCCAGCTCATAGGATCTTCATTGTTGGGGACCCGAGTGGCTGGACCAGGTCAAGGGGTCACCCCTCTAGTATACTATATACAGGTTAAGTGTACTATAGACCTGCTAAATCTAAGTTAGTGAAATGCTGCTACTCAACAAGCAATATTTAGCTTCACAGTTCAGCTCCGTAGCACTGGAACAGACTACCCTACCATAATAAGTACAATGTTCTTTTTCATAAATAATAATTTGTTTGCAATTGCAAACATTAAATATTATACAATAAAGTATTTTCTGGAGTAATAATGTTTCATATCAAACAAATAACATGAACTTTTAAAACCTTCCTTAATCCAATTCACCAATTTGAATTTGTCATATAACCTACAACAAATCTCTTTTGGGATGCTGGAGGAAAACTGGACTACACAAAGGAAAATTAAAAGGGAGAGCATGTGTATACCCCACAAAGACAATAACTGACCATAGGATCTGAACCCATGATAATGGGTCCATAAGGTGGCAGTATCATCTACTTTTGACGACCATCATGTAATGACACTTTTATGAACAAATGTATTTCTTTCTATCAAGACACAAGATGACCCAAAGAAAAATGACTTATGTACATCTTAAGAAGAGATAAAGCATTACTAGTGATAAGCAGCTTCACAGAAGAGAAAGGAAGGTTACAGCCAGTATGGAGTAAAGTGCATGTGGCAGCACCCATGAACACCTTTCCTTTTCACGCTCATGTTGAGTATTTTTGCCAGACTTTTCTACAGATCAGTTTTCTTTGACAATTTATTTTTTCATAACAAAGTTGGCATAATATAAAAAAACAGTGATTGTTGCCTTAAGATTTTTGCCATCCAGAGCCCTTGGCACAACTCCCAGTATGTTCATTGTTTGTGCAGAGTTTACACATTTTCCTTGTGGTCAAATCTTTTCTTGCCAGGTTTTCCACTTTCTTCTGTCATTTTAAAGACTTTCATGTTAGGTGGCTTTTATGGAGGTGGAGTATGCAGAGGTGGGGTGATGAGCGTAAGTGCTGTCAGAGACCCTCGGACTGGCCCCTTTAAATTGGCCCTATATAAGCAGACATGGAGGGATAAAAACAGATTTGGACCCCATTCGTAGACAAATGACCTGCAAGTATGATTGGGGGAAAAGATGGATGCTTACTAAACACATGCAAGTCAGAGACAACCTCCTGATAAAATTCACCAGTTTCCATCAACTGAATTCAGTGGTCCACCTCAGGTTGCTGAGATGAAGAAGGACAGAAGCAGTGTCATGACATGAGAAACACAGCAATAGCACTGTGAATGACACTCCTTTGTGAAACATATCTGTGTATGTACTGTTAAACTATTTAATGTACATTTTTTATCATTCTGATTTATTTATTAACTGTATACATCCCCTGTTATTTATGTTAATAAATATCATTTGAGTAGAACTGAGTGATGGTGGGTGCATCACTATATCTTGTTTCACATTGTTCCTACCTTGTGTTGATGCCAGTCTTAATGACCCTGCGATAAAATAAATTGATTTGGAAAATGGATGAATGAATGAATTTGGCATAACATAAAAGGTACAGTTCAATATCTTAGGTATTCTGTAGTTAAATAAATTGTAGGTGGCAGAAAAAAAAAACTTTAAAAAAATAATAATGATAGGGTGTCAGGCACGGCATCCATGGCGCCCTAATTATAGTGGCAGGCTTCTTTATGGCAGCAGCTGCTGCTCTCTGTGACACTGGACAACCTCCACATGTAATGAAAAACACAGTATTAGGGACCATCATAGACACATGTATCTTTTAGGAGGAGGAGGTTAACAGGGTGACAAGAACATCCAGGAGACTGGCATTCGCAGGATGGAGAAGCACATATAGAGCTTTGTTATATGTGAACTGTCATGAATAAGTCTGTTTAGTCTCAGCTGAAGAATGGAAGAGACTCACATTGCTTATCTTTGTTGTTTTATTTTGGTATTACAAACTTTTGCAGGAATACAATCACACAAAAGAATTACAATAGTTATACTTTTCCAATGGTAAAGTGAAAATTATGAACAGAGTTTGACATTTAAGCTTGGGGGAGCCTGTTAAACCATAAAAAATAATTACATTTTTTACAGGTACAACTGTACTGCTACATATTTTCATTATATCCCAAATCAAATATGGTGAATGTGAATTTACAATATGAAGTAAGTTTCATTTACATTAACACATTTAAAATTTCGAAATTATGAAAAAGTGGTCAAATACTGTAACAATATTTAAATGACAGGAAATATTTCCTTTTTAAGCTTATTTGTCTATGTATTTTAAATGTGACAAAATAAGCACTTTCATATTAGACAATATGCATAAAGCGGAACAGTCAGGTGCGACTTAGTTAACTGATTTGAAAGTTGGAAACTAATGTTTAAGATGCTTGTGCTGACTACTACAGATACTGTATGTTTGCCATAACGAGCAGCTACTGGATATGTAAATGAGGAAAATACTGTAGACAAAATATACAAGTTGAAATAACCTCCATCAAGCTAAGTATGAAATGATAAATTAATCTTTAACTGAAATTGGACAGAATATTTAAATATAATTGATGTGTAAGAGAGAAAGAGTTGCTTTGGGCAGGACAGATTACAGTATTTGTAGATTCAACTTTTAGACATGCTTATCCAAGTTAAAGCACAGCTGGAGCCTATGCCAGCAAGCAATGAGGGCAGGCAGGAGGAACACCTGGAAAGAGTGCCAGTCGATGGCACGGGAAACACACACACAGACACACATCAGGGGATGATTTAGCAATGCCACTCCACTTATCCTGTCTGTCTTTGGACTATGGGAGGAAACTGGAGCAAACCCACATGGACACATGTGCAGACACCACACAGGAACCACCCAGGGAACTACCGCTGCATCACCAGGCACCTAATTCATTGATTAATAACATATTTATTTTAACTGAGGTAAAAAATGTACTTTATTTGAGACTTATTTCAGCAACATAGTATATTAGTTGCGGGTGCCAACCCCCCATGTCCACCCATTAAACTCGGGTAAAATAAAAAATGATGTTGTATTTCAGACAGCAACTGTTGCTGGTCAAGGTAGATTTTTGCCTCGAGTGAATTGAATATTAGGCAGGTTCGACATTAAAAGACTGATAACAATCAAGGCAGTGTCTAAAAGTATTAGGGTAAAGAACAGTTACAATTCACGATGAGGAGTACAAAACCCAGATTACTTTTGAACTCTTTTTCCAGAAATATCCTGCATCACAGCATGAGAGAGGCAGGAAGGTATGTATAGTGGAGAGAAGGCAAAACAGTAGAGAAATTGTAAATTCTAAAAAGTAAGTTCTAAATGCATTAAATAAATGATGTAGCATCCCCCAAAGTCGTTTTCAGCCTCCTTCATCCAGAGAGTTTCAGCAAAGTGCCAACTAGCCCTATCCCAACTTGTCGGGTTTTAGCAATTATTTTGCACGGAGCTCCCCAGCTGTTCACTTGAATTAAGAGGAAAATGTGTGTTCAAGAGTTGGTCAAGTTGGAATTAACACAGTTAAAGATGGTGACTGAATTCAAGTTCATGTTAAGTAACACTTTGCACTCTTTAAGACATGATTTACTCTCTTCCCCCATACATCTCTCTATTATATAAAAAAATCTTGGGACAAGATGAGACTTTTTCAGAGAGACGAGATGAGACATTTTCAGATAGATAATTTCATGTCCCAGGAGACGAGACTTTGTGCCAAGAGATGAATTTGTGCCAAGAGACCTAACAGGTCCAAGTGGTGGTGGAAATAAAAGACAAACAGTAGAAGAAGAAAAGACAAAGAGTAGAAGACAAAGTAGAATGTCGTAAAGAGGTTCAAAAATGTTGGCACAATACACATGCAGAGCAGGATAGAGATTATAAAAGTACTAAAATTCGAAAGTCTCAAAAAACTGATAGTAAAGATTGCATTAGTGCTAATAAGCGGAAATTATTACTCAGTGAAATAATGGAACAGTGAAAAGAGATTGAATATATAAACATAGGTGATATGACAGAGCTACTACAAGTTTAATTTCAAAGAAACCATAGTTCGGTCAGGTTTATATTTATGATCACAGAGAAGCGATGCAACATAGCATCAAAAGAGTTAAACGATTGGATGTATTAGAAATTCTACAGTCAATAATGGTTACAAATCCATATGTTCAAAAGTATCGCATTTTACATGAAATTTATCTGAAAAACACGGATAAAGTTTTCTTGGATTTCTATATGAATCCAAAAGATCACGTGCGCATATATAATAAACCAACAAGTAACGAATTGTCAGCAATAATAGTTTTGAAAGACAGAGATATCAAAGACAGAGTAGATATTCGTGTTTATCCAAAAGCACAGCATGATTTGTCGCAAGCGGCAAATCCAGGAAATGACTAGCATGTAGGGCCTGCATAGGGGTAGGCAAGCGAAGCGAGCAGGGGGCAGAGCCCCCTAGTGAATTACAAAAAATAGAAAATAATACCTCTCCATTTCAGGAAAAATACAGACATTTTTGCAAAACATATCTTACTATACCTCTGCTTTTCAGATTCTTACCAATTTTCTTTTCTGTTTCTCCACAAACATCTGAGTTGTGTTTTGATTTGCTTCAAAGCTTCATTTTTCCAACAAGGTGCAAAAGGCATGTGTATTTTTATTCTTCGTTAGATTTTTTTTTTCTTTTAGCAGCTTGTGTTATGTGGATGGGAAGATGACAAATCAATGCTTCACATGTGTTAATAAGACAAAGAACAGGGGTCTTATCTCCTGGTGTAAATCATGTGCTTGATCTGGCAATGAGTTCTTCACATATCACACTTATTTCCTTGGCAGGGTAGAGAAAATGTTTCTGGATAAATGAGGATTTTTATCTCTTCGACTTACCACCTCGAATACGTCTGCTGTGTACTACCTGCAGAAAAAAATGACGTATCTGTGAGTAATACAAAAATATAATTTAAATTGATTGATGTGTGCAGTGATATGCACACAATACTGTCTCAAGGAACGTCTTTGCCTAAAGTCCATGCAAAGGTATAACCAGTTATTCTAGACTATTGAATGAATGGGTAAACATCTGCAGATAATAGATTCTAGCTAGCAGTTAGATACCTTCATGTGTTTTGTATATTTAAGGAAAGTGACGCTCTTTTACAGTGTGCATATGACATGTATCAAGATGTAATTCATACACTGATTCATATATGTATGTATATATATGTA
Source organism: Erpetoichthys calabaricus (assembly GCF_900747795.2). Classification (NCBI taxonomy): domain Eukaryota; kingdom Metazoa; phylum Chordata; class Cladistia; order Polypteriformes; family Polypteridae; genus Erpetoichthys; species Erpetoichthys calabaricus. The sequence continues at coordinate 41,199,515 of NC_041410.2, forward strand.
TGTATATATATATATATATATATATATATATATATATATATATATATATATATATATATATATATATATACATATATATAATATTGTAAAGATACACAAAAAGGCAGAGAAAGGTTTGGGGAACCGCCCCCTATATTGTAAAGCGTGCAATACAAAATAAGACAAAATTTCAAAAAGTGGCTCCAGAGCAAGGTCTGGTTCCGTGTCCAAAACCGGGACAACACAACACAAAAGGAGTTGGGCTCTTATAATAGCCAGGGAGGAAGAGGTGGGGTCCAGTAATTGAGGCCGAAAGTGACCTCGGTAGGACATGTGGTTAGGCAAGATATGTAGGAAGTAGGACTCTATGTTGGTTTCCCTTTGGTGGATATGTCGGAGAAGGAGAGGAAAGGTTAGTGCACTTTGAAAAAGCCTGCTCTTGTTTTCCGCCCTCGGTTAGGCCCTTAGACTGCCTCCCAAGCGCACATGTGTGACAATATGTATGCATTAATTATTGCCCATTGAGCACGAACATACATTACTGGAGTGAAGAAAATTGTGTCCTGTTCCACAGAGATTTCTTTGGCTCTAAGAGGAGTTATTGTCATAAGAAATTGACTGCCCGTTGCTGGTGGTTCTCAGTGATCTGGAGGGTCTGTAGCCTTCAGCAGATTTGTTGAGTCAGTAGCTATCTTTGAACATGCTGCAGAAGAACTGTTCTAAGATACAAGAATATCTAATATACAAAAGCTTCTGACTTAATCTACAATTCTGACAGTGTTTTCTACATATATTTTTCTTACTACTTTCAATGTTATTTTTGAGAATCTAGAATAATAGGATTGCCATGCTTCTCAGTCTGAATGGCCTGTTTGCTCTTGTCACAGTTGTTTTAATGTACTTACGAAAGACTGTATTTCCCAAGCAACTTTTGCTAAACATATGAACATCACAGTGGCTTTCATTGTAAACACTCACCATCGTCGACCACACACGTTTACTGCTTCAACCTGACAAACCAAAATGTATTCAACAAACCAACAACGGTCCTTTATGGAAGTTGCGCCACATGACTATAGTAGGCCCAAGGTACAGGGTCACCACATAGTAAACAGCGCAACATAATTGAACGCTCAGGGTGTTCAAATAATCGCTCTGCACGACTGAACCAGATTGAATAAAAATGCTATGCAGTAGAACCTCTGGTCACGAACGTCTCCGAACATGTACAAATCGGGTTACGATCAAAAATTTTGCCAAAATTTTGCATCTGTTCATGACCACACGCTATGGTGGTGAACAAAAACACTGGCGGCCAGTTTCCCTATGCACGTTTGTATGCGCCAATGATTTCCCATTCTCCGTTTCCCATTTTCTTTTGTTTGTGTATACAGGGCCTAACAAAGCAGCTGATGTTGCAAAAGGAGTTATAATGTTAACCAAGCAGAGGCCTCAAGTGCTGGAAGAGGTGGAAAAACTGTTGCTAGTGTGGTTGAACGAACAGCAACTTGCAGGGGATAGCGTAAGCGAGCCGATCATATGCGCGAAAGCCAGGAAGATTCATGGCGATTTGCTGAAAAAAAATCCTTCTTCGAGTGGTGAAGGTAAGGAATTTAAAGCCAGTAGAGGATGGTTTGAAAAGTTTCACAAAAAAAAGTGGCATTTAATTTTTTTCCCTGTGCTTAAAACTCATAAAAAAAGTTTACAGCGAGCGGTTCGTAAGGGTCAAGCGCAAACTCTTACAATGTTAGTTTTTTCTGTTGTTCAAGGTTTTCTCAGTGTTATTCAATGTTTTTACATTTAGTTTACTATTACACTGTACATTCTATGGAATAATTAACTATTTTTGTGCTTAAAAAATATATATATTTCCATACAATTCATACAGTCTGGAATGGATTAATTGTATTTACATACAATCTTATGGGGAAATTACGTTCGAGTCGCGACCAAATCGGGTCGCGTCCAGAGTTTTGGAACGAATTACAGTTGTGACCAGAGGTACCACTGTAGCTGTTTTTTTCATTTTTACTCAATTTTCATTCTCGTTTTAGTTTGTTCACATATCACTAATTTTTATTTTTATTTAGTTTTAGTTTCTTTGTTTGCCTTAATTTCAGTTCTCATGGTTGTAAAACGAAAAACAATATTTTTAATTCTAGTTCTCTTTTTGAAAATATCACTGGATGGAGCGAGAACTCAGATTAAAAGGAGTGTTGGGGAAACAGACAAGATCCCAGTTAGACTTGGTCTGTGTCAGGGATATTATTTAAGTCCTTACCCCTTTGATCTGGTTATTGATCTGTTAAGTAATTGGATAAAAGACCAATCCCCTGGTGCAGGCTTTTACTGATGACATTGTGCTGTGTAGCACCAGAAAAGATGAAGTGGAGAGAATGTTGGAAGAATGGCATTGGAAGATAGAGGGTTAAAGATTAATAGAAAGAGGATTAATATATGAGGTTTAGTGAAGATTAGGATTCAGGAAATAGCCTGCAGGGAGAGCTATTAAAAAGAGTGGATACATTTAAATATCTAGGATCAGTGGTAACCTGAAATGGAAAACTAGATGCAGAGATAACTCATGAAGTACAGTGTGGATGGAACTATTGGAAGAAGGTATCAGGAGTATCGTGTGATTGAAGAATTAAGATGAAGGTTAAAGGTAAAGTTATGAGAAAGCACAAAGACCAGCAATGATGCATGGAGCTGAGTAATGGGCAGTAAAGGGAACACAGGAGAAAAAGTTACATGTGGCAGAAATGAGAATGTTGAGATGGATGGATGGAGTTTCAAAAAAGGACAGAATAAGAAACGAGACAATCAGAGGATCAACAAAAGTGGGAGAGACATGTAAGAAAGTACACCAAAGTAAACTGAAGTGGTATAGACATGTGATGAGGGGAGATAATGAACATGTGAGCAAAAGAGTGATGGGAAGGGATATCCATGGGATAAAGCAATGGAGGCAAAAGCGGAGGTGGACGGATAAAGTAAAAGAAGATTTGAAGGAAAAGTGTTTGACTGGCGAGGCGGTGTAGGACCGAGTTGTTTGGAGAAAGTTGATCAAGCACATCAACCCCACAACTAAGTGGAAAAAGATGAAGAGGAAGAAGAAAAAGTAGACACTTTCCTGCACTACCAACAAAAGTCAAGTCAAAAGGAAAAGCAGGAACTGATTTAATGAAGGGAATGTTTTACTGATGGATAATTGTATAAAGCATGTTCAAGAGTAAACAGCTCCACATGATTTAATAATATTATTTATTTTATTTAAACCTTCACCAAGGTGACTTACAATATCGAAGATACAATTAGTTGCATTTCTTTCGTTTTTCCTATTGGACCACAGAGAGGTGAAGTGACTTGCTTAGGGTCATAGTGTCAGTAGCATAATTTGAGCTCACAACCTCAGGGTTTGAGGTCCAAGGTTAAAACTTTTAACCACTAGCCCTCCTGTAAAAAAAGAAAAAGAACTAAAAAATATTGCATACAGAAAAGTATTTAGTTACGTAGTACTTCTGATACACCCAATGAACTGATGGTGAAAATGAGTTGAAACATGTCAATTATGTTTTCTGTTTAAATATAATGTTTCTATCATTGTTCCTCCTTTTTTAGCCATAGTTACAGTGTAACACAGCTAATACATATAGGGTTGTCCAGATCTAACTATGCAACTTTTAATGCAATGCAATGCAATAATTGCATAATTAGATCTGGACCACACTGTACATATTGTGGAAGTTCAGACAGATACAGGACACACAGAATTCCAGAACACACAATTTATTTTCTTCTCACAATGCACAGAATCACCAACAGTATTGCTCACAGTCCTTTCTTTCTCTTCTTTCTTTTCTCTGCCGCCTCCACTCCTCTCCCTCAAGCTCCATCCTCTGCTTCCCGACTCTGGCTCCCTGAATAAAGTGAGGCGGTCCCTTTCATACTTCACCCAGACGAGCTCCAGGTGCTCCCTGATGACCTTCTTGCAGCACTTCCTGGTGTGCCGCAAGTCCATGGCTCCGTAACCATCTGGCAATGGCCACAGGCTTCCAACAGGGCTGAGCTTCTAAGCTCTGATCCTGTGGCCCCGATGCATACCAGGGCAGCTGCCCTTTCATGTCCCGGGGGAGATATTGTTCCTCTCCCGGTCCTTCCGTCTTCCAGGCGTTCCATATCCATATACATAGAGTGGAAAGGGGTGTTTTCCTAGAAAGGAGATTTGATTGGAAAGCTTCACCTGGCTTTGTGTGGAAGACTGTAACGGGAAAATGAATAAGAGTGAGACAGAAAGAGACATATAGACAGAAGGTGAAGAGGACCTTTACACCATACTTTGCCCTAGGTAACTATGTGAGCCACCTCACAGAAGAGACAACAATTTACATGCCAATTGAGTAGGTCAAAATTATTTTTTAAATATGACTTTAGATTACTATGACTGTTCTAGGCTATAATATTAGATAAAGCTGTCCTCCCACACTTTTTCACCTGGGGTAACAACTAAGTGACTATCAATGGAAATGATGAATGGGTCACAGAAATGAAAATAGAAATAAAAAGGATATTTATGCATTACCAACACTTACATTAAGTATGTATTTCTAAATTAGACTATTTTTTTAGATTCAAGATAATTCTATCCTAAATCAAACAATTTCCAGGTAATGTGTTTATTTAATAATGAAATTTTGCAATGTTTCTTTTTACCCTTACCATCACATTTAAGACTAATTTCAGCAAAACATGAATGCACTTTTATAGAACATAAACAGCATATTTCCAGCTACTTTAATGAAGGTCGGTAATGTGATGTACTGGCTAAAGCATTTTGTAAACCTTAAAGTTGCTGGTTCAACTCCTGCCCACAATTTAGTGTGTGACCTTAAATAAGTCACCCAACTTCTCCGTGTTACAAATGCAATAGATATCTGGAAACACTTAGAAAGTAGTTATAAGTTGCTTTGGATAAAAGGGTAAGCCAAATATATAATAATAATAACATCATCTACTACCTTCTATTTTAACTTGTTGTACAATATGGTATAAAAACTTTATTGCTTAATTTTAAAATTATCCAGATTAGCCAAAAGTTCTAATTTAATCAGTCTAGTAAAAAGCCTGTGAGTAATACACACTCATATTAAGGAAAGTAATAACAGTAACAGCAGTAGTCAAATATTAATGAGTTCAAAATCTTGCTGACAAATTTATTGTATTTCAATGCATCAGGCTTTGACAATTTTTAAAGATTTTTGGTGCATTTTAACTTTCCTGACAAAGTTGTGGGTAATTTTGATAAAAACTTCTCATTTAATCCATATTTACAATCACGTGATGATTTTTGAGCAGGGAGACTGAAATAAGATGAATAAAGTAGAGTAAAGAGACTTTTTAGCAAGCTTATAGTCCTCTAGCTGGATGCAGGACCCCTGGTCTTGGCCAAGTTAAGAATGTACTCAAAAATACAATTATTGCCTGAATACAAGAAACTCACAAACATTCATAATAAAGCACTTTTGCAGTGATGAAAGGTTTACTTCTATTTGAACTAATTTGCTAAATAATAAATAAAGTGGCACATTCTGGACTGTCTGTATTCTGCATGTTCCACATCTATATATATAATTCACTAAGGCAAGACAACCATGGAAAGCACGCCGGAAGGGGGCGTGGATTCACTAAGCTGCCAACAAGTAAGACACCCATGGCGCACGCAGGAAGGAGCCACGCCCACCAACTCTAAGCCCATTGGATACGACGACAACTCACAGAGCCACGCCCACCAACTCGGACGCAATGCCTCCGAAAATATGCCGTCATTTCTGTTTGTTTGTGCCACAGTGCACATGCAGCTCTGAGCCACGTTGACTTTTCATTAGTCAACCTCAGTGGAACCTTGGTTCACACAGAGGCAGCACCAGAGAGAGACAGAGGCACACACAGGCAGCCCGAGAGAGTCACACAAACACAGGCAGCGTGACAGAGAGAGCTGCGCAATCCTTTAAAACTGAGGTTAAAACACAATGAAGGAAGCAGTCTTTAAAAACCAATAAGCCGTGTGCCTCTTTTTCATTAGCGTCTCACCTGCTTCACCGCCCTGCAACAGTCGAGACGCTTTCTCAGCAGCTGACCTTCTCTGTGCCAGACTCCTCTACTGTCAGTCGCCTGATTAAAAATGGTGAACTCCTGCAATGTTACTATCTTGCTTGGCTTTTAAATAAAGTTCGGATTTGTTGAAATGTTCCTTTTTTCCCCCCTGTGCTTAAAACTCATTTTAAAAAAAAGTGTTTATACAACTGCTGCAATGTTACAGAGAGAGAGAGAGGGCTCGCGTGCTTCTGAGAGACAGAGGGGGAGGGGGCTCGCGTGCTGCTGAGAGACAGGAGGGGGGGGGGGCTCGCGTGCTGCTGAGAGAGAGAGGGAGGGGGGGCTGGGGAGGCTCGCGTGCTGCTGAGAGAGAGAGAGAGAGGGGGGGGCTGGGGAGGCTTGCGTGCTGCTGAGAGAGAGGGAGAGGGGGGGGGCTGGGGAGGCTCCCGTGCTGCTGAGAGAGGGAGAGGGGGAGGGGGCTCGCGTGCTGCTGAGAGAGAAAGAGGGGGGGGGTGGGGAGGCTCATGTGCCGCTGAGAGAGGGGGGGATGGGGAGGCTCTGGGGGGGGGGGGGGCTCGCGTGCTGCTCAGAGAGAGAGAGAGAGGGGGGGGGGGGGCTGGGAAGTAACTTTCACCAGCGTGGCCTCCATCGTCACAGACAATCCCGCTTTCAGTCACAGACAATTGTATGTTGCTCTCTCCAGAGGTCCATCTTTTCATTCACTCACACTGGTATCCACAAACCCACCCCATTTGGACAACTGTGTCGTTCAGCAAGTGTTCACCCATCAATACATAATTATGCGGCGTATGTTACGCCGCGGGTTGGCTAGTATGCAATAATTTTCCTTTTTTTCCACTAGCTATACTGGTTTTCATCCAAAAATATGTTTTAAGTTAAAAAGCAAATGTAAACTGGCCAATTGAGGGTTTGTTTATGAGCAGACCCTGTGATGGACTGGTGTCTCGTACATGAATGGTTCTTCATTGCCCTTGGTGATTCTCAGATAAACTCTGAAGAATGCTGTGCTATGCTATTTTGTGATACTTTTTTAGTTTCTGAAAATATTCAAGGCACTTTATTGTAAATGAGTCCCTTTTACAAGGTATCCCTCATTCTATTAGCAAACATCAAAAGAAACAAATAAGGGCCTCAGTTAGCAGGTTGGAAACAGTATCTTTCTGTTAGTGGTAAGAGCCTGATCATGCTCCCCAGGCTCTCCAGGCTAGCATATTAATTTAATGAAGATTCCCAGGGATGTTTCTGGAAACTGAGATTAGTTTGTTTATCAGCATGTCTGATTTCCTGTGCATGTGATTTGAACTTTCTGTGGAGCAACTGCCTGTATTCCTTGAGAGCCTCATTTCACTACTACAAAATGCATTCAATTTGTAGTAGAAAAAATATTTTGCACACATTTTGTTAAGATGTACTTTTCTCAAGATGACAGTTTGCGCAGTATCTTTTTATTAATTCACAACAGTAAAAGTGTTTAATTAAATAAATTCAAAGGCTTTTTTGTCTGTATAAATGCAGAGACAGCCAATGCATATTTCAATGTAATACGATTTCTATTAGGAAATGCATATGCAAATATATGTTGTTGACTATAAAAAAAGGGTGAAAAAAATAATAATCAAGCAAAGTAGTAGAGACAGAATTTCAAGTGTAGTGAAGTGCGGGCAGACTCTCTATGTGTCCTGAACGGCAGGTCTATTGGAGACGCACTGTTTCATCAGCAGCCTGATTGCTTCATCAAAAACAACGGATCACTCCATCTGCTTTAATGGAAAAATTCCATAAATGCCTGACATAAGTATTGTATCAGGGCTCAACTAAATATTCTTTGTAATGAAATATGTACAGTATTTGGTTTATTTTTATTTAAATAAGTTTGGCTACATCTTATAAGCTACATCTTATTTTTCTATTGCAATTTTTGAATGTTCTGATCTTGACTGATAGGGTGTTTTAACTAATAAATGTGTTTAATATTCTGTTTGAATTGCCCATGTGAGTGTGTTCTTTTAAAATAATGTAAGGGTCTTGGTATATACAGTAACCTTCCAGTACAGTTAATTCAATAATTGTTCTAAAAACAGAAACATAGTTAACAGAAAAAAGACAAAAAATAAAAAATAGATTTAATTTACAGTATTTTCCCCAGCTGTGGAGATGAATTATGGTCAGAACAGTCCTTGTAAAAAAATATAGAAAAAATATCTTTATATCTCTTAAGTAATTATGTAGCAGGCATCAGATATCCCATATAATATATTATATATTTTTATATTGTGCCAATGTACCATTAATATACTATTTGTCAAAAGTATGACAATCGGCTACTCTCCTGCATCTATACATTATTATCATCATTTCATCATCATCATCATCATTTTCACTCTGTTGTTCCTGATGAGGGTCACGATAGTGACATAAGCTCTGCTGATTAGGTCATAATTTCCTCAGCAAGTTCTTTAAACTTCTCCTGGGGAATTTCCATACACTTCAAAGCTAGGCATAACAATCTGTCCAGTATATCTATCAGATCTCTTCCCAGTGGGCCACACCTCGCACATCCCCTGTGTGAAGTGCCAAGGAGGCATTCTCACTAAATGACTGCCCGTTGAGCTCTAAAGTCCTCTCATATAGCTGAGCTTCTCACCTTATCAAGCAGATGCTACTTTGTATTCACAATTCCATTCTTTTAGCTGAAATCTAAAGCTTGTCATCATAGGCAAGAATGGGAATGGAGAAGTATGCTGACCAGTACATCGAAAACCTCAGCTCAGTACTCAGATCAAGCTTCACCACCACAGCCCAGTACAATATCAGCAAAAGTACTGCTGCTCCAATTAGTTGGCCAGACTCAATAATGCCTCCTACATGCTCATAAACAAGACCCTAAGGTGCTTGAACCAACTCACTCTTTTCCAGAAGAGGACCACATCCTCGGATGTTAAGGTGCTAGTTGTCATCCAAGCTGCATCACACTGCAAATCATTCTAGTGCAAGACAGAGATCAAGAGGACATTATCATTTACAATACACAAATACTCCACAATACTTGGCCATGCCTTGATATCCTGTCTATGAAAATAATAAACAGTACAGGAGACCTTTCCAGTCTCCCTAGGCCCAATAATTGAAAATGTCATTCTGGCCAATAGTAAAATGATAAAAACTTTGCCCTTGTCCAAACATTTAAGGTTATCATGGTGATTTAGCATTCTGGTCTCCATGTGTTTTGTGAAATAAAGATGAACATTCAAGACAAGGAAGAGTTAAGTGTTCTGTCTTTAAAAGAAAATTTTTATGTTAAGAATCAAGAGAAAGAGATGTAGTCAAAAGCTCAGGCCAAGCTTGTTAGCAAAAATCTGAGCTCCTAATGCTATTCAAAAAATCAGTCTGGAAAGAAGACAGACAGCGTAAATAACCAAAATAAATAAATAAATAAAAACACCAAAACAAAATGTATCATATGAAAGCTTCTTTTAATTCAGTCTCTGATAAATTGGGTCTGTACGCGATGGTTTAAATACTGTCGTGCTGATGATGTCAGAGGCCGCATTCTCTTGGGGGATCGGGGAAATGTTGCTGTGCCAATGCAACATGCGGAAACTCAAAGAAAGGGGCACACACAACTAAAGAAAAATGGTGTTTTAATAATGGGAAACAAAACCAACTTTTAAGTGGAGAAAGACAAATATTAAATGATTTTAAAACTGAATTTGCCTTTGCAGAAAACCCCAAAATGGATATAAACATCACAGAAAAAGGTCACAGATAACAAATACAAATTTAAAAAAACAGCCAAATATGACAGTTTGCAATTCTTTTGTATTGTTTACCGTATATACTCGCATATAAGTCAGGTCTTGAAACCCGAAAAATTAATCATAAAATCAGACTCCGACTTATACGCCCGTCCAAAAATGCGTCAATTTTTTTTTACACCTTCTTGCTTCCTCCAATCGCCTCCATCCGTTTCTCAGACACATCAAATTTTGTTGCAGCAGCACAGTTACCAATTTCTTTCTCCACTTCAACGACTTTTAATTTAAAACCAGCTTCATATTTTCTTCTGATCGAACGCTCCATCGTAGATAAGGGATGCTCTTATGATAAAGGTGTATGAGGGTGTGAGATACAAAAAACACACAACAGTGCAAACGTCACTTCAGAATAGTTCAGGTATTACTGTGTGGTCACATAGACACAATACATATAAAAAAAAAGGCAGTGTGCTCCGTGGTTACTCTGTCAGGTGGGCATTACCATATCATAATCTCTTCCACTAATAGCATGAGTTTTCCGCATTCAACTTATATGACCGACATTATAAAATACCAGAAATTATATGGTAAAGTCAAGCCCCGGGAGAACTTAAATACGAGTATATACGGTAATTGCACTTTGATGTAATTCAGTCACCTTTTCCTTTCTTCACTGGTTATCTTCTCAAATTGTTTCATTCATGTATTTTAAATATTCATGGAAGGGAAACTGTTTCTATGTCTTTAAATCTGGGCCTACCAGGATTTCTGTTCTTCTAGCTTTAGTAGAGAATGTAGTCTTTCATGATCGATTGCATGGTTACCAAACCGGAGAACTTGGGATATAAAATCTGACAATATAGTGTGCCATGCATGTAAATCAGGAGAATCAATGTGTCAATTTTGAGGTAAGGACTCACAAATCAGTGCCAGGGGAAATGTGGTCGCTAACCACCTCTTCTTTTTCACCCGCAGCCTGGACGATGAAGTATGATGTCATTCCATTTAGACCCCGGAGCTACTGCCCCTTCTGCTTTGAGGGCTTTTCAAAGAGTAGAAGTATCAGTAGTTGGAGATCATTCATGAAGTTGACTGAGATCTCCAAGAGATCCACAAAGAAAAGCCTAGGAAGAGAGGCAGCATTGGATGAGAAATATCTGCAATTCCTTTTCATTATTTGAATTTTTTACTTTCATAAACATTACTGGGTTAGAGTAGGTCTGCATCTTTTTTAAGTCCTTACCTCTTTGATCTGGTTAGTGTTGAGTCATGGGATGAAAGACCACTTCCTCCTGAGAGCATGCTTTTTGCTGATGTCATTTTGTTGTGTAGCATCAGGAACAACAACAACAACAACATTTATCTATATAGCACATTTTCATACAAAAAGTAGCTCAAAGTGCTTGAAGAAGAAATGTTTGAGGAAGAAGAAATGTTTGAGGTGTATCCTGCACAGAGAGTAATTGAAAAGGGTGGATACACTTAAATATCTAGAATCAGTGGTAGCCCAAAATGGAAAATTAGATGAAGAGATAACCCACAGAGTGCAGTGTGAATGGAACAATTGGAAAAAAAAGGTTTCAGGAGTATTGTGTGATCAAAGAATTAAGGCAATGGTTAAAGGTAAGGTTTTTAAGACAGTGGTAAAACCAACAATGTTGTATGGAGCTGAGACATGTCCAGTAAAGAGAGAAGTTAGATGTGGCAAAAATGAGAATGTTGAGATAGATGTGTGGCATTACAAAAAAGGACAGAATAAGAAATGAGACAATCAAATGTACCACAAAAGTGAGATAAATATGTAGGAAAGTATAGCAAAGTAGTTTGAAGTGGTATGGAAATGTGATGAGGAGAGACAATGAATAAGTGGGCAAAAGACTGATGGAAATTTAAGGACAGGGGAAGAGAAAGCAAGGGAGGCCAAAGCAGAAGTGGATGGTTAAAGTAAAAGGAGATTTGAAGGAAAAGGGTCTGACTGGGGAGGAGGTGCAGGACTGAGCTGTATGGAGAATTGAGAAGGTTTATCGAGCACATCAGCATCACATAGAATTTGGAAAAGATGAAGAAGCAAAAGAAGAAGAAGAAGTAGTAGATTTTCATATACAGTACATTACCTCATTAAATGTGGGAATGTCTCGTCTCCAACCCTTCATGATTTCCCTTTGGTTTTCTTACTATTGCAATATATAAAAATTGTAATATCTGATAGGAATTGTCTGCACAAAAATTAGCATGAGAAGATGATATGTAAATAAAAAAAAAAATTCTGTCCCAAAATGGAATGATGCTTTGGGACATTTGCACAGTGTAAATATGAAGAGTGGTCCATGGCGCTGTGCCGATTTTAAATAAATAATCAGACCCCATAAATTCCAGGCTCTAATCAGGCATGGGTGGGTGTGTGAACACACTTTTTTTTTCGAAGACAGCCGGGGGTGCCTGGCTGATTGCGAAGGTGAGTGCATGTGTGTCAGTCAGGTGCCTCACTCATTCGTCAAAGGGTGTGCTGTGTTCACACCTGTGTCTGAATGAAGTAGTAGCATAAAAGGAGTCTGCACATGACAGAAGGAGGGAACAGAAAAAAAGACAAGAGCCATGAAAGCAGAATTGGGTGGAGTGGTAGGATGAGCCAGCCAGCTAGTGGGTAAAGGCAGTGCAGTGGATGTCCCCAGGACAGAGCGAAGAATCTGCACTCTATGGGCAAATCATCCCCACTGATTTAATGTCATGGAGTGGGTGCGATCCTGGTAGAGTCCTCTCTAGGGATCTGAGGTAAGCCAGAGCAAGTGAGAAGGAAAACGAGAGGACAACCGACCCTGAGCAGTCTGGCTACTAGTGTGCCTGCCAGCTGAGTGAGCAATGGGAGAGCTCAGGAAACAAACAGGGTGTTGCCTTGGGTTCATCGGACGGAACGAGGACCCAATGACTGTGATGGATTTATTCTTGTTTTAAATTCTGGATTTTAATCACAAAGATTTATTTATTGGAGTTTATGAAGCACTGCACTTTGGGACACTCTTTGATTTTTGAATTATTTTAATAAAAAGCACTTCTGGACTTTTTGCACCTACCCCTTGCTTCATGTTGCGTCCTCATCTGTTTGGCTTATCCCTTGGTTACGTTATTGACAGCTGCGTGTTCTAGAGGACCCGGTCACGTGAAGCTGACCTGCTCCATCACAGTAAAATACCCACTGTGTAATTCATGCAATTGCTGAATAGGTTAACCTGGTATTTCCAAACAGGATACCCATGGTGTATGAAGTGTGAAGAGTAGAATTTAGTTGCTTCTCAGAATGTGAGACTGGTTCCAGGACATTGCTGACCAAGAAAGGGAAGTTATAACCAGATAGCCACCATGTGGTGTTAGCTCTTTCTCTTTTGGTTTGCCATTAAGGGTCTCCTCAACACAACGCCAAGCAGCTGATCTGTCCTTACCAAGCAAAAATTATAATCACCTATCATAGGGAATGGAACTCCACACTATGACACATGTTGTCCAAACATTGTGCTGTTTGATAGTCTTATTTGAATGATGTCATTGTCTGCATTATCTCCATGTGCAAATCCTTTGGTCATCAAACCCTAATTTAGGAGAAGAATTTCTCGCTATAGATGAAACCAGGCTAGCCCATGATACCAAAATTGTACTGTTTTTCCAAATATGAAGACCCAAACTCTAACCAACCTTATATCCTCTAAATGATCTTACTTGAATGTGAACTTAAATAATGATTTATAAACATAGAAACAAGGAAAAATGCCAAAAACTAGAAAAAGAGAGCAAGAAACTGAGAAATAAATGAATAAATAACTGCAGAATAAAATACCAGAGAATTTTAAAAAAGTAACAAAAGGGAAAACAAGAAAAAACACTACAGAAGAAGGTGAAGAGCACTATGTTAGAATTAAGCATAATAATCATGAAGCACAAATATCCTAGAGCTGGAAAACAAAAGGACAGAAAACTAAAAACCAAAGATAAAATAATGCAAAACAAACTAGAAGATACAGAGCAAACTCTGTTAAACCTAAATCCAGTCTGAGCTGCAACAAAGATCTATGACGAAAATTTAAAAAAACAAAAAACTTTTTAAAAACGTGATCAAAAAACAGGAAAAGTTCTCTTACTCAACATTTCAGAAACAGAGTGCAAGACAGCCATGCACAGAATTCACTCGAGCTGCATATGTGCAAAGCATTCAATTGTTTACCTCAAAATCTTTTATCAAGCACATCTGTCTCGCTTAAAATTGTCCAAAATGTTTCCAGGTCAAGATCCAACCTGCAAATGTTGCAATCGAGCTCCAGCTTCACTAGGCTACATGTTTTGGGCCTGCACCAAATTAACATCTTTCTGGACCAAAATCTTTAAATACCTTTCAGACAGCCTTGGTGTCACAATCCCTCCTAACCCACTAACAGATGTGTCTGGTGTACTCCCAGATAGGCTTAAAGTGGAGAAGGACAAACAAACTGTGATTGCCTTTACTTTACTATTGGCACATAGACTTATCTTGCTCAACTGGAAGCATCCTAACCAACCACTTTTAAGTCAGTGGGTAAACAATGTTCTATACTATTTGAAATTGGAAAAAAAATCAAAATTCTCACTTAAAGAATCTGTTCAAAGCTTTTTTAAAACCAGGCAGGACCTAATCAATAATATTTTAGAATAAGCATTTATACTGGGGGAAAAGATACCTCTCTCTCTTTACTACTCTCAATTGTTTTTACTCTGACTGTTGGCCTTCCTCTCTTTCTCTTGGGTGGAGGTTGATTTAAATTTAGTTTTGTTAAGTTTTGACTTGATTATATGGAATGTTATATGTTTTATATAAACATATTATTTATCTCAATAAAAGATAAAAAAGGGGGAAAACTTGTGAGGCATTGCAGGATGTTTGTTTCTGGTGATTAATTGACATCGGTACTGAGAAACAAGCAGTGTTCCAAACATTTTGATTTTTTAATATCAGAACTACAACCTGATGAATGTGTGAAAGTTAAATTTATAATTGATTGTGAAAGTTACCACATTACTGGTCTAATTGTTAATGCCATGCATCATATCGGAGCATATACAGTATGTTCCATCCATATTTTTCATGACTTATAGCCATCCATCTCTCCATGATATGTATAATCAAATTCAGAATAGCATGAAGCTAAAGGATATTCTGGCAACACTGGAACTTTGGTAGACTCCAATTCTGTCTGTCGCAGGACACAAGCACACACAGCCAAGCTCATGTACTGTATATAGAGCCAAATCAGAACAGTGCAAAGAAAAACTACAATCCCTACAGGATAAAAGACACTGGAAAATATACAAATTCTAAATAGATAGCCACAGGGCTGGAATTTTGGGTCAGGATAACAACTGAACCATAAATAAGCCACATATATACTGAGCCACATATATAAAATTATAGATTACTTCCATTCAACCAACCTTCCCCAGTCTAAAGACCTTTGGAGTAGTGAACAAACTGTATGAAGTTGTTTATGTATAAAATGCAATAATGTGGCATCCACCAAAGGCTAATTTCTGTTGTTGACATACATTCTGTAGTATGAACTGAAATGCGAAGGTAATGAAATGGATTGAAGGTCACATTCAAGATTTTATTACAAATAAATATCCATACCCTTTATGGTGATCTTGTTTTCAAAAGGATATTGATATATTAATACTTTTTTTGTTAAAACTATTGCTGTGAAAGTAAATGCTTAAAGTAACATGTATGAAAGCATCTGTTCAATGAGTAAACCTAAAATATTGATAAGCTGAAAAAGTCTCAAAAAATCAAACATGAAGAAGAGCTGTGGTCTACTCAACAGAAATGTTTTAAGTTGCCGACATTAGTTTGAAGTTTAAAACCAGCTTTTACATGTCCTTCCCCAATTATTGATAAACTACTAAACATCAGTTTCTAATATGCCTGCAGCTCTTAGTTTTAGCTTGGAGTACAGTATTTTGCCAGCTTTACTTGTGTTCATAAACCTGAACATCATTCAGATGTCTAGCAAGCATTACTTTATCTCAGAATGTAGCCTAACAGCACACATATTCTGGGTTATTACAAACTCAATTGGTCAAATTTTAAAAATGCTAAAATGGATAGAGGCGCATCTACTGTATATAATCTGGGATTGTTCCTGAACTGCATTTGGCAGTTGTATTTGCCATCATCTTTTTGGATAAACTGTACCAATGTCAAACACTGCAAGGGAAAAAAGTGAGTGTTTTTTCTGTCAGCGGTAATTTGTGAAAAAAAATGAACAACAAACAAAACAAGAAGAATACAGGCACAAGTCTGAATTTCTTATCAGACTATTACTTTTATAGAAACTTAAGAATAAAATTAAAAGCTTAAGATTAAAAGATTCACAGTAGCTCTATTGTAAGCAGTTGCATTTGTTACACCGATGCAGAAGGAATGATCCGTTCAGCTGTGCAGGTAATGCAAAAGACAAGTAAAATGAGATTTTATGGTGTGTTAGGTTCCTTTGTGTCCAGGTGCACATCATACGTAATCAGATAATCAGCAATGGCATTGCTATTAAACTTGTGCCAATAAAATGCTAAATGCTGCTTCATTATTTTACTGAATTCCTCACGGCCCTCCAGTCTCTCTGTGACTGCCAGGAGTTGGCTTAACTCAACAAAATACACAGCAGTGGCACCATCTTGTGGTGTGCCCACTATTTTATTATTCAAAACTGTATGGCACGGCAACATTTGAATAATAGATTTTTGGTGAGTGCTGTTTATATTTTTAATTTGTTTGCACTATTTTATGGAAAGATAGGATAGAATGATTTATGTTATAAAATAAATAGCTTGCAGGATTAAGCCCAGGTCCAGATGGTGGCTTTGCTATAGAATCAGTGTTTATTATATTTTCCAAATTCTTATTTAAGTTTGACAAGAACCTTTTTCCATCAGTATACTTTTCTTTGTTTTCTGACCCTTTGTTTCATGGGATTTATTGGTGTGTCTGTATACATATATTGGTTCTCTCAAACATCTCTTGGTCATCTGTGCTTGTAGCATCTAACGCTGCTACCTTATTCAAAATTTGCAATTGTAGCTGAAGCCAAGTAAATAAGAAGGGGAACAATGGTTCTGTTCCTGTCCATTACAGGTAAAACGTAGGCGGGGGAGGACTCAGTAGCAGTGGCGGTGATGCGTATTTCCATGGGAACACAAGGCTGTCTCAAAGCAGCACAGAGCAATTAAACAATTCTGCCTGCCACGTGGTTCAGAGCACAGACTGTGGTGTGTCTCCTTTACAACCTAGAGCCTCAGTCTTGCCCTAAATCAGCACCCTCCTTCTGTCTCACAGTTCGTGGGAAACCGGTTTGAAACTAGCTCTAGCCTTTCCACTCCACAAAAACAATTAATGGGCAGCCAAAGTACTCTGCATGAAACTGCAAAACAGAATAGCGTAGGCGGTAGGTCTGACTCAACTAGCCAAGCACGTGCAACTGAGAGGGTATAATTAGAAGCCAACAAGAAACCAGCACATATTCGAGAGCTTTTGTTTCATCTTTCTATTTTCTTTTTGCTTTCTTTTGTTCTCAACTTACGCCTATGCTGGCTGCATTTTTTTCTTTTTCCAGATTAATGCTTTCCCAAACTCCCCTCAATGCCGGGCCTCCGCAGTGCCTTTTTATACAACAAAATGTTAATTGCAACATGGATCCTGTTGTTTTCCCAAAGCGCTTCTTTGTCTAACTAACTGTTACCATTCGCATAACCCAGAGAACAACATGTGACATCTTTCTGCTGTTGTCTTCGCTCCTTTGAAAAAAAAATAAAAATGGCCGAGGTCTATCCCTTCTTGTATGCTACAGTAATCTCAAAACCAAATCCGATCGTGAGTAAATTTTAGAAATTTCTGTTGGTTCTTTAAACAATGCCTATTGGCACAGGACTCTTTTTTTAAAATACATAACTGTCTGTGCCGTACACAGCTTTGTAGTGTTAGTTATGAGGAATTTAGTCAAATTCTTCTTTTACCCTATTATTACAACATACTACACATAAATGTGTTTGTACATTTTTTCTCATGATTTTTCAATTAATTAAATATGGATATGTAAATGATTAAATAATAACCAGCCAAATAAACAAACATTTATCTAAATTTGACTTCAGAGATAATGCCATTGACAGTTTTTAGCATCATAAGGCATTTTACTGCCCAAATAAGATTACAATACAGCATAAAATATAGTGTACTAACTGAGAGATAAAATGAAGCAATTCTTACAAATGCAAAAGAACAGCTTGTGACACATCCACACCTTTAGAGGGAGTGAATATGCTCAACATGACCCTCCAATGGAAGCTTTTGAGCCAGACAAACCAAAGATGGAGAGCTAAGTAACATCCTATCATGCTGGGCATCTTCATAAGCCTTGCTATAGTGGAGAACTACAGTGGATTGCAAGAACCAAATGGAATAATTTTGTTTTTTATTAAAGTTTGCAATCTAACAGACATTGTGAAAAAAACAGGGTAAGGTCCAAAAAATAAGATTTTAAAAATACTCAAATTTAATGAATAAAGGGGACATTATCCAAGGTAATTCACACCTCTAGAAGCACAATATTAGAGCAAGAAACAACCATACTGGCCCTTCTATATTTACTGTCCCCATTGGAGATAGGCAGTGCAGGGGAACATTTTCATGTAGAGGGAGATGAAGCCTAGCAGCAGCTCTTGAAGACAGCAGGAGGTGCTGGGAAGCACATCTGAGAGGTTTTAAAAAAGCAAGTTTCAAATGAGCTATTTGAGGCATACAGAACATCAGTATGAAAGTAGAAATAAGGGTGCGTTATATTAGTGATATACAAAGAACCCATAAAGGATAAACTGATAAATTATGGGTACAGCTTTCGAAAATAGGTTACCAAGATAAAAAAAAGTATTACAGTGTGGTCATAACTGTCTTGGTGAATAGCAGGGACTCTTGAAACTTAAAATGGCAAGAAAAAAAATAAACCATTGATACCCAGATGGATCATGTTGATGTGTCTAACAAGTTAGATAGATAGATAGATAGATAGATAGATAGATAGATAGATAGATAGATAGATAGATAGATAGATAGATAGATAGATAGATAGATAGATAGATAGATAGATAGATAGATAGATAGATAGATAGATAGATAGATAGATAGATAGATAGATAGATAGATAGATAGATAGATAGATAGATCTGCCTCCTGGCCGTCGTCTCATATCTCACTCATAAGAGAGTCACATGGCCTCTCTGCCTCTTTCAATGCCTCTTGCTCTTTTGTTCTTAGGCATATTATTTCTGCAGCCCACATTACATATACAAAGGCTATCACCCCCAATGGTTCCTTTTCTCCTATGGAGGGGCTTTCTCATTGCCTGGCAAAACCCTTACGCTGTACCAAACTGTTGCCATATGTGCTCCTTCTAAGACCAACAGATAGTTATCCTCTTTAGTTCAGTCCACATCATTGCTTGTTGCCACCTTGATATATTTTTGACACAAAACATTTGTGAATGGTCTGCTTTCTAGTGAATTATAAATATGAGGATGTGATACATTTCAAGCAGTCTCACTGTTCACTTTATTTTGCAGAATCTCCTCTTTTTCCTTATTTTCCTACAGTTTTTTATATGGCTATAAAAATATTTCATAAATAAAGTCCTAATACAGAATTTCATTAATGTTATCTGTATGCTATTTAGTGAAAGCTTAAAGAAAGAAGCATCTGGGTAATGAACAAAGCTAGTGTTTAAAACCTAAGGCCACAATTATTGACAAAAAATGTAAAAATGAGAAAATGTTGCAGTTCCCCATGGTCCCCCCCCCCCCCCCCCCCCCACCCCATTCATTGTGGGCAAAATCACCTCTAACATCTAATGCACATTCAGACTGCAATTAGTAGAACACATCTTTTCTGCTAATAAAAAAGCCCTGAATGATTCTCACAATAAGAGCCCATGGAGCCACCCTAAATATTTGTCTTGTAAATAAACTAAAGTGGTAGTCTCAGCAATAGACACAGAGAGTGTGCTCCACTACAATAAGGATGTGGATGTCTCTCATTGTGTGCAGTAAAAAAAACAGTAAAACACAAGTGTTATTTTCTCCAGCCTGCACTTCATAGACAGAAGCTCTTAATTAATACAGCAAGTCTGGCCCCAAGACAAAAGGCTCTCACATTATTTAGACTGTTTTATTTTGTGCAAACATAAGAACATTTTACTGATAAAAAAAATGATGATGAGGGTGAACAATTGTATATGAGAGGAGTGATGATGTAGAAGCAATTTTATACAAAAAGCAGCGCCATAGATACAAGCAATCAGGTGAAGAGTAAAGAGGTTGTCTTGGATTTTGGAACCGCATTTACAGAAATGAGTTTCTCTTTTCAATGCAGCACAGAGGAATAAAAGGAACACTGGGGTTCAATATTTGTTGTTCTTCTTTGTCAATGTGTTTGGAACAACTTATATATATATATATTTCTTTTTCTATTCTTGTCAGAATAGGGTTAAAACTGAAGTTACAGCATGTCATTTACATTGTGATAATGTTGAATTTAAGTACTGAACTAGATGTGAATAGAACATTGAAAGAACGAAATCATGCAATTTCCAGCCCAGCAGTTCTATAGTAATTTCTACAATCATGCATCATACTTTGCATAAAACACACTTGCCATAACATTTCCTTGTTTATGTTAACAGCCTTTAGTGTCTGGACTGTGCTTTTTTGTACTTACTTTGAAATATGATCTTAAACTCTTATTTAAGAGTCTAACACCGTATGGGCTATGTAGTTCAGTTCCTCACCAGGTTACTAGCTCTTTAAAGTTTGCACATTTTCATGTGTTCTACTCAGTTTGCTCCAAATATTGCAGTTTTCTACACCATGTCAAATCCATTATTTTGATATTGAATGTCTCTAGGCTTCATGTGGGTATTTATGTGCCCAGAGATGAGCTGGTTTCTTTGCCTGGCATTTCTGCAATAAGAAAAAATACATGGATGATCAGTATGAACATTTTTGTATTTTGTTACCATGGCATTGAACAAAGGCTTAAAATCATGCTAACTTCTAAGATACACTCAACAATACAGAGCGGAAGCTATCAGTTGATTATTCTGAATAAAATAATAGAGTATGTAGAACATGGAATATCTACAGTAACTATAAACATTTTAAGCCCCTGTCACACTACATTACATTTCTAGCCTTTTCTTCCAGACTCCATTTACATAATCTTAGTGGGTTGAGAGCCAAATTGAAGTGTAGCTGTGCAGCTTGACATCCCCAGTGACTCAGTCAGCCTGGTCTGTGACTCATCTGATTTTGTCATTGGGGCGGGGTCTTATGTGTGAGAGAGCTGATAGCCAATGGCTGCTCACACTGAAATACAATGAATACAACTTTGTCCAGAGAAAAAAATTAAGGCAGATGTTTTGGACCATATGAACAGTTTGAAGTTTTGGATTTTTTGATCCATGATAGGATTAAAAAAAGAGAAAACAAAGATTGCAGCTTAATCTAAAAAACCTGGAAAGTCTTTGCACATGTTCCAGCACTGTCAGACAGCACATCATCATGTGTCAAGATTGTACTAACCTCGTAATACTTCAAAAACACAAAACTGTGTGTTTGACACCCCCTCTGACTAGATCTGTTAATCCATTCAGTCAAGTACGACTCTCAGTCACTATATGGATCAATGCTCTCCGTGTCTTCCAATCTCACAATGCTTCTTTCAAATCTGCTATGCTCAGTCGAGTATCTTTCTTGATGTTATCTAGCCAGAGGATTCTTGAGCAGCTTCTTCCCCATTTGCCACTGACCATTCCAAGCAAGACGTCCTTCTCAAGTGACCTGCTCTGCATGATGTGACCAAAGTAGGAGAGCTTTTCCTTTGTTATCTTGACCTCCAGTGAGAACGTCGGTTTGATCCATTCCAAAACTGCTTGGTTCCTTATTCTAGTTGTCCATGGAATGCTTAGCAGAAGTCTCCAGCACCATAGCTCAAAAGCATTGATCCTTCGTCTGTCAGCCTTTCCAAGCATCCAAGCTTTCGCAACCATATGTTGTTATTAGGAAAACGATCACACTGGCCAATCTAAATTTAGTTGCCAGGCTGATGTCTTTGTTGTTCCGTATGTTGTAGATAGATAGATAGATAGATAGATAGATAGATAGATAGATAGATAGATAGATAGATAGATAGATAGATAGATAGATAGATAGATAGATAGATAGATAGATAGATAGATAGATAGATAGATAGATAGATAGATACTTTATTAATCCCAATGGGAAATTCACATTTTTCAGCAGCAGCATACTGATACAATAAATAATATTAAATTAAAGAATGATAATAATGCAGGTGAGAAAAAGACAATGACTTTGTATAATGTTAAATGTTAACGTTTACACCCCCGGGTGGAATTGAAGAATCTCA
This sequence comes from Erpetoichthys calabaricus, assembly GCF_900747795.2. Classification (NCBI taxonomy): domain Eukaryota; kingdom Metazoa; phylum Chordata; class Cladistia; order Polypteriformes; family Polypteridae; genus Erpetoichthys; species Erpetoichthys calabaricus. The sequence continues at coordinate 41,221,853 of NC_041410.2, forward strand.
TAGTTTGGGGGAGGAACGATCTCCTCAATCTGTCAGTGGAGCAGGACAGTGACAGCAGTCTGGAGATGATACTATTTAGTGGATGCAGTGGATTCTCCATAATTGATAGGAGCCTGCTGAGCGCCCTTCGCTCTGCCACAGATGTTAAACTGTCCAGCTCCATGCCAACAATAGAGCCTGCCTTCCTCACCAGTTTGTCCAGGCGTGAGGCGTCTTTCCTCTTAATGCTGCCTCCCCAGCACACCACCGCGTAGAAGAGGGTGCTCGCCACAACTGTCTGATAGAACATCTGCAGCATCTTATTGCAGATGTTGAAGGACGCCAGCCTTCCAAGGAAGTATAGTCGGCTCTGTCCTTTCTTGCACAGCGCATCAGTATTGGCAGTCCAGTCTAATTTATCATCCAGCTGCACTCCCAGATATTTATAGGTCTGCACCATCTGCACACAGTCACCTTTGATGATCACGGGGTCCATGAGGGGTCTGGGCCTCCTAAAATCCACCACCAGCTCCTTGGTTTTGCTGGTGTTCAGTTGTAGGTGGTTTGAGTCGCACCATTTAACAAAGTCATTGATTAGGTCCCTGTACTCATCCTCCAGCCCATTCCTGATGCAGCCCACGATAGCAGTGTCATCAGCGAACTTTTGCACATGGCAGGACTCCGAGTTGTATTGGAAGTCCGATGTATATAGGCTGAACAGGACCGGAGAAAGTACAGTCCCCTGTGGTGCTCCTGTGTTGCTGACCACAATGTCAGATGTGCAGTTCCCAAGACGCACATACTGAGGTCTGTCTTTAAGATAGTCCACGATCCATGCCATTAGGTATGAATCTAATCCCATCTCTGTCAGCTTGTCCCTAAGGAGCAGAGGTTGGATTGTGTTGAAGGCACTAGAGAAGTCTAGAAACATAATTCTTACAGCACCACTGCCTCTGTCCAAGTGGGAGAGAGATCGATGTAGCATATAGATGATGGCATCCTCCGCTCCCACCTTCTCCTGATATGCAATCTGCAGAGGGTCAAGGACGTGTTGAACCTGTGGCCTAAGGTGGTGAAGCAGCAGCCTGTCCATGGTCTTCATCACATGTGATGTCAGAGCAACAGGCCGAAAGTCATTCAGCTCACTAGGATGTGATACCTTTGGGACTGGGGTGATACAAGATGTTTTCCAAAGCCTCGGGACTCGTACATACCAACCATCACATTTCTCCCAAGTGGTAGCCATCTCTTGATCTCAGGGGTGCAGGCGCCATCACAATCAATTTTAGAGGCAAGAAAGATGAAATCTTCAGACACTTAAATTTCTTCATTGTTGATCTTGATATTGACACTCACATTTTTTGCTGTTGTCATGATCTTTTTTTCTTGATATTCAGGCACAGGCCAACCTTCTCACTTTCTTCTTTGACTTTCACGATCAGATGTTTGAGATCCTTCTTGTTTTCAGCAAGCAGAGTAGTATCATCAGCATATCGGAGATTGTTGATATTCCAGCTGACTATTTTCACGCCAATCTTCAACTCATCCAGGCCTACTGGCCACATGACAACTTCTGCATACATGTTGAAAACTCCTTGCGGCAGAATACATCATTGGCGTGTGCACTTTTCAATCTTGAACCAATCCGTGTGTCCATATGGTGTTCAGACTGTAGCTTCTTGATCTTCATAGAGCAATCTTATGAACTTGGTCAGGTGTGGTGGTGTGCCAATTTCCTTCAGGCAGGTCCAGAGATTGTTGTTCTCATGAATATCTAATGCATTTGAATAATCAATGAAACACATATAGAGGTCTTTCTGATACTCCCTGATTTTTTCCATAATAAATTGAAGGATGGCAAGATAATCACAAGTGGCTCTTCCTTTCCTGAAGCCAGCTTGCACATCTGGTATTTCCCTATTGACGGTTGTACTCTAGCATTACTGGATGATCTTCAGAAGGATTTTGTTAGCGTGTGGTATCAGGGCCATACTGTTGTAATTAAACAATCCTTAGTGTCTCCCTTCTTCAGAACTGGTATAAATACTGATCTTTTCCATTCTTTTGGCCACTCTCACATGCTCCATATGCGTTGATATAACACTGTTAATGCTGACGCTGGTATGGGCTTGAGCAATTCAGCTAGCATGCCGTTGATTCCTGGGGTTTTTCTGGTTGGCTAATTGTTTCATTGCCCATACGACTTTCTTCTATATTTTTATCTGCATACTTTGACAAACAAAGGTGAATAATTTGGAAGTAATTCATTCTTAAAAAACGAGTGAAATCAATTACTGATTAATCAATATTAAATGTTCACTTTTTTAGAACAGATGACTTAAATAGACAGCTCTGATAATACTTAATATGTTATAGCTTTTTATGAGTCTTTTATAGTTACAGCTCAATCAGAACTTTTAAAATTGAAATACTAAAATGACTAACTAACTAAAAGCTTGATAAATGAAATGATGATAAATCCATAAAATTATATTTTGCCGATTTTTTGTATCTGTGACCCTGGCAAAACCCTTGTGTTTGCCTTATGCAGATTTCTTTATTACCACTATAGCATATGATTAAAATAAAATTAACAATAGAAATTAATAAAATGCAAAGGAAAAACTCACTTTAAGTCTTTATCACACATCATTGGCAGTGTTAGCTTGGCTTGTCTCTCTCCTCACCTCAGTGTATCTTGCCAAGAAACTTTATTGTCAAAACCGATCTTCTCATCCTGTTGAATTTATTGTGATGCTTCTTGCATCCATTGAATAAAACTGCAAAAATTAATTTTAATAATATTGACCTATGTTGAATTGTGTAATGTAAATCTGAAATTCACTGGAACAAAAAATTGTCATCAGGTAACAGAGAGTTTATAGGCTTTTGTTCCTCTTAAATGTTTTAGCTGTGCATAATTTCCATATTGATGTACCATATTGATGTAAAAGTGGGCAGCATTGTTTTAGTGCTTTGAAATCACACAAGTGTTTTACCCCTTTTGACAGGGAGTACTAAAAGATTGTCAATAAATCCATCCATCCAGCCCACCGCAGGTCATTAAATTCTTTCTTCTAATTATAATAATAATTCTTTACATGTATATAGAGCTTTTCTCAATATTCAAAACACTTTACATAGAGAGTGGGGAGCCACTTCAGCTACCTCCAATGTGCAGCCTCCACCTGAATGATGTGACAGCAGCCATTTTGTGCCATCACACAGCTATTAGGTGGTGAAAGGGTGTGTGAGAGAAAGAGAGACCATTAGGGACAGGAGATGATTAGGGAACCAGAATGACTATACTGAGGTGGGCAATTTAGCCTGGACATTGGGATACAGAATATTCTTTTCGAAGGATGCCCAGGGATCTTTAATGACCATGGAGAGTGGGGACCACTTCTTATCCAAGGATGGCAGCAATTTTTACAGCACAGTGTCCCCATCAATACACTGTGGCATTGGGGTCCACTCGCAGACCACAGGGTAATTGCTCCCTGTTGGTGTCATTAACGCCACTTTCAGCAGCAACCCTGAAGCCTGAAAATGCTTAGTTTCAGATAGATTATCTGTTCTTTTTTAAAATTGTATATATTTTATTTGAAGAAAATAACATTGCATAAATCAATTTGTACTTATACAACATATGACTTCAAAATCAAACTTGAAAAATAAAAATAACACCAGAAAGTCAAAAAAGAAACTAGGAACAAAAAAAAAAAAAGACAAAATCTAACAAACAACATTCACCCCCTCCCAAGAGAAAGAGAAAAGAGCCAAGAGTTTGGGCAAAAATAGTTAAGAAAAAAAAGAAAAAGCAAAGGTAAAATTTCCTTTAACCCTGATATGAATGCTTATTCTAAACTTTTATCAATTAAATCTTACCATATTTTAAAAATGTTTCGAATAGATCCTCTAAGCAAAAATATAATTTTTTTACAATTACAAGCAGTATAGAACAGCAGTTACCCACTGACTTATAAACGGTGGGTTGGGATTCTTCCAGTTAAGCAAGATAAGTCTGTATGCTAGTAGTGTGGTATAAGCAATTATAATTAATTTGTCCCTCTCTACTGTAAGACCATCTGGGAGTGTGGATTACCTGTTCTGAAGTGCATGTAGTATGGCTGCTAGCATACCAGCAATTAGACAATTGGCCATGAGCTGGGCTAATTAAATTTATAGTGCCACTGGACAGTCATAAAAGGGTGTAGATGATCTTTGTATCATGGTGTGAATCAATGCAAAGTTCGAAAAAATCAAGTTTAAGCAAAAAAGACACTTACTGCTTCCTGCAGCAAGTATTTCTTTAATTAACTAGAAAATACTTAATCCTGCTTAAGGGTTAGCAGTGTACTGGCATCGAGGACATAATATTGTTGTCACCTCCCCATACTTTTCTTGTACTTGAATTCCACACTGTAAAGCTTGCATGCTTTGTCCCCATTCATGTGGCTTTCCCCTGGATCTCCATGTTTTTTCTCACAGTTAAAAGGACTGAAATCAGGTTGACTGGTGCTGCCTAGGTCAAACCAAGTATAGATGAGTTTATGCAAATCCTAGTGTCTTGTTCATTATTGTTTTCCATCTTACACTTCTTGATATTTGTATGCTTTTCTTAACAGGACAAATTATGAAGATGAATGAGTTTCAAGCACTGAAATTTTAAAGTGTGAAGTACTCAGTATTTTAATTGACTGAAGACTGGGATGGCACTAAGCTGAACTTCAGAAGGTTTTTCTTTTTTGGCATTAGCACAGAAAGACGAGTATAAGCATGATTCCTCCATTACACTTTGTTCAAACATTTTTTTCTTAATCTTGCTAGCCAGTGTAATGTGTTTCATAGGTCTCTAGACAGATTTTAAGGGGCCACTAAGAATAAACCATGAGAAAGACTTTTAATTTTAAGTTCTGTAATCCATTTTTAATGTTGCTGTAGCATGTACAGTATATGTTACTGATATGCCTCCACTGATAAAGTCAGTCAGTCAGTCAGTCAGTCATTCTCCAAACTGCTATATCCTAACACAGGGTGATGGGGCCTGCTGGAGCCAATCCCAGCCAATTCAGGGCGCAAGGAAGGAATAAACCCCAGGCAGGGTGCCAGCCCACCGCACACTGATATAGTGAAATGTGAAAAGCTAAACTGATTCTCTCCTATAATAGAAGGACAGGTACTGAAGCCTGCTTCATTCAACTTGTACTGCAAGGCTAAACAAGAGAACTGAGTCATGTAGTCAGATATGGAAATCGCAAGAGAGAAAGTAGTGCTGCCTCTGAGACTATGGTTTACATGCAGTTCTCTCAGTGTCAACGAAAAGGGAAAGAGTACTTAGCTTCTATGTTTTTTACAAGTAAGCAAAGCCCAGGGTCTCACTGTCACATTAAGGTGGAACCTGGTATTCAGTGACCATGATTTTCATTATTTTGAAATGCGTTATCTATTTCTATACCTAATTTAATTAGAGTACGCCAAGTGGTTAATGAAAATAAGTTCACTAGATAAACGTAGATAAGAAATGTGATAAAGCATATAAAAACACAATGCTTCTCTAACTAGCTATACTTGTTTTAAAGTAATCTACTAAGTAATATTTCAGAATAATAACAAAAGTATATCTTGATGTGACAAATAACTAACTGCGTGTCATAATTAACCATCTCATGAAAAATGACATTAATTTAATGTTACTTGATTTCTAGTTGTGTATTTCATTCCAGTTGTCCACAATCTCCTTAAGTAATATAATGGTGTAATACCTTGAAATGATCATTTCTTATTTATCAAATCTTCACTCATATCCCTACTACAAGGTAATGCTATCACTGGATTAAATAATTGTTGATGATACTTTCTGTGTTTAAAAACAGATGTGTGATTGGTAAGCACAGTAATTCCAAGAGTATTATATATAAATATATATTTTATGCAATTGCATCTGCGCTGTGTAAAGTTTAAAAATCCATGTATCTTTATACAGTATGTGTTGGCAGAATTTTGTATTTTTATATTTTTCTTATGTTAACCCAGCCATAGGGGATGCACAAACCAGTGCATTTCTTCGTGCTGGTCCCAAGCCTGGATAAATGGGGAGGGTTACATCAGGAAGGACATCTGGTGTAAAATCGAGTAAAAAAAATGGTGGAGTGGTGGCTCTGAGGCTAGAGATCTGCAAGGCAATTGGAAGGTTGCCGGTTCAAATCCCGTAAATGCCAATAGGGACTATGCTCTGTTGGGCTCTTGAGCAAGACCCTTAACCTGCAATTGCTGAGTGCTTTGAGTAGTGAGAAAAGCGCTATATAAATGCAAAGAATTGTTATTAAAATTTTTCCAGATCAATATGCAGAAAACAATACAGATTTCCATACTGGATTGGTTGAGCACTGTGTTAACAATGACCACCACCAGTACTGTTAGCCAAAAGGGTGCTGGCAGAAATTGGGCTGCTGTCGCCGAAGAAGGAAAAGAAGAGAGGGGAGACGTGTCCGGAGGCAGGAGGAGAGGAGGAAGGTAAAGGGAGTGGAATTGAGGTTAGGAACTTTGAATGTTGGCAGTATGACTAGTAAGGTGAGAGAGTTAGCTAATATGATGGAAAGAAGGAAGGAATGGAAGGGGAGTAAGGCCGGGTGGATCAGAGGTGGATTCAAATTGTTCTATCATGGTGTGGATTGGAGGAGAAATGGGTTAGGGGTTATTCTGAAGGAACAGTATGTCACAAGTGTTTTGGAGGTGAAAAGAGTGTCAGACAGAGTAATGATTATGAAAAGGTTGAAGGTGTTGATGATGAATGTTGTTAGGGCATATGCTCCGCAAGTTGGGTGTGCAATGGATGAGAAAGAAGATTTCTGGAGTGAGTTGCATGAAGTGATGGACAGTGTACCCAAGGGACAGAGAGTGGTGATTGAAGCGGATTTCAATGGACATATTGATGAAGGGAACAGAAGAGATGAGGAGGTGATGGACAGGTATGGTGTCAAGTTGAGGAATGAAGAAAGTCAGATGATAGTGGATTTTGCAAAAAGGATGGACATGGCTGTGGTGAATATGTATTTTTAGAAGAGGGAGGAACATAGGGTGACGTACAAGAGTGGAGGAAGATGAACACAGGTAGATTATATCCTATGCAGAAGAGTCAATCTGAAGGAGATTAAAGACTGCAAACTGGTTGCAGGGGAAAGTGCAGTTAGGCAGCATAGTATGGTGGTCTGTGGGATGATGTTGGAGATCAAGAAGAGGAGGAGAGTGAGAGTAGAGTCAAGGATCAAATAGTAGAAGTTGAGTTCAGGGACGAGGTAAGACAGGCACTGGGTGGCAGTGAAGAGTTGCCAGATTACAAGGCAACTACAGCAGAAGTAGTAAGGATGACACCAAGAAGGGTGCTTGGTGTGACATCTGGACAGAGGAAGGAGGAATAGGAAACCTGGTGGTGGAATGGGGAAGTATGGGAGAGTATACAGATGAAGAGGGTGGCGAAGAAGAAGTGGGATAGTCAGAGAGATGCAGAAAGTAGACAAGAGTACAAGGAGATAAGGCGTAAGGTGAAGAGAGAGGTGGCGAAGGCTAAAGAAAAGGCATATGATGAGTTGTATGAGAGGTTGGATATTAAGGATGGAGAAAAGGACCTGTACTGATTGGTTAGACAGATGGACTGAGCTGAGGAAGATGTGCAGCAGGTCAGGGTGATAAAGGATAAAGATGGAAAAGTACTCACAGGCAAGGAGAGTGTGTTGAGCAGATGGAAAGAGTACTTTGAGAGGCTGATGAATGAAGAGGATGAGAGAGAGAGAAGGTTGGATGATGTGGAGATAGTGAATCAGGAAGTGCAACGGATCAGCAAGGAGGAAGTAAGGACAGCTATGAAGAGGATGAATAATGGAAAGGCCGTTGGTCCAGATGACATACCTGTGGAAGCATAGAGGTGTTTAGGAGAGATGGCAGTGGAGGTTTTAACCAGATTGTTAAATGGAATCTTAGAAAGTGAGAGGATGCTTGAGTAGTGGAGAAGAAGTGTACTGGTACGTATTTTTAAGAATAAGGGGGATGTGCAAAGCTGTAGTAACTACAGGAGGATAAAATTGATGAGCCACAACATGAAGTTATGGGATAGAGTAGTGGAAGCTAGGTTAAGAAGGGAGGTGATGATTAGTGAGCAGCAGTATGGTTTTGTGCCAGGAAAGAGCACCACAGATGAGTTGTTAGCTTTGAAGGTGTTGATGCAGAAGTATAGAGAAGGCCAGAAGGAGTTGCATTGCGTCTTTGTAGACTTGGAGGAAGCATATGACAAGACAGAATACATGTGTGTGAATGAGAGGGAGGTCAGTGGAATGATGAGGATGCAGGGAGTAGAGTTAGCGAAGGTGGATGAGTTTAAATACTTGGGATCAACAGTACACAGTAACGGGGAGTATGGAAGAGAGGTGAAAAAGAGAGTGCAGGCAGGGTGGAATGGGTGGAGAAGAGTGTCAGGAGTAATTTGTGACAGACGGGTACCAGCAAGAGTGAAATGGAAGGTCTACAGGATGGTAGTGAGACCAGCTTTGTTATATGGGTTGGAGACAGTGGCACTGACCAGAAAGCAGGAGACAGAGCTGGAGGTAGCAGAGTTAAAGATGCTAAGATTTGCATTGGTGATTAAGGACATGCAGGTGATGGTTGTAACAGAGCAAGATGCAGAGGACAGGAAGATATGGAAAAAGATGATCTGATGTGGCAACCCCTAACAGGAGCAGCCGAAAGAAGAAGAAATTTTTATGATGTTAGAGATTTAAGCATTACTTCAGAGCTGCATTTAATTGAGTTTAACATATTACAGGGAGGCACCGTTATGGGGAAGTAGCACATCTCCAGAGGCCAAAATTCAAATCCAGATTCAGCTTCTATTTAGATGAAGTCTGCACATTCTTCCTGTGTCGCTATAGATTTGCTCAAGAGCAGTGTGTTAACTTATATGAGTATTCCAAGTTGGCCGAGTGTGGTACTGAGTATGATCAGTGATGGACTAGTGGCATCTTCTGGGTGGACGTCTGAGTGGAATATAATACTGTCTGAATAGCTTACAGTGCTCTACAACCATGTATGGAAAAAAGTGGATTTAGAAAATGAGTAAATGCAATAAAAAGAATATATGGTGAACAGAATATTTTTCAGTAGTGATATATGTTTTTGCATTTATTTAAAGATTACAGCATTAAAATGCCAAGTCACCAATTCTCTCCAACCTCCAATAATGGTTAGACAGCATGAGATATCCTGAAGTCATACATATTACAATATGGTGAAGTGAACATAGATTGCTGATTCAACTCAAACAGAGGCAACTTTAATAATTAGCTTCAGTTATAAAGATGAGCTAGATTCTTTGAGAACTGATGTTAAATGTGTTTTATTTACTTATGTTTGGCCAATCCGACCATTAAACTACAAAAATTTATAGTTTAAAAGTTTTTGTAAGACAAAACAATCAATTGCTCATTATTTACTTTATAAAGTACCTTTCACAAAGCACATTATCACAAGATAGTTTACTAATCAAACAAGTGTAAAATTTAATGTTCAAAGTACAGTATAAGGTAAGCAAGTACTTGAGGAATTACACAGACCAGAACATGAACAGTGTCCAAAATTAAAAATGAGATAACAGTAAATGAGTGAATTGAAAGTACAATACAATCTGTCCAATAGGTAGGGAAAGAATGGCAAACTAAAACGAGGCCAAAAATATAAATTAATGTTTACAATGTATTTTAAAATAAGTCTTTGGAATTGTAAGAAATTGGATTTCAGATGTCAATAGTATGTGAAAACAATAGCAGGGAATATGGTGTGTTGGAATTAAGAAATTCAAGAGACATTTGCAGAAATCTTAATATATCTATCCATCCATCATCCAACCTGCTATATTCTAACTACAGGGTCACGGGGGTCTGCTGAAGCCAATCCCAGCCAACACAGGGCACAAGGCAGGAATTAAACCCTAGGCAGGGCACCAGCCCACCGCAAGGCGCACACACACACACACACACACTAGGGACAATTTAGGATTGCCAATGCACCTAACCTGCATGTCTTTGGACTGTGTGAGGAAACCGGAACACCTGGAGGAAACCCACGCAGACACAGGGAGAACATGCAAACTCCACGCAGGGAGGACCTGGCAAGTGAACCCGAGTCTCCTAACTGTGAGGCAGCAGCGCTACCACTGCACCACCGTGCCGCCCAATTTTATAATTTTTTTTTTAATTGGCGAGTTAACTAACTGATTGAAATGAAACAGAAGTTAACTATTGAAGATGCATAGCTATTTTAACCATGAGTGGGGTTATAAAAACAGTGTAGCTTATTGGACAATGGAATGTCAAGAAAAGTGTGGTCCAGGACAGGACAAGGGCCCAGCAAGGAATTTAAGCTTTAGGAGTGCTGCTTACCTAGAAAACTGTCCATGAGACTAATAGAGTTAAAAATGATGTGTTTAATTACCAAATACACAAAGGAGTTGGATAAATAGAAGGAACAAACACATTTTTAACACACATATGTGTGTGTAAAGGCAGATATGGATGCTTATGATAAATAAATAAATAAATGTAGCTGCATTTTACAAATAAAGGCTAATATCATAACAGTGTGCAACTTCAATAACAAAAATAGTTTTATTCCTACATTTGTACTGTAGCAGATATCTCCATAACACTACAGTAGTTACATTACCTGTGTGTTTCACTAGCTAATATTTACAAGTACTCTCATGTTAAATATACTATAATATTTCTTGCATGTTACAATTTAAGATCTAAAATATTCAGGTGTTAAATATACAAGAATTATTTCTGTGAGAAAGTGTCGCAATTTAAAACGTATACTATAATATTTCCATCACAGCAAGTTACAGCTTGAAACTTACCTTGTTATTTTTGGAGACATTAAATTTAAATGAAAAGATCAATAAGTACTGCTACAAAACTCTAAAAAAAGAGAGATCAGTAGTGGCTATAGACCTCCAGTGGCAAACCCCTCTCATGGAAATAATCAAAATAATCACAGCACATTTTTCACTAGAGAATTATTAAGTACTAGACAAATAGCCCGTTTCGACAACGTAAGATGAAACGGGCACGAGTTTGTGTCAGCAGTGTATGAAGAAAAAATGATAAGTAACAAAGAAGTTGTTTTGTAATGATTGTAGTCCGCTTTCCTCATTACTGTACAGGCTTGTACTGTTAGTTGATGAATTTTCCAGGCCTATAGTATAATATTGAATGATGAATGTTCCAGTACAAGATAGATAGATAGATAGATAGATAGATAGATAGATAGATAGATAGATAGATAGATAGATAGATAGATAGATAGATAGATAGATAGATAGATAGATACTTTATTAATCCCAAGGGGAAACTCACATACTCCAGCAGCAGCATACTGATACAAAAAACAATATTAAATTAAAGATTGATAACAATGCAGGTAAAAACAGACAATAACTTTGTATAATGTTAACGTTTACCCCCCCCCCCCCCCCGGGTGGAATTGAAGAGTCGCATAGTTTGGGGGAGGAAAAATCTTCTCAATCTGTCAGTGGAGCAGGACAGTGACAGCAGTCTGTCGCTGAAGCTGCTCTTCTGTCTGGAGATGACACTGTTTAGTGGATGCAGTGGATTCTCCATAATTAATAGGAGCCTGCTGAGCGCCCGTTGCTCTGCCACAAATGTCAAACTGTCCAGCTCCGTGCCAACAATAGTGCCTGCCTTCCTCACCAGTTTGTCCAGGTGTGAGGCGTCCTTCTTCTTAATGCTGCCTCCCCAGCACACCACCGCGTAGAAGAGGGTGCTCGCCACAACCGTCTGGTAGAACATCTGCAGCATTTTATTGCAGATATTGAAGGACGCCAGCCTTCTAAGGAAGTATAACCGGCTCTGTCCTTTCTTACACAGAGCATCAGTATTGGCAGTCCAGTCTAATTTATCATCCAGCTGCACTTCCGGGTATTTATAGGTCTGTACCCTCTGCACACAGTCACCTCTGATGATCACGGGGTCCATGAGGGGTCTGGGCCTCCTAAAATCCACCACCAACTCCTTGGTTTTGCTGGTGTTCAGGTGTAGGTGGTTTGAGTCGCACCATTTAACAAAGTTAAACCTTGATTAGGTTCCTATACTCCTCCTCCTGCCCACTCCTGATGAAGCCCACGATAGCAGTGTCGTCAGCGAACTTTTGCACGTGGCAGGACTCCGAGTTGTATTGGAAGTCCGATGTATATAGGCTGAACAGGACCGGAGAAAGTACATTCCCCTGTGGCGCTCCTGTGTTGCTGACCACAATGTCAGATGTGCAGTTCCCGAGACGCACATACTGAGGTCTGTTTGTAAGATAGTCCACGATCCATGCCACCAAGTATGAATCTACTCCCATCTCTGTCAGCTTGTCCCTAAGGAGCAGAGGTTGGATTGTGTTGAAGGCGCTATATGGAATAGTAATAAGTATAAGCACCACAAACCTGATATAGGTGTATTGAATGAATGCGTAATTGAATCAGAATGCATAATTAGGCCTCGAGCTGTAGTCGAAATCGCATTTCAGGCCTCTAGAGCTTTAATCGTAGTCGCCTTTCTCTTTGAATTTTTGCGGCCATAAATCCGCCGCCGAGTGAGTGAGTGAGTGAGGAGGCAGGCGAATTATGTACTAAGACTAGCTGTTCTTTGCGGCTCTGCCTGCATGGTAGTGAAACAGGACAAACTTTACAATCAATAAATACATTTTTTAAAAAAAGTAATAATGTGTATTAAAAAGAATTTATACTGATAGCGTTTGTATTGGGGAGCCTCTTTATATGCAATATTTTTGGTTTTGCTATCAGAGGCGAGAATGTAGCTGTAAATGTAAAAAGTTGGCAAGGTATCTCTGGCCAAGTGGAAGGTAGGTGAAATATTGCCACTGTATCTGATCATGTTCAGCTCTGACGGGATAGCGTCCCCACTGTGGGGAGAAGAGCACATGGCCGTGATATCTCTGCCAATGAGCAGGTACCCTCTAAAACACACATAGCTGTAATTTCTCTCTCTCAAAAATGTCAAACGTTACTCTTTAACAATCTCTAGATGATAATGTCTGCTGAACAAACAGGTATCTCTAGGTAAGTGGAGACTAGGTAAGCTCGAACATGTAGCGATAGGTAGAGCGACACGAACGGAGGCTGGCACGTGAGTGAGGATTGCCCCATCCGGCTCCCTACTCCTGAAGTCCCTCCTCCAACTCCCCTTGGCCCACAGCCTGTCTCTTGGATTTGCGCAAATAAATTGGTGCTGCAACCGAACTATGCTACTTAGTGCAATGAGAGAAGTTGCAAAATCCACCAGAATGTTCAAGCAAATTATAGAAAAAAACTCGATCTAAATCCGTTAAGTTGTTCTCTCATGAAAAGTGGACAGACAGACAGATGTTGGATTTTATATATACTGTATAGAGATTAAATTGTGATATTGTGGTGAAAAAAGTCCAGAAAAGAGTGACTAGACTCCCGAACTGCATAGTATGAGCTATGAAGAAAGATTAAAAGAGTTCAATCTTTTTAATATGAGAAATCCAGGATTAACACATGATAGAAGTATGGGTGTTACTTTGAAAGGAGTGATTGTACAAGAGAGCACAGGGGCCACAGAAGGAAGCTAGTTAAGGGCAAATCCCTCACACGTGTTAAAATATATTTTTTACACAGATTTTGTAGATCAAGCGGTATAGTAGACAACAGAACTCTGAGGACATTCAAGTCTTGACATCTTTTAGGAATTAAGAAAATATAAATTGAGGAGCCTGGCTGGACTAAATGGCATATTCTCATCAATGGTACTTTTACATTCAAGTTCTGAACAGTTGTTTTTACTCATTCAGACTCTACCAGTAATTTAACAGTAAATTGCATGTTTAAAGCCAGGTGTGAAAAAACGTTGCAATTCATAGTCCATAAAGTTTGGGGCTTTCTCAGTTCAACACCACTTATGAATGCCTGGAATCTGTTATCTTGGCTTATGCATGATGAGTGTTGTAAAGATGCAGCAGAGTCAAGTACTGTAAAATATCATAACTGCCTTAAGTACAGGGAGTTTCCACAGTCAAGTCAAGTTGTGGAGCATGCACTGGTACAGTGCGTTGATGCACCCACCACACGACGAAAAAGCTCGGGATCCCAGTTGGCAACCTCCCATGCAGACACGCGGTCCAGTCCCACCCTCCAGAAATGACCCTCTATCTGTCACAGCCAGGTGTTGCGTGGGCAACCCCTTGGCCTGTTCCAGCTACTTGGGTCCCCAACAATGAGGATCATACGAGCTGGATCACCCTCGGAGAATTGCGCCACATGGCCGTAGTGCCGTAACTGACGCTCCCTCACAATGCAGGTAATGTGCCCCATTCAGGGCTCCATGAGCAACCGCTCATTTGACACAAAGTCAAACCAACGGTACCCAAGGATTCTTTGGAGAGACACAGCACTAAAGGAGTCCAGTCTTTGTCTCGGGTCACTGGATAGCGGCCATGTCTCACAACCCTTTAGCAAGACAAGAAGCACCAGAACTCTAAAGACTTGGACCTTCGTCCTTTTGCATAGATATCGGGAGCGCCACACACCCCTTTCCAGTGACCTCATAACCCCCATGCTCTCACAATCCGTCTACTGACTTCATAGGAAGAGTCACCAGAGACATGAATGTCAAGTAACATGTACAGAATGAACAGTAACATGTCTTGAAATTAGCGTGAGTGAATTAGCCTCTAGAGACTTGTGCAGTGAAACCTATAAGTCTGAGGCTAAGTTCAGAGATTTCAAAAAGTACTGTGCAAGTTAATTTTGCAATGAATGCCATTTGCAAATTTTACTTCACAGCAAAGCATATTTTCACCCAAGGTGGGAGCAATGTGCTCTGGTAGAAGTGAAACGCAAAGTCTGTCGTGCTCAGTGCAGTTCAACAAGTACAAAATTCGAATACTGATTTATCCTGGCAATTTTCTTTCAGACAAAAAAAAAAAAAAAAAAAACATAATATGAAAATTTTGATTTTTTTTACAAAGGATCCTTTCTCTTCACCGAGGCAGTCACATATGATGGCTCCTGACCCAGGAAATTAACCCAGTTAATACTGATAAGAGTAAAGGAAGAAATTCCTGTACATTCTTCAGTTAATACAGTTATAAAATCGGAATTTAAACCCATTTGAAATAATTTACTTCAATTACAATACCTTTTCATACAGCAGCTTTTCATTGATTTCTGTTGGAAATTCTCCTGGTAATATAATCATTTATATGTTGGAAGGTATTTCTTTCTTTTTGTATTGCTGTTTACTATTAGAGTTTGATCTATAGGTGATGAAATGGCTCAGTGATTAGCATGGCAGCCTTGTAGCTTTAGAGGCCTGGTTTCTGTTCTGGTCTGTGTGAAGTCTGCACATGAGCCCCAGTTCTGTTTGGAATTTTCTTCTAGGTATGCCAGTTTTCCTCTAACATAACACAAAAAAGTATTTTAGGTTATCGGACAAGTCTACAGTAAATTGGTCCAGTATGAGAATGGAGTGTGCTCTTTGCTGGACTGTTCAGTGCTGTTGGGGCAGGTACCATCTCCCGTGACTCTGAAGAGGATAACTAGTTTATAAAATTGATGAACTTTCTTAGATTTTTTTTCTTTTATTTTGCTCTTGTTGCCTAACTTCTTTTGAGAATACTATAAATGCTATAAAAGGTGTCTTTTATGATGGGCAATGGGCTCTGATGATAATACTTTTGTATCTAATGGCTTTAGAGTTTGTTACAGTCAGGTGAATATGGGGACTAGTTGGCGTGCTTTGCCACTTCTTGTATAGCAGCAAAGCTCCTTAATCTCTTTGTGGTAAATGTCCTTGTGGCCATTATGCAAAATGGCCAATCTGTGATTTCTTTATTTCCACTAGTATAGATGCCTCTTTTTTGGTTTTTTCCCCTCTTTTTCTTGTTCCCTCTCCTCCCATCACACACATAAATGTCGACACACACACACACACACAACAGTGCATGAAACACACAAGTGTAAGTGGTCAATCAGAGATGAAGGAGGCCACATTTTTGATAGTAATTGGCAACATCCCTTTCTTCCCAGAATAAATCGGAAGAGTCCATTTCTTTTTTTTTCAGGGGATCGTGGGAAATTGGCATGCAGCTATGTCGTTTGACTACGAGGCATGAACAATGCTGTCTGTGTTGCCTGCCCCCACCGTATCTTTGAAGGAGCGTGTGGCAGGTTCCATTTTCTCTGCTGCTGTTTTAAAATCTCCCACCTCTGAGAGTACAAGCAGTTCCCATTAATAACCTTTAAACACAGCATGCAAAACAACAATGGCATGCATAACTAACTGTGGCATGCTGTTGCTAAACAGAGATTTATCAGCGTTGCAATTATAGTAAAACACCACAGGCATTCTTAGAGCTTTACTGTCATGCGGTTAGACTACAGTTTAACTGCAGGTGATTGACATGTATGTATTTATTTATTCATATCATTATTTGTTTTCTCTGATCTTTAGTATTCGTACAGAGTCTTTATCTTTCTTCATGATTCAATTCTTATGGATACTCTGAATATGTGGTAACCTCTCCTTCCGTGTTTGCTCTTATTTGCATGCATTGTGTCAACAGTAGCGTTATTAGTAATGTGTTGGATGCCGTACTGCATGATTAATTTATTCAGCCCTGAAAGAGCCATGCTCGGCTTGCAGCTTATCTTCATCATGTGACTGGAGAAAGCTCCACAGTAACCCTTTCCAACATGCTTGCCTGCAACAGGAGCCTGAAAATATTGTACCTACTTACAGTATGTTACTGTTTGCTTTACATGCGTTTATGAATTCGTGGGTTGACTTACATGTTGTTCCACTGTATTTGTGATTAAGGAAGGCTTACTATCTCTACTTTGCTTTTTATCTAGTAAAGTATGACATATTGCATAAAATCTTGTGTTTGTATCTATTTTGATATTAAGATTCAAGTTGCACCCACTTTTTGGATTTCTTTTTTATCACCTTTATTAAAAACAAAATGTTACAACAAAATAAAATCAGTCCAGCAAATAAAATTCTAATAGCAAATACAACATAATGCTTCAAATTCAATTAAAAAAAGAAAAACAGCATTTAGCTCTCTTGCAAAAAGCAATCTGAATAGAGAGCCCCACCTATAACAGTTCTTTATGAATGATAAAACAGTAAATTGCATAGATCCTCTTAAAGAGAGTTTGTTTCCAATTTGAGATAGCATGGTATTTCTTAATTTAGTTAAGCCAAAAACTTTATGACAGTATGGTGACGCAGCAGGGCTGTTTTAACAGCATTATAGGCCCTCCGGGCAAAGCAGTGCACTGGGGCCCCTACCTACACAACCACTCAGCAAGTCACAACATACAGAGATTAGCATGGGACCCCTATGCATGTGGGGCACCCCGGCAGCTGCCCAGCGTGCCCATTTATTAAGACAGCCATGTGACACAGTGATCAGAGTGCCTACCATACAGATCCAAAGAAGTAGTTTCAGACCCTGACTTGACAACAGCCTGTGCCTTATTTGCACATCCTCAATGCATTCATGAGGGTTTTTTTTCCAAGAATACTAAAAAATACCTGTCTATCAGCATGTACGCTTTTTTTAGAATAAAGCACTACATCATTCATCAAATATTAAAATAAAACTGGTAGATGGAAACTGACCGCATATTTTCAGATCTGACTCCATGATGAAATAGCTTTGTTGTCTCTTTTGAAAGTGACAATGTACTGTAAAACTTTGAATTCAACTTAGCACTGCAATAGACATATTAGCATACACTGTTGGGAGGGAGAAAGGAGATAGCAAGATGAGCAAACTCATATTATTATTATTTGGCAAATGCCCTTATTGAAGTGATTTATATACATGCAACATACATTAGATATATACTGTATAAACAAAAGACCTGTGTGTGTGTGTGTGGAGCAGTCCACTCTGCTCATGTCAAACCACAGCCACTAGATTTTTTTTGGCTGCTTGCATGCACCTCACTTCTTACTACGAAAGACCTGCAAGCAGCAAATGCCACCGCGCAACAACAATGTCTTGCTAATGACACAGATGAAGAAGGGGAAAACAAAGCAAAAACTGCAGCTCAACGATGTGCAAGTGAAACACCTCAACAATAATGGTCAACGCTTGAAGTTTTTACTAAAAACATTGTCTATCTGGAGATATTTTTTCCAGACAAAGATTAATAGAACTCGTATGCCAATGATACGGCTAAGATAAGGTATCACCAACGTCTTCTTACGAAAGCCAGTGGCACAGCAAGCATAAGTGGCTCCACATCCTTCTTAACAGTTCATTCTTAACAGTAAGCTGATGCCTCTCAAAGTTCACAAATGTGGTAAAACTGCTAGGGAGTCTTTGGGTTGTTTCTTTGTCCCGAAGAACAAACGCAGCTAGTACTATATATCTGAGTATCTAAAAAGAAGAAAACTAAAAACTAATCCAGAAAAAAAAATCTTTAAAAATCATTCTGTGGTCAGGTGTTGAATGTGTTATTCAAAGGAATAACACATTCAATTAGAACTTTCCATCCACATGAAAAAAACATAACAATTCAACTTGTATTAGTTGTCTTTTCCAGGAGATTAATGGGCTTTCTCCACAGCAGATTAGATTAAGTTGGTCAGCTCTGTGCCATGTAGCTTTTACCTCTTTAATTTACTCACTGTCAAGGCAGCAGAGATAGTTATGTGTTGATATCAACAATACTAAATGATGTGAGATGGGAGTTGAACAAACTAATAAGAAAAAAGAAAGAATTCTTAAAACACAAAGGTGACAAAGTTCACATGGTGATTAAACAGTCAGTGAATATTAAAACATATCCTGAGCACATTGTACCTGGTAAGGAACGTTATGATTTCAAGCAGCTCACAGTCAATAGGTAACTTGCCCATAGGTTCCTAGCAGTAAGTGAAGTACTGTATATAATCTATACAACAGCTCTGTTTACAAAAATTACACAGCTATTTAGGCATGAGCACAGGATGCATGGCAGATGCAAAAAGTGTATAAATGTATAGTTCCAAAAGCACCAGAAAGTAAAGTAAAAATAACTTATTTTAGCCTGTTTGTTGTCTGCCATACTTAAAGTAATGCCACTGTCACCACAACCATGTTATAATGTGTATATGTATACCCATCGACTTGTTTCAAAGGTAGTCTGCCTTATTTTGACCTGCACATTACTGGTGAAAGAATTGGCCTATTGTGAAGTATGGCATGTATCAACTGAAGAAAATTTTTTCTTCAGTCCTTGTGGTCACACTGATAATACTAGTGGCGATGCGTTCTTCAAGTAGATCAAATCTTATAAAGATATAAGCAATGGGTACAAAAGCTTTCGTTTTATGGTTTTAATCAGGAGACTAATAAGATTTGCTAATGGTGGATTTTAGTACAAGACTTTTTTTGGGAAGACGGAAACAGAGAGTAAAATCATTTGATAGGTAAAACAATCAAGAAAAAAAATTGATTTTAAATTTGATTGAAGATGAAAGGCAATGAACGGGTTGATATGGCAAAAGTCTGTAAGTATGTAAGAACCAACAATGGTTATGAGAGTTAGTGACCTACATGCGTCCATAGCATATTCAATAAATAGGTGTGTTTATAGTATTTTGACATCCAGAAACTCATTATTTGCACTAGATTTGTGAAGTTTGAAAACTAAATATTATGTAGAAAGAGACTTGGAAAACAAACTGGATACAACCTGAGTCCTCACAAGACAGGTGGAATGTAATAAGACAATCGGCCTGAGACAGATTCATGTTTACTGGTATATTTATAGATAAAGAAAAAGAAGAATAGTATAATTATTGTCTTCTTTGGAGACATGCATTTATTGCAAACAAGCAATGTCAAAATAGAAATAAGAAATAAGCTGCATGTGTCAACAAACAAAGCTAACAGACTAAAAGCCTGAGAGGATCCAGCTGCTGTGGTAAACAGCCCATAATAAATATGACTGCTGTCCATGGAAAAGTACTGGAAGTGAAAGAAATGGAACCAATCAGGTCAGAATAGATGAAAATTACTCACTACGAGTCCCGGGTAATACCATTCCAATCCAGGATGGGAAACATGCATTGTGAGTTAAAGTCTAATTAGTTTAATTAATTATAGAAGAAGATTTTGAGCTATCAAAAAGGAAAACTGAAAACATATAATTAAGCATCATGTCAGTTCTAGGGATCTGGTCGAGTGACTCAAAGTAAGGGCTTAACTAAAGGGGACATTGTAAAAGAAAACTGTAGGAGATGCATGAAGGTGCAAATGTAACCCATGCTGTTAAAAAACTGAGGGAAGGGAAGGAAAGGAGTAAACTGGACACTGCATTTTCAAACAGTGAGAACACAATATTTAAAAGTCAATCACAGTCTATTAGGAGTGGGAGCTTCTTTGCATTACTGAGTTTTCTCTATAGCCTTTTGGTTCAGACTGATTGTGCAAAACATAATAAATGGCGCATAATTCACTGCATATTTGTCTATGATGACTAGATGCAGCAAAGGCTGAGGATAAAGAATAGTTAGGGATAGGTGGGGGATATAGAAAAGGTGCAGGGAGTTTCCATACAGAGCCATCTTTTCCTTCATGTTGTCAAACCTGTTATATAAGAAGACAGATAGTATTGTGTTCACAAGAAGAAAAGAGACAGAGGCAGGTTTCTTACAGTAACTGGTAAGTACTGAGGATGTGGTAAAGAGTACACACTCACACACCAATAGGTACTGCAGTCTTTTTCCTGTTAGTTACACAATGCTCATAATTCCCTATCAGTACACAACCTCCCAACAGCACAAACAGCTTTTCAATAGACTGCAGAACTTTTACTGTATATTTAGGAACACAGCATGGGAGAGATAAGACCACTGCTATGTTATTTTTCTACAACAGTCCTCCAGTCCCAGCGTGTGAAGAGGTAGCAGCTTCTAAACTAAACTAACAGTTAAGGTAATTTCCTTAATTACTGCAGTCTGAACAGTGTCATTGCAACACATCAAACTTTCTGGTTATAAGGCTGCACAACAGGATTTTACAGTAAAAGCACATGAACATTAAAATGCAGCTGCAAAGACAGTAAATATTTATTTACTCCTACTGTGAAGATACTCCTGTACCTTCAGTTTTAAATTGGAAAGCACGTGGACATCATTACCTGGTATTACCTGTGTTGATCATAGAAACAGACACGTTGCCTGTTATATAAGAGTTTGTAACATTTTCACAAGCGTATAATTTCCATATTCATCCTAATGGAAAGCTCAAGCTTATATGCAAAGATTCATACCTCTCCCATCTTATTGAATAATAACTGCTAAGAACAGTTGGGCATCATTGTATAGGTTACAGATCTGAAGATTTGGATGAAAATATTACATTTGTTAAACTTCTTATGGTTTTATGCATTGGAAAACATGTGCAGGCAAACGTCAGTGTATGTTTGAACTGGAGAGAGACCTGAACAAAGCTACCACATTCCCTCATTAATCCTTACCAATGCTTAATGATTTCATAGATATGCTAACCAGAGCATGGTAGTTCAGAGATAGGGACACTGAATAAACATACTGGGCCATCAAGATTAAAAACTGTAATTTGCTCATATATTTTTTAACTTGCACTGCATTTTTATCACTCTGTAATTAATATTGGTTTTTATCAGTATGCTGCTGCTGGAGTATGTGAATTTCCCCTTGGGGATTAATAAAGTATCTATCTATCTATCTATCTATCTATCTATCTATCTATCTATCTATCTATCTATCTATCTATCTATCTATCTATCTATCTATCTATCTATCTATCTATCTATTGCATATTATGCTTGTACAGGGAGATTCACTCAAAAGAGGCCACAAATATTCTGTAATAACTCTCGCTAGGATGAAGCAATCTGAACAAAACAATACCGCTCATACCCCTTCACTCAGTCACTCAACTTCTCATCAGGATGGGGGTGTACAGTATTGAGCAGCGCTTCTTAATGGTGCAAACCTATTGGATTCAAACTGGACTTCTTTGTATGGATGGACAGGGTTACAAAAAAAATTGAAAATTTAGTCTAGCAATCCTGCCTAAATAAATATGTCAAAAGTGTTTCAAGTGTTTTGAGATACATACAGTAACAATGAGATCTTAAGATAATACAATGAAACTGAAGTCAGTACTTGATCACATGATATTTATACATCAGTGATTTCAAAAACTTGATTTTATACCATGCACACTCCACCGTGAGAACCTGTAGTTTCACAGTTACTGTATATACTTTTGAGACCATTTTCGAAAACATTTGTTTTTTTGTAGTCAAAAGCACCATTTCAGAGTGGATGGAAGGACAAAGAAAACAAAAAGTAGATGCATTTACAAATGCATCTGTGTTAGGGTGCTCTTGGCCTTTGACTACATATCTTTCCACGTTTATGAAAAGTTTATTCTTCAGTTACATTTGTCTTAAGTTCTTATTATTAAAAGTTTAATCTATACATCCATCCATTTTCCAACCCGCTGAATCCGAACACAGGGTCACGGGGGTCTGCTGGAGCCAATCCCAGCCAACACAGGGCACAAGGCAGGAACCAATCCCGGGCAGGGTGCCAACCCACACAAACACACCAAGCACACACTAGGGCCAATTTAGAATCTCCAATCCACCTAACATGCATGTCTTTGGACTGTGGGAGGAAACCGGAGTGCCCGGAAGAAACCCACACAGACATGGGGAGAACATGCAAACTCCATGCAGGGAGGACCCGGGCAGCGAACCCAGGTCTCCTAACTGCAAGGCAGCAGCGCTACCACTGCGCCACCAAGTTTAATTTATAATCTACATAGTCTTTTCTTTACCTTTTCATGTATTAGGTACAATATTGCAAATAAGTCTCCAGGTCAGATTTCTTAGAATTATCGAAGTGATACCATGTAATAAATATTACATTGCATTCTCAAATGTTATTAAATGTCTCAACAGTGCCCACAAACAGAGTCATAGATTATTTTTCTACCAGTTGTTATGTACATGATTGTGGTGAATATCAAAGTCAAGTTACAGGAGGTGTGTCAGCTCCATCGATTAGATAAGCTGGTCTCTCCCAACCATGAAAATATATGAAAATGGAAGGCCATCTGAGAACTTAGAACATTATTGTGTCTTCTGGCCTTAACGTCAATTACTCCTGAAGCAGGCTTGCTTTATTTTCCCCTCTTGTGTCCTGAATTGCTGTTGTTTAATAAAACAGGCACAGGCCTTGTTGTGTAGATTTTGCAAAGAGACTCCTCTGCCATTATTAGCTTTGGTTAGCTAGATTCCTAAAATGTATTTGTTATTCCTAAGATCTGCTTGTAGCCTTGTTGTGTAAAATACTCACTTAATCTGTGTTATTTGAACACATTTTTTTTATGTTTTTATTTCTGCATGTTATTTACATCTATTTTAATTTCTGTAAATATGTTATCATTATTTTTAAGATGCCACTGCAACACCATTTTACCTGCAGTTGTTTTTGTGTTAACACCATTTTGTGTGGGTTTCATGAGTGGTGGTGGAGGCAGTAATACCCATTTCTAATCATACTATTGAACTTTTGATAAAATGTGCAGGATGTCATTTCAATGCTTTAAATAAAAGGCAGAAGTACACTCATAAATACTTTTAGATATTTTAACAAAAAATGGTTACGATTCACAATAAAGACAAACAATCAATTCACCAAAAACATCTGGCTAAGAATTAGTTCTGTTTCCAGGCTGTTGAAAGATCATTTGAACACTTGTGCATCTTATCTTTAGCTAGTTTATGGACCATTCTTTATTACTTTCCTCTACCAATACCTTTACTAATTTCTGCAGTGCTCAATAAAACAAGAAGTGTCTAAATTGGACTTACTTTTCTGATTCCACCACTGCAATCTGTCTCTGATTACACTTTGTATACGTTCTAGATTTATAAGTAATATAATGAAACACTACTGATCCAAATGAAAAGTATTAACACAGTAAGTTGGAAATCATTGTTTTTTTGGGGACACCATATTTTGGTGGGAGGGTCTCTTTAAAAGCTTTCCATTCTGAGTCTGAGGAGGACAGATAAGCATCAGGTAAAGAGAGAAGACAGGCCCAAGTTGTTCAAAATGGCCCTGACAGAGGGGTATCTTGTAATAGCAGTTTGTAGACATTATCTTTCTCTCTGAGGATTACAATATATCTGGACTTAATCAAGGAAATTGGGATTTTTTTTAGGAGTGCTCAAATCTCTACTTGTTGTTATTTAATCCATTGGACCAGTAGGGATTTGTCTTATGTAATGGAGCAGTGCTCTCTCCCTTCACAGTAACTTTTGCTTTTTTCTTTTTTGTTAGCTTAGTCTTCACTAATTATATATTGACTGCTAAATTCTTAATGTTATTATGGGGGTTTTCTACAATCTGTAACATTTTGTTCAATGCAGTTTGGAGTGCTGCCTTGGATGGTGTTTATTGTTTATGTAATTTTCTTGTATTGGTTGTGTTTCTTTTAACTTAGTTGATGGTTATTTCTTGTAATATTTATTCACAACCGTTTCCCTAATTATCTGGCGACAATTTTTTGACTTTTATAGGGTAGGTGGATTTATGTTGACAACAGTTGGTCTGAATGTTTAAGCTGTCTCTGGAACAAATAATAAAAGGTGGCATAATACATGTAAATTTTATATAAGATCTAGACGTGGGTGCTACATATTGCTCAATGACTAGCAACACTCCTGCCTGTATATAAATATGAATGCAATCTCAGTAAAGGTTAACTCTTTGTTTGCTAATGGTGGTGTTCTTCCTGTGTTTTAACATCTATAAAACATTGTGGAATCCAGGTATCCATTGGATTCATTGACTTTCAATCCATTCATTTATATATTTCCCACAAAGTATGCTCCTTTCCTTCTTGAATTTAGTAAGTCAGTCCTTTTAAGTGTGGCCTTTTTGGTCACATCTGTGGATGGATATTTTTTGAACAGTCTGGAAAAAGTATTAACTAAGGCCAGGATGTATTTCATCTCCCAGATCTCTTCTTCTCCAGTTTTTCTCCAAATTCCCTTGTTGGCTCTTTAGATATACTTCCATATTGTGCACTTTGTAGTTGGAGCCCCAGGAGGCAGGGCCACCCTGCTGCTGGATTTTCCTCCTGGCTTTCTGCCAAAGAGAAGGTTTCAGCAGTGCTCCATTGAGTTTGTTAGAAGCTTATTGTAAGTATTGTTTTTAATTCAAATTTATGTTTTTCTGAATTAATCCGCTTCTGCCTCTGGTTCTTTGCCTTTGATTAAGTGTATTGGGATTTTTTAGGTTTGGATTGTCTTTTAGAAAACCCCATTCTGCTGTTTTGAGAAATTTTGTTACATTTTTCTATTTTTTTGCCTTCTTTTAACAAATATCTTCTTTAATAAAGGTTATAATTGCCCTTTTGGTTACAAGATCAATGTCTTTCATTTTTCTCTTTCTTATATTACATCTTTATTGCATTTTTTTTTTTACTTTTGAAGCCAGCTCTCCTGTTACCCAGACCTGTGTAGGCCAAATTCTACAGGAAGCAGTTGGGGACTAACTGGCTTGGGGTGAGCCCCTTCTGGACCAGACTTTGTGGGTCTTTTGGGGGCCTCACTTCCCCTTCTCACCATGTTTCTGAGACACATTCAGGAGGCAAAACTGAAAGAGGGACAATAAAAAAGTCCTTGCCCTAATGTCAAAACAAAGTTCTTTTAATATTTAAATATCTGAATAACACAAAGAAAAGCAAAGGAGAGAAGGCAAAATAACTTGCCAAAAGGCAAGAAAAAGTTTTAAAAAGTTCACACCACAAACCAGAGTCAAAATCTAAAAAGCAAGAGCAAAGTCCATAATCCAGGAGACAGAAACCAAAATCTAAAGACCTGGGGCCTCATGCATAACGCTGTGTATAGAATTCACACCAAAACATGGTTTACAGACAAAAGCGGAAATGTGCATATGCACAAAAAAATCCAGATGCATAAATCTGTGTGTTCGCCAACTTCTACGTTCTTCCGCTACATAAATCCCAGTCAGCATGAAAAGTAACACACTTGCATGCGCCTGCTGCCACTCCTCAGACTCCTCCCAGAATTACGCCTCTTTGAATATGCAAATCAACATAAAGAGCCCTTAAGCTCAGCGTTCTGTGAAAAGGCAATGGCAAAAGCACGGGGGGAAACCGAAGAATTTCAGCGAATACCAAGTGGAGGCAAGGAAAAACTTTCTATTTGTTGGTTTAAACAATGGTATAAACAACAAAAGGAAGTTGATTGAGTAACATAGAGTGTCGGAGAAACTTGAAAGCTCAAGTTCACAATGTTGCACAGTGCCCGAAATAAAAAAAGAAGCTGTCAGATATCAAAGTCGCCGTGAAAAGGCGCATCGTAGCCTACCGTCTGAGTGTCATTTGAAAGCTTATTAGGGTAAAGAGAAAAGAAAAAAAATAGGGACGCAGTGGGAAAAAAGCTTGAAATGTCACCTTTAATCTCGAAATTTCCACTTTAATCACGTAGTTTATTTTGTCATTAAAGTAGAACATCATAAACTTCACCTTAAAATCATTTAATTTACTAGTTTCTCAAATCCCATCGTAACTAAAGTAGCACGTTAAATGCTTTGTTTTGTATGTGTTCTTCTATGTGCTCTATGTGTGTGAATCACTATGTACTTCTTAAACGGGCTTTCTCTTGCTCTGACAGGGCACAGAATCCATTACATTCATGATATTACAGCTCTCTGAATAATTTAAATACTGAGATGTATACTTGATATTATTCTCATTATGATAGGAATTAAAGCATGTTATTAAACATGGCAACACAGTGGCACAGTGATTGTGACAAGCTGGCGCCTCGTCCAGAGATTGTTCTCCTTGCCTCACGCAAGATGCTTGCTGTGCAACCTTCGATGAAATAATTTATTGCAGCAGTACCGTCTCTTTCAAATGTACTAACCCCCAATTCCTGTCCTTACTTTTCTTTCTCCAAATACCCAATCGCCACACAATCAGCTCTGTAGATGTAATGCCATCTGTAAGCTGAGAACACAGATTCTTCAAAACGTTTAAGGAACATTGAAATATCTTCGTAGTATTTGTTTAATTATTCTATCCATCCATCCAGCCACAGCAAGAATACAGCATGAGGCAGGAACAATCCTTGACCGGGGCGCCAGCTCCTTGCTAGCACTGCGAAACTGTGTCCTCACATGTTTATTTATTAACAATATAAATTATTTACAGTAAATTAAGTTAAAGTTTTATCTGTATAATATAATAAACATATTGCTGCATTTCATCTTAAAAATGATATCATCATTATATGTAAATACGCACTAAAGTGGCTCAGGTTGTGCAGTATTATAACTGTATCGCAAGTTTACAGTGAGGTAATTGTACTTATAAGTACAAACAGTTCTACAAGGAGCACTTGATGGACTGATTGAGTATGTTTATAGTTCTTGGGATGAAACTGTTTCTGAACCATCATGTCCCTACAGGAAAGGCTCTGAAGAGTTTGCCATATGAGAGCAGTTCAATAGACACCATGGCTGAGGCAGCGTGTGCATGATGCTGTATACCGATAATTGTCTTTCCGATCAGCTTCTGTAGAGCTGTGATTCCACACTCAGATACAGTGATATAAATACTCCGAGTAGTGCAGTGAGAGTAATATGGAAAAAGATGATCCGCTGCGGCAACCCCTAACGGGAGCAGTTGAAAGAAAAAAAAAAAGGTACAGTGAGAGTAACCATGCTAAAGCAGCTATGGTATTTACAATAGTTTGGCTATTCCGTGGACCATTATATTGTTACAGGCTAATTACAATCTGATGCATTAAACTAATAAACGATATGCGGTTAATTTCAGTGTATATGATAAAGCCGCGT
The DNA here is from genome assembly GCF_900747795.2 of Erpetoichthys calabaricus. Classification (NCBI taxonomy): domain Eukaryota; kingdom Metazoa; phylum Chordata; class Cladistia; order Polypteriformes; family Polypteridae; genus Erpetoichthys; species Erpetoichthys calabaricus. Next base: position 41,249,827 of record NC_041410.2, read on the forward strand.
CAGGGATGTGGATCTAAAAAAGAAAGGGAAACCACACAGGAACAAAAGCACTGCTTTGACGCTGGGTGCCACCAGTTTGCAAAACTGAGCAGAGAACTTGCGTATGCCAGGGTTTCAGTTACCATGAAAATGTGCAGGGCTTTACGCTAAGTTTAATTTTTATACATCGCGATTTGAGTGTGGAAACAGGAGTATGTGACATAAACATACTTACATAAATCCTAAAAATCCAAAAACAAGAAAAAGGCCTGGGGGAGGACCCACAGGTTGTGTGTCTGGGGCCTTGTCACCAGACAGAAAAATAATGAAATACTAACAACAAAAAAACAAAAAACGGAGTTTGCAAAAATAACTCTTACAAGACAATAAAAAAAGGTCAGACCAAAGTATTCTTGCCTTCTTCCCTGCCAGGCCAAATCCTTTTTGTCTCATCTATCTTACCTACAGACACACCTTTTACTATGGACTCTTTATGTTTATTGTTGGGATTTTGCTTAATATGTGCCTGGAAGTCACCTCATAAGCATGGGACTATGTTATGTATCGTTTTGACTTTTTGTGTATATTACTGTTGTTTTTATTCATTTTGAGTTATTATTTTCCAAGTTTTTTTTGTTTTTTTGTTAGTTTCACTAAACAGTTGTTATTTGTGTTCTATCCTCTTAGGCCAGGTTTATACTTCACGCGACGCATGCTCCAGCCGATGCTCCTGCTACGCAAGCGTTTTACTGTTTATACTTGTGCGCATATTTTATGTAATGGCAGTGCGAGATATTATCATGGTGAGAACAGGTTCGGCTTCGCTGTGTTGTGAATTGCGTGGAACATCCGTTAAATTCTAATGACACCTTACTGCAATATCTCTGAAAAGGATGTTAAATGATTAAATCCATTAATCCAGGGATGTGTCCATTCCAGCAAGAATTGGGCACGAGGCAGAAACAATCCCTAGAAGGGACATCAGATCATCGCAAGGTGAATACAAGCACTCACACATACACTGGCATCATTTTAGTGTCACCAAATCTGCATATCTTTGGAAGGAAAGCGGAGCACATTGTGGAAACCCAGCAGGAAAACATATAAACTCCAGACAGGAAATACCAGCGATGTGACTCCCTGCGAGAGAACAGCGCTACCGCTCCGCCACTGTGTCACCCCCATGTGTGTAATTATTAACAGTATTCATTATTTAAACTAAATTAATGATTTATCTGTAAAATGTAACATACAAACTTTAGTGCATTTCGTCATGATAGTGATATCAAGTATAAATCTAAGGATTCTAAATGTGCTAAGAGTTGGAATATCATACATTTAATGTGTTCAATGTGGTGATCTATTGCTGATGTCAAGTTAGGAGGAAGCCCCAGAAAAAAAGACGCCACAAAAGATAGTATGTGAGACTTTTAAAATGTATCATGTCATTACGATTGGGAATATGTGATGCTTGAATATAAAAGCACCATGAATGCATCTGTATGTCGGCATTTTGCTTCACCACATCGAGCCATTCATCAAACATCAAAGCATGCATATCGATCCCGTAGGATCCTCAAAGCAGCTTTCTGTCACATGTAGATAGTAAACAGAGACTCTGACATCACATTCCAACTTTGTTCACACTGCGTCCCCCGACTTTTTGCTGGTACTGCAACTCGCGCACGCGTCGCGTTAATTTCTGAGGGCCTGTTCAGAGGACTCATCAAATGAACGCTGGGAATGGGTGGCAGCCATGATGCGGGCGCATACGCATTCTGAGCATGAAGTATAAACAAGCCCTTATATGTGTCTCCGTTCCCTGAGTTTTGTGGGTGGGGCCCTAGGGGGTGAGGCCACCCTGATGTCATGACTGCTGGCTATTTGTTTAGTCAGAAGTGAGATCCAGAAGTCGAGGACTCTAGTTGTTGGAGTTTATCTGAAAGCATTGTTTTTACTCTGGATTTTCTGGTTTTATTTCAATTCTTTTTGTGAGCTGTTTATGGATTTCTCTTTGACTTTTGTATTGGGACTTTATTTGCTTAGGATTGCCTTTAAGACAACTCCATTGTGACTCTTTTTTGCTCTTTGGAGCTATTCTTTGTACTTTGATCTTCTGATAATAAATCTTTGATTCATAAGGTGTTTTTTGCCCTTTTTATACACAAGTTCAATGTGGGATTTTTAACATGATTTTGAGACATTTAAGTTTATTTTTGCAGCTAAAATCTCATTTGGGCCAGAAAAGCCTGAGGCAGGCCACTAGAGCTGGGATTAAGCCAAATGGGGTGAGGTCTTTTTCAGGCAGACAAAGGAGGCCTGGCTTGACTAGTGATGCCTTCTGTGGAGCATTCTAGAGGGCTCCCACCCTTTCGCCACATCTGGGACTCCCAATTACAACAAGAGGCAACATCATCTCTACTTACTTCTCCTAACTCTGTGAGCTGATCCAAGTCAGGATCCTTCCCAAAACACATAGGCGGCCACAAGTCCAATAGATATATAAGCATAGGTGCAGATCTCGTAACAGTTATAAGTACCACTCTTCAAATGTTTAATTATCTCCCTCTCTCTCTCATACACACACACACACAGTCTGACTACAGAAGACTACAGAAGACTACAAGTCTGTATGACGTCTTTTCTTAGCATCTCCTCAGTCTGCAGGCACTAAGCTTACCAGAATTTACATATTAAAATCCCATGCTAACAATTTATTTTTCATGTTGGGATTAGGTCTAATTAATAGGTAGTAGGTTTCATTGTAAAAGTAACTCATAAAAATTCACTTTTCTATTGTTAAAACTACTAAAGTGTTAAGAGCAATGCATACTTTTGGTAAATGAATACTAGATGTGGAGGCTGCCCACCCATCCCACAATATTATGCTATCTGTAATGATCACATCTGAAAAACTGTAATTCCAAATTAATTTGGAATTAATTTCCTGGTTAGTAATGCGTGACCAGGAAATGATATTTTATAAAGAACATTCAGAAGGGGATTTATTCAGCAGGCCTAGGTTAAATCACAATAAGAAGATAGAAAAAGAAAAACCAAAGCAAAACACAAAATGCAAACTAGAAAAGCAGCGACATTCAGAAGAAAAACCCTATACTAAAAATGTTTGTTATAGAAGTATCTTTTAGCCTTTGTTTTATATTGGAAGCCTTATGACGTCAGGTAACTTTCATGTCATGTAACTAGCAGAAATTTCTGTTGCAATAAGCAATACAGTGTTTTAATGTCGGATGGAATAGATAGGAAGGAACAGTGAACAGGACCAGGAGATGGACAGAAATTAATTAGTTATGATATGCTCAGCTCGCAAATCCCAAAACTGAGTTTTAATGTCTAAATCTAGGCCTCAAGACTTCTATGATGTCTAGAAACAAGATTGTGGTGTAGCGGATCCACAGCTCAAGTCAAAAAGGCCGCTTTTTAAATAAATAATCGCAGCACTCGCAGCTTAGCGAGGGGGCATGGTATGTGTGAATGGAGCGGTTCCTGGGGGAGTTTGTGATGCGGACGGTCCTCACTTAAGTGTACAGGTGAGGAGTCGTCCACATCCGTGATTGGCGGCGGGAGCTGCTAATTGCCACACCTGATCCACGTCCCTGTACTAAATAGAAGCGCGAGGCAGCTTGGGGGGTGGAGAAAAAAGAGAAAAGAAATGAGAGAAATGGACGGAGGTTAAGGGAGGGGAAGGCTGGAGAAGTGGGGAGCCGGTGCGAGTGAGTGAGCAAGCGAGCGACAGCAGGCTCGCTTGAGCAGAGGCAGGCAGCTGGAAGGAGAGCACTGAGAGACGACTCTCAGGGTGGATGGATAGGGTCACTCCTGCTGAGCTTTTCAGAGGAGCAGGATTGACCAGGATCATTGACGGCTCGCCACGTAAGGCCAAGAAGGCAGGGGCAGTTGTGGAAGAATGGGTGTGTAGAGCCCCAGTGTGAGCACCCTGGCCACTGGGGAAGGAACCCAAGTCTCGGTCTGGCTGGAGCCCGACGTAGTCAGGGATCGGAGGGCTACCGGACCAGTGTGGAAGGAGCTGTATATGCTGGTAGGGCGACTCCCCTGTTGCAGGGCCTGGAAGGGAGAAACAGGGGAGTTGTCGGGTTAAAGAAGGATGCACCGGATTTATAAAGAGACTGCTTCCAGCCGTTGTTTTAACCTCGTTTTTTTTAAAAGATTTTTTTTCTAATTGATTTTAACCTCTACGATTTCACCTATTTTATGGATTATTTATTTAATGACTTCTATTTAAAGCACTGCACTATTTATTTGAACACTGTTTTGGTTTTGTTGATTTTTAATAAAAGCACTTGGCACTTTTGCACCATCCCCTTGCTTTGTTGTGCCTCACTGTCTAGCTCATCGGTGACATGGTGTCAGGTTCAAGGGCTCCCAGAAGGAAGATGGAAGCATGGAGTGGAACCCACATCATCACAAAGATGAGCCTGGCCCCAAACTGAAGAAGAAGACTTTACAGCCTACATACCAAAATGCAGTTAAGCTGCTCCTTATTCAGCCCTCTCATTGGTGAGCTGAGCATATCATAACTAATTTAGCAGTCATGAGACATTTTTTCATTACACAGTGATAAAGCGCTGTATGTGCGCCCAACCCGACACAGACTGACAACGGAGGCACGTTAAAATGAAACCAAATAGAATTTATTTTTTCTTCTTCAGCTGGAGGCCCACATCCTCCCAGTGTCCCTCAGCCACAACACAGTCCCACAAAACACAAAATCACAAGCACAAATACACCTTTAAGTCCTCCACTCCTCCTTGGAAGTTTTGTCTCCATCCTCTCGACTCTGGATCTCGGAGTGGTGGCTGCTGGCTCCTTATATAGCCCACCCAGAAGTGCTTCAGGTGATAATTAACTTAATTCAGGCTGCACTTCCGGGTGTGGCTGCATTCCAGCCCACATGGGCTCATTAAGCCATGCAGCTCCCCCTGGCGGTGGCCACGGAGTCCAACAAGGCTGAGCTCCAAAGTCCCATGCCTGTTGCCCCGATGCAACCCAGGGGGTCTGCCACCAAGCGTTCCAGGGGAAGTAGTGTGTAACCCATGGCAATTCCCCCGGACCAAGTGTTGAAGGGACGTCCCGGCCGGGCATGGGCCCCACTCATCCGTCACAACACATACAAGAAAAAAATGAGAATCTGGAACAGTTAAAATAGTGTATGAAAATAAGCAGTGAAACTCTGTGTCTTCCTTTACAAAAAAATAAAAATTGTGAAACAAATGCTGTTTATCTTCCAGCAAAGTGAGTGCCATTTATGCGAGAAGAAAGGCATTTAACTCCTGTAGTGTTTTCATACATTAGTTCCCCATGTATCTTTTATTATTTAAATAAACATCTCTAGTAAAACTAACAACTCATCAGATTATCTGCAGAAGACATTTTGTTCAGATGTTCGTTCTGTTGTTGCTCTAGTAGTACGTACAGTACTTTGATGCCCACTTTGCCAATTATGATGATATTCTTGGCAATCACAATCCTATAGATGCATTGGAAACAGGAAAAAAACTTGAAGCTCAACATTGCATAAAGTGTGTATATTTTCAACTATTGTAACTGGAAGACCAGTTTCCATGATAAGTTTTGCTGCTGAGAAAACACACTGATTTACAAAATGGTGAACTTTGGTGGTGTAGAAGTTATGCAGCTTCATGAGCACAGTTTGAGTGGTGTGGAGTGTCTGCCTAAACCAATGGATGCAGTATGTTACTAATCTAAATCTCAAAGAAAGGGTGTTTTTTTCCTCAAGTTATAAATAATATAAATAAATGTTAACAAATATGTAGCATGTGGCACAGTGGTGACTAACAAAATGCAATTATCTTTTATGGTTAGCCAGGACTCCCAAACCTAAATGTCAAACTGTACCCATGTGCAGTATTTCTCTTTTTTAAAAAATGCACTGTGCTCCTCCATGTGATGTGAATGAAAGGTATAAGTAGAATTGATTTTACTGGTGTACAATGGATTGCATGTGTTACACAGCTGAAGAACATAACACAGGAAAATATGCAAGTTTAAATGAGGCTTAAGGGAGCAAGATTCCGTTTTCCACCTCTAAAAACCTTCAAAGCCCCCAAAATTCTTTTTACCGAGGTTTGAATTTTGCAATTACAAAATCACATGCAAAATTAATTTCAGTGTCAGTTTTGCAAATCTGTATGCAAATCTCTATCTGTATGTTTCTCTTATCACAAGTAAAATACAAAACCTATCAAAGTCTTCATAGCCTTACTACGGTCAATGTGGCATCTACCAGACATTTAATTCCATTCAACTGAGGTAACAGTTACTGTATTTCTCAATAATTAAAAACCAATTGACTAGTGTAACAAAATACACAAGAACAAAGTCAAAGTATTGAGGACCATCCCCATTTAGTAAAAGTTGAGCGTTTGTAGTTTGGTCTTTACAGACTTGAGTCCAAAACAGAACTGTTCAAAACAAGAATGGCGGACATTTATATAATGAAGCAGCAAGAAGTGATGTAATAAGCTGTGGCATTCTGGGAACTGGAAAGTGACATCATCTGGAGGTGGGACTTTGAGGGGTGGAATTGGAAGTGACAACATTAGCCAGAAGTGATCATTTTTGGGGTGATTCTTCAGTTGTTCTGCAGGGAAAAGAGAAGTGAGAGTTAAAGTACAGCGCCAACCCCCAGTCTGGCGAGCAATTACAATTATTTGAGTCCGTAAACTGTCTCACATTCACATGTGTGTGACACTAGACATCCAAATGCCTCTGAAATACTGAAAAAGGCACCGTCATACTAAAAAAGATGTAAATGCTATTTTGTTCATGTTAAAACATTTTCACCTGGTATGACATTGATGTGAAGATCAAGAACCAATGCTTGGAATCATTCAGAAGCAAACAACCTCTAGTACTCACCTAAATGACACAAAATTATATTTATTTTCAGGAGTACAAAAAGAATTGAACTTCATGATCATCCATTTCTGGGGCAGGAGCATCTATGCAGCAGACATCCAGTACAGTCTAGCAAATAATTATTGTGTCAATACATCAGGCTCAGTTAAGCCATGGCACACAGTACAGGACAGCCTGTCAGTGAATGATAATAAGCAAAAATGAATGCTAACAGAGACTGAGAATAACACATTCGTCACAAAACTGAGAGAAAGCACACAAGGATGATGTCCTTAGGAAAAACCAGGGCTCTCAGTTCACAGCAGAATTTTATATTCAAAGGAACTACCTGTCATAGCTGAACTACATCATCTTCAGATGTGAGAAAAATATTACCCCCACCTTGCTCAGAGGATAAATGTTGTCACTTGCTCATACTAGTCAAATAGGAAAGGAAAAGTCTAAAGAAAGATGAGGTGTTTAAGCAAAATGAACATATCACTGGAAAATATTTTGCGTGCCTAAACCATTGCCTTTCAAATAAAACACAGCCTATAACATACTTCAATTACTTAAAGAAGCCATGGCAGGTTGTAACAATAGATGTTGCAGTAGCACTACATATTTTAGGAAAAAACAAATATATAATAGATAGATAGATAGATAGATAGATAGATAGATAGATAGATAGATAGATAGATAGATAGATAGATAGATAGATAGATAGATAGATAGATAGATACCGTATATACTCGCAGATAAGTTCTCCCGTGGATAAGTCGGGACTTGATTTTACAGTATAATTCCTGGTATTTTATATTGTCGGTCGTATAAGTTGAATGTGGAAAACTCACGTTAATGGTACAAGGGATTATGATATGCAATGTGCTGTATCAGCGCGTGCTCTTAACCTCTCTCTCACTTTCTATTGTGCCTACATGACCACATGGTAATACCCTAACTACTCCAAAGCAACATTTGTACTGATTTGTGTTTTTTGTATCTCACACCCTCATACAACTTTATTGTAAGAGCATCCCTTATCTATGATGGAGTGTTCGATGAGAAGAAAATATGAAGCTGGTTTTAAATTAAACGTTGTTGAAGTAGCAAAAGAAATTGGTAACTGCGCTGCTGCAACAAAATTTGATGCATCTGAGAAACTGATGGAGGAGATTGGAGGAGGCAAGAAGATGTAAAAAAAAAAATTAAGTGTTGCATTTTTGAACGGGCGTATAAGTCAGGGTATGATTTTGCGATAAATTTTTCGGGTTTCAAGACCCGACTTATACATGAGCATATATGGTAGATAGAATTGGAAGATTTGGCTTTTTACAGACTTTTACACTACTAGGGGGCTTTGCCCCCTGCTCGCTTCGCTCGCCAACCCCCGTATTTGGTTTTCCGGATAAACACTTTGAAGATTGTTTTTTCTTTGAATTGTTGCTATTTCATTAGTTTCACTTTTATTTCAGAACTTCTGTAAAATCAATATTTGTAATCTTGCGAGTCCCAATATGCTGAATCTTTTTAATGAGGTCAGGATAGGTTTCTCTGTTTGGAATTTCAACACAGACAACACGATCTACATCATCAGCAGTTAATACTTTTTTTTTTACAAAGTAACAAAGTAAGTAGAGTTCTGCATTGGACTCCTGTCTGTAAAGTCGTGCTATTTTCCTCTCACAGTTCCAAAAGTACATGGGTTTACCAAGGTGATACCCCAGCTTTTGTCTAGGTTTTTGTACAGGGGCTAGACAGAACGTTTTTGACTCCTGGGGTAATTTATGTTTTTAAATAAGCAGACAGATAAATATATATATATATATTAACGAAGTAACCAATAAATGCATGTGCAGTAAACTCCGTTTTTGAAATTCTCAAGATTCTTTATTTGTCACATGCATAGTTATACAGGACAACACGCAGTGAAATGCATCCTGATCTGCTTATCAAAAACTGTGCAAAGTTAGAAAAATATCAGTTAGATTAACAAAAAGTGATAGATCGAAAGATAACAGTATAGTAGAACATAATAAATAAGTAAAATTATGTGAATAAAGTAGAATTAAGTGTTAAGGTGCAATAGTGTAGTAATTATTGTGCAAAACCAAAGTTAGACTGGTGCATAGTTAAATGAGGCAGTTTGTTTGTTTGCGCTACTGTGATCTTTACTTTTTTATATTTTCTAATTTTCCTACTTTCATATCCTTTAACTTTCTCCACATGTGTATAGCGCCAACTTTTTTTTTTTTTGAGTCTTTGTAATTTCCCTGGTTTCATAGTCTCTAACCTGCTCTGCATGTGTTTAGCGCCAACGTTTGTAAACATCTCTATGACGTTCTACTTTGTCATTTTACTCACTGTCATTTATTTAAGAGCTGGATTGGACGTGCTTTTTTTTCAATTCTACTTGTTCTGGGCTGATAATTACTTTCCTTATTTTCTGAATTTGCACCTCGATTATTCTTTTTTGCTCTTTTTTCTGTCCAACGCATTTGAGTCTCTTTTCTCAGCGCTTTTCTTTCTTCTTAATCATCGATGTTTCATTTCTACCCTATTTATTTAATTTCTACCGTATTGACCTTATACACTTTATATGCACTGAGCCCTGGAGCTGTGTGTGCTGCATGACTGCGTTTACACTAGTAATTTGTTTTTTTTTTTTATATTGCTTGTAAGTAGGGTGTGTCTTGCAAGACTCTCGTTCTATGTTCCCGTGAGACGCACCATGGCAGCTCTCTTTTGTCTCGCGGGTCTTTAAATTATCTTCCGAGAAAAATCACGCATCGTAGACTATCAGGACAGGGGACAGGATTTCTTTTTATAATAGAGAGATATATATAGCGATGGAACTGGGGCATCAGTGAGCCCCAAACAAGAACTCACGAATGCAGTCCTGGGTTCAAATAAAAGGATGGTTTATTAACCAAAAATACCTCCAAAAGTAAGATAAGTACAAAGTGGGACATTATGCAGGAGTATTTCTGTTGGTACAGGGATGGCTGGATGGTACTGAAAGCACTGAAGAAATCAAAAAACACAATCCTTACAGTGCTGCCAGCTTTGTCCAAATGAGAGAAAGCCTTGTGGAGCAGATAGACAACTGCATTCTCCAATCCAATCTTTGTCCAATAGGCAAACTGCAATGGGTCCTTTTGGTCCACCATGAGAGAACTCTTATAGTCCAGAACCAGTCTCTCAAAGGTCTTCGTGATGTGATACATAAGTGCCACTGGTCTGTAATCACTAGGTGAATGAGGCGCCTGCCTTCTTTGGAACAGAAACAATGCAGGATGTTTTCCACAGCAGCAACACTTTCTGGAGCCTTATGGACAGACTGATCAGGACATAAGATACCACAAAGCTGGTTGGCAGAGGCCTTAAGGACTCAAAGACTGACTCCATCTGGTCCCACAGCTTTTCTTGTGTGTAGCTCACTTGGTCCTCAGTTATGGATAGTCCACACTGATGGTCAGAGGTGGCCTCATCACTGGCCATTCCAGTTTATGTGGTAAGAGTTGTTGATGTTTTAGAGATTTTGTAAGGGAACTGGTCATTAGAAGGATGTGGCAATATTAAAAAATTGGTTCAGGGCATTAGCTTTGTCCACATTCCCTTCTATCACCTGAGCCCTGGATTGCTCAGGACCAGTAATTATGCCCAGTCTATTCTAGACATCTTTCATGGAAAAGTTTGCTTTCTATTTTAGCTTTATAAACTTCTTTTCCTTCACTCGGCTTTTTCTTTAGCACTCGCAGTGCATCCTTCAGAGCCCTTTTGTCACTAGATTTGAATGCTCACTTTTTCTTATTCAGGAGACCTTTGGACTCTTTAGTATTCTAGGGCTTGCTGTTTGCAAAACAACATACAGTCTTTGAGGGTACCACAAAAGTTAATATAGTTTGTGATGCAGTGACTGAGTCTCTCAATATCATTCCCATGTGACTTGCACATCATTTCTCAGTCTTATTATTTGGAAGCAGTCATTCAGAGCTACAGTATTTCAGCCTCCAGGATCCACTTCCTCATTATTTTTGTGGTAATGGGTTGCTTTCTAATAATAGGCTTATTACTGGGAATAAGATGAATCAGGTTGTGGCCAGATCTGCCCAAAGGAGCCAGTAGTTTACATTTAAAGGTATCGTTAACATTTGAATAGAGCAGGTCCAACTTGTTATTTTCTTGAGTACAACAAGACACATACTGATAGAAGTTTGTCATAGTTCCTTCCAAAGTAACATGGTTGAATTTACCACATATTATAACTGCAGGGTCGGAGTGAGTCAGCTTTAAAGTGTTGGTGACTAATTGAATCACTTCCATTGCTGAGTTGTCATTTGAAGAGGGAGGAATATAATAATATAAGTTAATATGTTAGGTGTTTGTAATGATAAAAAATGACCAGAAGTAAATGCAGAGTGTTTTGAAGATGTTGCACAGTATATTATTGACATTTGTATAATGTCATTTCAAGGCCGAGGCAGAACAAAGGAAGAAGAGTGAAAGTGGAAAATAAAGATGGAAAAGAGAACTTTAATGGCAAAGAGAACTCAGACATTTTGTCCTAGGAAGATCATATTGGTGAGGTGAAGAGGTACACTTTGGTGCTTTCTGAAATTGTCAAATCATAATAACATTTGATTTAATAACAAAGAGAGAGAGAGAGTAGATGAGTTTCTCAGAGTTATTTCATTTATCCACTGCTTTTGAGGAAATGGTACAAATGTTCTGATTTTTCACATTTGGATATTGTTTTCTCTTTATTCTTATGACTGATTTTCCACTCAACAAAGACTTGACATAATTGTTTTGCATTTCTCAGTTGGAACTTTGTATTTGTTATATCTATTGTAAATCTAGATTTTGTGTTTTATAATGTATGTTTAAATAACATGCTACTGATGTTAATTTTCTTCAGCATCTCACTGACTGGAGTTTTTGCTTTTCTCTCCGCACTAACCATCTGAGTTTAGTTTATAGTAATTAATTGTTTATCTATGACTCTGAGGCTTAAGTATCTGTGCTGGTATCTGGAAGGTTACTAGTACAAATCCCATTACTGCCAGAAGGGATACTACTCCATTGGGCCCTTGAGCAAGGCCCTTAACCTGAAAATTATATCTGAAACTTCTTTTGCAGGAATGAGTAGCCCCAATGGGCCACCTCAAAAACCAGACCCCAGAATGACAAAGGTTGGGATCGTAGAGGACTTAGTGATCAGGGTGATTGCAAGGCATGTTTGTTCCAGAGACACAGATACTTGTTCAGTGTGTTGACTTCTGGGTGCAGAGGTAGGAGACCTTCCAAGAAAGGTGAATAATCTCTTGGCTGAAGCAAGGGTGTATTTTGTAGTCATTGGAACATATGACATATATAACGACAGGCTATCAGATCTGAAATCCAAATTTAAAGCATGAGATAGATAGATAGATAGATAGATAGATAGATAGATAGATAGATAGATAGATAGATAGATAGATAGATAGATAGATAGATAGATAGATAGATAGATAGATAGATAGATAGATAGATAGATAGATAGATAGATAGATAGATTTCATTATGTGCCAAGCTGAGAAGCAGAACTAACAAGGTAGTCTTCTCCAAAGTTATACCTGTGCCGCAAGCCAGTCCAGGTAAGATTAAGGAGATTGGAAGGCTTAATAAGTGGCTGAGTTCTTGGTGTAGTATAGAGTGGTTTACGATGCGTTGGGACTCCTTTTAGGACTGATGAGACCTGTTCTACTATGATGGGTTGCATTTGAATAGAAGGGACAGCTATGTATTGGAGAGGTGTATGAGTATAGTCAAGCATTGTTTAAACTAGGAAATGGGGGGTTAGGGAGGGACAATCCAGGTTTAGAACTGTACATGAAGGGATGAACAGCTGTGGAATAACAAATATGTGTGATAGGTGTCTGGTCACACTTACAAGTAATCTAATTTAGACACCATTAAAATATCCGACTACGCCACCCAGTTTTATTAAGAGACTGGGAACTCTTGAAATTTACTGATAATATCACACAGGTTTCTTTAAATTGGGTGGTGAGTAAATACACCATGAAAGACACAACAGTAATTTCAGAAAAAGCAACAGTAACTTCTATAACACAAGACAATATAAAGTACATTAAAAAGATAAACAAACATAACAAAATCTAAAAATATCAGGAACGAATTTCCTTTTTTAAAAGGAAAGCACACAGTCCACACTCTAAAAGTCCGTAAAAACAAGAATTGGAGGATACAACCTTTAAAGGTGCAGAGTCCGGTTTGTGCACTGTTACCCCAACACTTAATCGTCCAACTGTCCACCGATGCACTCTGTTCACTGGACACTCGTTTTTCAACAGAAGTTTTGTCAAATCGTTGAATCCCTGTCAGTGTCTCCTCGTCATTCTTTTTTCCCACTCTGGGCTCCTTGTGTTGCTGAGACCTAGGCATGCCTCACTTCATGTCTGCCAGCTTTGCTTGGTCCTTTCATGCGACTTCCCTCTCTCGCTGGACCCACAACTGACGTCTCCTTGTGGAGCTGTCTCTTCCTGCCTGGAAGTAAATGTTGCTGTCCTTGTGCCTCACGTCATGCCAGCTAGTTACCCTCGTCTGCCTACGAGCCCCTGTGCTTCATCCGAGTGTCTTGGCAGCGTTTTCAGTGGACCGTCCCTCCTCTGCCTTCTCCTGCCCAGGAGTTTAAATCTCCTTCAGTCCCTGCCATTGTCAGTCCTGGACAATCGGTTTAAACAATGGCACATCTAAATTTCCTGGGTTTTGATTACATCTTGCCTGAAGAAGGGGCCTGAGTTGCCTCGAAAGCTTGCATATTGTAATCTTTCTACTTAGCCAATAAAAGGTGTCATTTTGCTTGGCTTTTCTCTGGGTTTTTTAACAATTAATGAAAACACAAGTTAACAAAATGTATTGTTACCAACCATTAATGAGTACAGATCTGCTGATTAGAAACCAATATTGTCAAACATGTTAATTTCCAAGTCAGGTAAATACAGACATCCTCCAAGGAAGGAGCAGTTATGTTATCACAACTTGGTATTGTTTGTAATCTCAACCAGCCAAAAACTTCAAAGCGGTGACTCCTTTGCAATACAGCAAATACCTACATCCTGCAGACAGCCATGACAACATCAGTAATGGGATTACCCAGGAAATTTGCCTTGTAACTTCTCACTCCCAGTCCCAACAATGGATGCCTAATGGAACCACCCAGTGTACAAAAAATGTCTACCACAACGTTAAAGTGACAAAATAAAATAAGTAAAAACTGCATGCTTGAGTGCTAGGAGTTTTAAAAATAAATCTAGTGAGTTAGAGTTGTATGTAGCAAAGATGGGGATGAGCACAACACAGATGGCTACACATTTTAGGAAGTATAGACAGTAAAGAAAAGGAGAGATTGTTGACATTTGTGTGAAACAGAATTTTAAATAAATGTCTTCTTCAATTGGACAATAAACCACATCTTAGTGAGGATGTCTGGATTCAACTAGAAATTACAAATAGAGGAGCGCAGCAGTTTTTAGATGTAATTAGTGACTGTTTTTAACACAGTATGTTAAAGCACCAATGCAGGGGAAAACCTGTCTAGATTTAGTATTTTGTAATAACCCATATAGAATTCAGAGAGTAGAAGTGATTGAACCACTAGAGTCAAGTGACTATAATATAGTACAATTCTGAGTATTTTGACAGAGCTCGTATGTAAAGTCTAAAACTGCTAAGTTTAATTTTGGTGGGGCAAATTATAAACAGATGTGGCAAAGTTTAACAGGGATAAACTTGGATATGCTTTTATGTGTGGAGACAGCCTTTAGAGACTTTCAAAGATAGACTTCATGTAATTCTGGAGTAATTAAATGGATAGGATTGACAAGCTTTGTTGGGCTGAATGGTCTGTTTCTACAGATTTTTCCAAATGTTCTTTAAGTCTCCCTCCCAAAGAGGCGAAGTTAGTGCTAAAGAGACTGTTGCTGTCTGGACATTTTCTACGTTCCTAACCAGAGAGCTCTGCAACTCTGTCAGAGCTGTAGCTGGCCTCTAGGTTGCTTCTGTGGCAATTTCCATTCTTACCTCTTTGCTCAATTTGGTAGGACAGCTGGATCTTGGTAATGTCTGGATAGTGTGTTTTTCTGTTTTGGTACAGTGAACATCATGGTGCTCCTAGAAAGCTTCAGAACTTTCCCAATCGTTTATAACTATTCACAGCATTTTTTGTTCCTTTTAACAACTTTATTTTCAAAATTGTACTGCAGCTCCTTGGTCTTCATGATAGGATGATTGATCTGATATGCAGTTTAAGTTGAGGGACAGTTTGCAATGTTTATTATACAGTCATACATTTGAACACAGGTGGATTTGAACAGAACACAAGTGTGCTCTCTCAAGAAAATTGAATTCCTCACCCTGTGTAGAGTGTTAACACAAAGCGGGTTAATATTTGTCAGTTGAAAGTTTTTCAGATTTTATTTTTAATATAATTCTAGAAACATCTAAAACCTTTATATCACTGTAATTTGTAAGTTATTTGTAAGTTTGCAAATTAACATTTGTAAGTACCACACCAGAATGGATGGGCATCCTGACCAGGAGAGGGGATGGTTCCTTACCTGGACGGGAGGCTCCTAGAGGACAAACAGACATCAAGGGAGAGAAAGGTGCCTTCTCAGGAGTATGGATGGATATCCCATCTAGGAAAAAAGATTCCTTATGTAGGCTGGAAACTCCAGGAAGATGCACAGGTGTCCTTACCATTTATATTTCTAGAACCTTCCCTGGCCAGGACAAAAGGGAAGAGACAAGGAAGAACTGTCTCTGGGGGTTATAATCCCCACCAGTCACTAGATGGCAATTCAGAGGACCAGCAGGGAATGCCAGGAATTGTAGTCTGGCATTGCAGCTGCAAAGAGAAATACTCCCTGCTATATGGGACTTTTGTGGGACTTTTGTGTGACCCAGAAGTACTTCCAGTGGGCAACAACCTTGGCACCGCAAGTACTCCTGGGTACTCAATAAAAGGGACTGCACTCCCTTGTCCAGGCCCATCGGAGCTGAGAGGAAGGAAGGCAACACTAGACTGGAGAAGGGCAGTGTGGTGAAGAAAGGAGAAATGAATTGGAGAAGAGACAACATCTTGTTTTGTGCTCAGTACTGAGGTATTGTGTAATAAAACACCCTTTATTTAAACCTGGGACTGTCTTTGTGTATTCGTGTTTGGGGCTCTCTGGTGCCCCCTAACCCTCACACTTTATAAAAACCTGCTTGTACTGGAGTAGAAGAAAATCTCTTTAAATATGTTTAAATTTGATGTAAATATGCTTCAAATTTAAATATGCTTAATTTTGCAACACATAATCCATCGGGTGATGACTTTATGTGAGTACTACAACAAAAAGGCTTTTAATTTAACATATAAAAATGTAATACGTTTCAAAAGAGAAGACTTGGCATCTATCAAAGGCTATAAAAGTATGAAAGAGAAATTTCCTTCCAACATTATAAAGCACTTATTTCAACTCCATTTTGTTAATAATTTTGAGAGGACAGTTTTCTAGCAAGCAGGTCATAGCTACAGCTAGCAAGTTTGAATTGTTCTTGTATGAATTTAAAGCTTTCAAATTAAAGAAATACATTTTTACACGTGAGGCCACTTCTTCATTGCAGATCAAACATCAGTTCTACTGTCTCATAGCTTTACAGTCCAGGGTTCAAATGCCAGCTTTCCCAGAATATGCATGGGCATTTCTTCCTTTTAGTTTGGTTTTCTCTTACAACCTAAAATATGTGAGATGGTGATTCTGACTTGTCTGGTTATAAGTGACTGTTTATGGGAGAGCCCTGGGGATGGACTACCTCTCATCTAGGGTTGGTTCCTGGATATAGCCGAGGTTAGTTTCAATCCCCCACAGCCGTGTTTTGGATTGAACAGTTCCTCCTTCTATGTATCACATGTTTTTGAAAAGAATAGGATATAGTCTAAAAGAATAAGTGAAATATAAAATTACTTAGAAGATACCAGCTTATTGAATATATTCTGGATACAAAGAAAGCTTCTATTTTATAATTTTAATTGAAGTTGTGAGAATATCATCTTGAAAGTTTCAGCCATTTTTTGACAAATGAAATAATAGAAACAAGCAGACAGAAGACTCTTGCAAATTTAGTTAGGAGCCAAACATTTATCTTAATAAAAAGCAAGGTCAGTTGAGAAAGTCTGAGTAATAAAAGACTTTGAAAATTGGTTGTGTCATTTAAATCCGAAAGTGACGAAAAATTTTCAGCATTTAAGTTTAAATCTAGAAATGGGAAACTAGATAAAGCAGTTGACTGCAGCATTTTTTAACCAATGTTAGCACCTCATCACACTTGCAGAAATAGTTTTAACTAACCCCAAGCCTGATTTATTTTATTTGGTGTAAAAGGAAATCACTATACACTATTAGCTAAAATAGAGGTTTCTTTTTTTACACCTATATATATATATATATATATTATATATATATCTATATTAATAAAAGGCAAAGTCCTCACTGACTGACTGACTCACTCACTCACTGACTGACTCATCACTAATTCTCCAACTTCCCGTGTAGGTGGAAGGCTGAAATTTGGCAGGCTCATTCCTTACAGCTTACTTACAAAAGTTAGGCAGGTTTCATTTCGAAATTCAAAGCGTAATGGTCATAACTGGAACATATTTTTTGTCCATACACTGTAATGGAGGAGGCGGAGTCACGTATCGCGTCATCACGCCTCCTACGTAATCACGTGAACTAAAAACAAGGAAGAGATTTACAGCACAAGTCACACGCGGGAACGAAGGTAAATGACGTTAATTTTTGACTGTCTTTTAATACTGTGTAAGCATACATATTAACACATGTGCAATTAAACGTGTGCATTTACGGGGTGATTTCTCAGGCTTAAAAGCTCACCTTTTATCAAACGCGGGAACAAAGGTAACTGACGTTGTTCACTGTCTTTTAATACTGTGTAACCATACATATTAACACATGTCCAATTAAACGTCTGCATTTACGCGGTGATTTCTCAGGCTTAAAAGCTCGCCTTTTACTAAAAAGGTAAATGCAAAACTATTTTCAATCAGTTTATTGAAACGCTCCCGTTAAGGATTGCAATAACATATTCGCGAGATAAAACAATGAAGTAGGGGGAAATGGAGGAACAGCCGCAAACAGCGAAGACCAAAAAATTTATTAAACAATTGAGAACGGAGCGAGTTAAGCATACAAGCATTTCATAAGGGAAACAAAGCACGGTGTAAAACGTAAGTTTAAATTAACTTTATAGAAACGCTCCCGCTGCGGATTGCAATAACATATTCGCGAGATAAAAGTTTAATGAGAAGACACGAGGTATAAACGAACCACACGCCGTGGCGCAACGTTAGGGGCAACAGTTTCAACCATTCTATGATCTGCTTCTCGCAACTGAAAGACGGCACATGGCGGATGTTAGCCGACTTGCTGACCGCAACGTTAGGGGCTTCAAGTATGGCGCTGACGCCACATCTCAGTGCCAACACTTTGCAGACTGTACTTAAAAGACACGCCCTCCTCACTGGACAGTTAAAAACACCAATCAAACTAACGATGACATCAAGTATTACCCAATCAAAACTAGGAAAGGAGGCATCTTCATAAAATGCGTGTGGGATGATTTGCATGAGACGCTGCTTTAAAAAAAAAATGATAAAAAAAATACGGGATAAATCCCGTACAGTATTGATTCAAAACGGGACGCGCAATTTCATTCTCAAACGCGGCACGATTCCGTATTTTAAAGGACGGGTGGCAACCCTACAGTGCCAGGTAACCACCCATACAATCACATTGTGATTCAGACTAGGAATGCAATGAATGTAATTACCCCGATGTACATACAAGGCGAAAGTCTTGCAACATTCAAAGATGATGGTTTGGGATAAGTACACCATACAACATAAAAGAGCTTATGAAGCCTTGAACCGAAAAAAGCAAGATCTCAGAGATCGTAAAAAAAAAAATAGGAGGTAATGTCGTTTTACTCGCTGTACATTTTAGTCAAACATTACCAGTTATTCCACAAGGGAGACCAGCAGATGAACTCAACGCGTGTTTAAAATCCATGCTTCTCCCACGCTCTGTTATATGTCGCGTGTTCTCGGGTAGGTGCACCAAAAAATTTATACATTTAAGCATGTAATGGGCAAACAAAAAATGAGGTATACCCGAAGGCACTGCAGTAGTACTTAATGTAACTTTACTTCTTAAATTTTAATGTTTTACTGTTTAATAATTTATACGCTTCTTATATGTTGTTCAAATTCTTTTATCAAAATACCACTGACAGCGCAATGCACGATAACATGGAGTGAATACACCATACGCATCCGCCCACGGCTGCCCTGCTGTGCGCAGATAGGAGTTGATTCTACAATAAAATAAAATAAAGATAAAAAGAGTAAAACTATCATCACCCATAAAGCGGATAGTAGACGTGACGTACTATATGTGTACCACATTTCAAGTGTATAGATGAAACGGTTTGCGAGCTACAGGTCATTTAAAATCCTGGACAGACACACAAATTGCCACGGTAGCAAATTACAGAAGAAGATTTTACTGTTTAATAATTTATATTTATATGAAATGTGCTTCTTATATATTACTTCATATTCTCATATGATAATGATGTTAATGTTTATATTGATTTCTGTGTTATTAAAACTGCATGTATGTGTGTATATGTATATATATATATATATATATATATATACTAGCAAAATACCCGCGCTTCGCAGCGGAGAAGTACTGTGTTAAAGAGGTTATGAAAAAAAAAGGAAACATTTTAAAAATAACGTAACATGATTGTCAATGAAAGCCCGTTTCAGTCAGTAAGTCTTATGTGTGTGTTTATGTATGTGTGTATATATATGTAGATGTGTATATGTAGATATGTATATATATGTATATGTATATAAATGTTTATGTGTGTGTGTATATTATATATATAATATATATATATATATATATATATAAAAGACAGCAACAGTTATAACAATGACAACACAATTACATTGACAATCATGTTACGTTATTTTTAAAATGTTTCCTTTTTTTTTCATAACCTCTTTAACACACTACTTCTCCGCTGCGAAGCGCGGGTATTTTGCTAGTATATATATATGTTGTAGCAGTAGAGCGTATTAGTGCTCCCTTGAACCCTCAGGTACCACTCCAAACACCAGGTAAAAGTCCAAGACTCTTTTATTTTCTTATTACACAGTGCACCAAGCCCCCTCCACTCCACACTACTCATAAAATCAATTCTCTATAATAAAGCACAAATAAACACTCCTCCTCTCCCAGACACTTCGCCACCCTACCTCCCAGCTCAGCTCCATGTACTGGGCTTTCCCAGAGTCCTTTATACTCCCTGACCCGGAGGTGTTCCTGCCCAACTGTCCACAAGTCCTTATTCCTTCCGGGTCAGGGTAAACAGTCCTTATCTTCACCCTGGAAGCAAGTCGTTTCTTCCTGTCCCGGGATTATGACGCACTTCCGGGTTATAGGGCATATATGAGTCCACGGGCCTCCCGACAGTGACTCCCAGTGGTCCCCAGGGTATCCAGTAGGGCTGTGTATAAAAACTACATAGTCCATGAGGCCCTGCTGGAATTCGGGGCCCGTCCATGCTGTCGGGAGAGCTCCTCCTGGTGGCCTGGGGGTGAGGGCCGGAATATGAAGCCGGCCATCCTTCACAATGTATATAATTGTAATTAAAACATAAACAAAAAGTGGCCAAGATGGAAAAAGGATGTATAATTATGGTACCAGAATCATTGCAAACAGATCAAACAGCCATTAAGATCTTCTTTGCTATGCCATGGCAGGATGAGACTCAAAATTGCATTTTCAAAAAAAGTGTTGGGATCAGTTTTCTTAGCTCTTTTTCTGCTTCCTCCGTAGAGGTGAAGATGTAGTGCTTGCCTTGAATGTCCACTTTCAGTTCGGTAGGATACAAGAGGCTGTTTCTGATCTCGGCTTTCCATAAAATAGAGACTTCTAATGAAAGTCATTAAAACTTGAATCTAGTCATCAAAGGATTAAAAAAAAAATCAGAGAGTACCGATTCTTCAAACACCTCCATCTTTTCAGCAAGAACTTCATAAGATGGAGATATATAAATGTAGCACTGGCTGAAACTGAACACCTATATTGGAACCAAATAAAAGAATGCTACAAATCCAGAATAACTTGAATAAAGCAAGCAAGTGGTCAGTTTATTAATGCAATAGACGTTTGAAATCTGAAAAGATGGACAAATACAGAGAACATCTAAGGTACAAAATATTTCAAACGAGTAGTGCAAAGTGGAAAGCAAGTATGTAGCACAAGTGAAACTATGCTGAAAGCACTGACTATATCTTGTGAATGGTAAAAAAAGGCAAAGATGAAAAGGTTGATGAGGAAAATATGTTCTCATCACTATTTACATTATCACAAATAGTGAAAGAAACTGGAATTTCTAAAGAAGTGCCTCTCATTGTAGAGTGCTAACGTAAAAGAGAATGAAGCACAGTCTGCATAGCTCAATGAGGGCAGTGAGTCAGGTACAGCATACAAAGCTGTGGGAAAAGAGAGGAGTGCCTGAACTTCAGATGTACATGATTAAGGTATACAAATCTGACAGCTGTGGGTGATTTACCTGCTGCTTGCGTTTGTGTTCAGGTATAGAATATGATATGCATACATATAGTTACACGAAAGGAAAAAGTAATGATATTCTTGGCAGGAGCTTCATAAAACAGCTTAGGAAAGCATAGAAAAAAGTGATAAGCCCACCAGTTTCAAAAGAGCATCAGGTAAATAATAAACCTCACGGCTTTCCTTTTCTACAACCCTCAGATATTGAGGCTGCACTGAGGTCACAGTATGTTGCAAAACACAGCTGAAATTAAATAAAACTGTTTGTTTGGCTTAACTGGAGCATAGTGTGCCACAGCAAAGGGAACATGAGGCAACGCTGTTAACAGGAGAAGAAAACATAAAGCTCTTGTTGTTACAGTCTATAAATGTATGTCATGTCACTTGCAGAAATTCTCAGATGGTTCTGCATTTATGGGGTACTTTGATAAGGGGGATGAGACAGAGTATAGGAGTCAACTGAAGAAGTTTGCTTCTTGGTGCAAAGAGAATTGTCTGCACCCTAACATCAGCAAAACCAAGGAACCGATCACAGACTTTTGCCACACTAAAGAGCATCTACATCCAGTCACTATTCAAGTAGTGGTCGACTGGTGGTCGACTTCTACAAGTACTTGGGGGTCCACATTAATGACAGGTTAAACTGGTCTCAGAACACAGAGGAACTGTATAAGAAAGGGGAGAGCAGACGTTTTCCTTAGTAGAGTGTGTGGGAAGTGACATCCTCTACATGTTCTACAACTCTGTGATGGCCAGTGCGATTTTCTATGCTGTGTTTTGCTGGGCTGGTAACATCACTTCAAGAGAGGCCCACCAAATCAACAAACTAATTAAAAGAGTAAACTCAGTTATAGGGCACATTCTGGACCTCCTGGAGTTAGTAGCTGTCAAGCACGTGTGACTAGGAAAGAGCTGAGTGGACCAAGTGGAGGTAATTACCCGCCAGGCCAGGGGGTGGCAGGGTGCTCTGAATCTACCTCTGTTATATCTACAGGCCAAATACGGGAAAACCTGCCTGATTTGACATCACTTCCAGTTCCAGCGCCCAGACTGACATCACTTCTGGTTCAGCCACCCAGACTGGTGTCACTTCTGTTTCAGGCACCCAGACTAACGTCACTTCCGGTTCAGGCACCCAGACTGACGTCACTTCCGGTTCATGGCATATTTATGGCCTTTTAGAATACCTCATTTTACATGACTTTAGCTGTTTGCCAGCCTAGTTCTTTTTGTAAGGGTGCTACACCAATATATTTTATTTCATATACAGTGTTTAGCTACTCAAATGGACGTGCACCTATCTGTCAAGTCAATGGCCTATTGTTTGCTGATGGTACCACACTGATCAAACTGATGTCAGAATAGGACAGTGAAGAATGGAGATGAAATAGCTGACCAGTATGTGGACTATAAATATTATTAAGATTAAGCTGCTCATACTATTGAAGGTTGAAATAGTTGTGGATTTCAGAAACTCCACACTCTGAGTTCTTTTGCATGACTTTTGTAACTGTCGGTATGGTAAATCATTTAAATTGTTGAGCGCCACAATTTTTCACAATTTCTAGTAGGAGAAAAGCAGAAAAAACACGAATTAAGTAAAAACAAAATGCATATCAATAAAAAAAATGTCCAGTGGTTATCAGGCAATCAATAATTCAGAAATACTTTGCCCACTCAAAACACAAACAGCAAAGAAGATTGTGATTCTGAAAATCCAGGTCACTCAGCAGCTATACATCACAGAGTTGGCAGCTGGGCGGCCACCTCCAAAAGGTTGTCTCTGTGCCATTGTTTCTTTGTTGCAGCATCCAAAGCAGTCAATTTAAAATTTGGACAGTTTCTCATAGTTCCCCTTTCCGCTTCAGAAATGTGGCTTTATAAAGGCTGATGCAATTATTTAACTTACGTTGGAAGAAGTTTTAGCTTTATGCATCATTTATTTATTAGGCAATTGTTTCCTGTTGTTTGTACATAATCTGTACAGCACAGATCGTGAAATACATTTGACCTAGGGGTTAATCCTCATTGAGGAACTACTCTTTGGGCTAGGTCCTACTGTAACAAAGCACACCTTAACTGACACATTCCCTCATTCACTCATAGACACTCTCATTCAGTCATCCACTTATTCACATCACACAAACGTTAAGTTACTTCCGACCTGTCACTATCATTAAAGAGTCCCTTTTAGTGAATCTTATCTGCTACATTGAGGCCCAACAGGAAAACTGAGGCCTTGAAAGCAAGCTACGATCACTGCAGGAAAAAAATCATCCATTTCCTCCAAGCTACATGAAGGCTAATTAAGCACTGTAAAACCTTCACTAATGCAGAGGTATTAAAAAGAGTGCATTATAGGCATTTTGCTGGAGCTTGCAGGTGATGTTATTTAATCTGCAAAACAGGAACATGCTGCATGTCATTTTCATGATTTGGCAGATAATATCCAAAGTTGGATGATTGGGTTCATTGTATATCTAGAGTCAAAAGAATAGACAGGAGCCATAAAAAGGTTTGGGGCAGCCACCTGTATAATGTTTCCTGGCGGCAAAATTGGTTAAATGTATGGTTGTGTACAGATTTGAGTCCAAAGCAGAACTGCCTGGATGGGGCAAAGATGGCAGCTTTAAGGGATGGCAGAGGAAGTGACATCATCGGGACTGGGAGTGAAGTCATTGGGACCATGACTGGAAGTGACGTCTTCGAGACTGGAAGTAGCGTCCTCGGGACCAGAAGTGGCGTCCTCGTGGTCATTACCAGAAATGCCGTCATCAAGGCCAGGTGGGATTTTCCATAACTGGTCTGCAGTGGAAAGAGAGAAAGGAGTAGTGCACCTCGCCGCTGCCTAGTCTAGCATGGAATTATCTTCATTGGTGCCCTTTAGCTGTCTCCCATGTCTACGTGTGTGACACTAGCCATTGATGAATCATAAAACAACACAGATATGGCACAACAATGTTCTTGGGCATTTTGAATTCAGAGTAGAACAGCAGTCATGGGCAGAATGTGAGGGGTAGTCAAGGGTGCTTGAACACCTGCCCTTTTTGCGATTATGAACCTTGCTTTTAAAGGGGATACCTGATGCAAACCTCATGTCTAAGTGCTGACTTGAGGAGCTGAATTCCATTTGTGGCAGAGCATTTTCACCCTGATTTAACAAGAACTTGGGGTGTTGTGGGGGATTCTATTGGTTTGAAGGAATTTCAGAATAACTCTTATAAAAATGATATATACTCATCATTGTCTACAGTATGTATCATATATAAGGTGCATGTACTAAATTTATTAACTGCCATTTTTTTTCAGTAACCAAAAAATGAATGCTACTTTAGATCAATGCAAAAAATTAAAACAGTATAATGTCAATGCCACATAAATTAGTGAATAAAAAAAAGAGGATTCATGATATTTTTTTTAAACAAACTCTTTAAAACTGTTTTTGTAGCAAGCAGATTTGTCAGAGAATCACTTTGTCAGGTTTGTAACATTTGCTGTTGTAAGATTTATGTTAGCATTAGTATATGGAGGGGACATTAGCTGGATAATAACAGTTACTGAAGGTGATATTTAATGGACAAGGGAAATTAATTCAAATTTTAAATGTCAGAAACTCCTGATGGCTTAATGTTCTAAATTTCTCTTTCATTTTGCTCCACCTTTAAAGCTACGTTTATGAGATTAAACTTATCAATTTAAGATGAATTTATTATTTCTTTATTTCCATAAAATAGCCTTTTTAGGTTGTGTATATTATGTTTTAAAAAGCTGGCACCACACATAACAAATTCGTCAAAGACTGAATTCCTAAAAGGAAAAACTTGGTATCATTTTGAATTGTTAGTTTCTGATTTTTTGGCGACTCAGATTATGGCATATGCCTTCTGTTTCCTGGTACTAGTTTCATATACCCTTTTGGGCTTATGATTTACTGCTCTGTTTTCTGACCATGATTGTTTTTACATGTGCAGAGCTTTGTTATTTACTTCTCTTCCCATTTTTCACTCCTGCATGCATTGTAACTTCTCCATGTCATCTCCTGCTTCCGTTTTCTCTGTAAACTGCTGTCTTCTTGTGCACACAGTACAATTACATATACTTTCACTATGTTTATCATCTTTTAGTTGCTAAACTAATGAACGTTACCTTGGCATCAAAATCCCAACAAACAACACAAATTTAGTGTCTGTTAATTAAATTCTGCTGTTTTCAACTGTAAGTCGCAGTGATAGTGCTTCTGTTAAAACTTTAAAAATCATATCATCTGAGCTTTCTGCCTCATGCTTCAGAACATTATGAGCTAATCCACATGAATGTGTGGCCAATGAGAATGTTTTGAAGCTCTATTTACATACATATAATTTTGAAATGAACATGTAAAGTTGAAAGGACAAATGTAGCCATGATGAACACAAAACTTTAATTTTTTTGCATGGCAATTCATGGTGTTGCATTAAAAATTGGTTGATTTACTATCATTTGCAATTCATTCAAATGCATGGCACAAGTTAAACCCTAACCGTAACCCTAAACCTAAACCCTAACTCACAGATGATTGCACACAAGCTCACATCATTCCACTGTCAAAACAAACACAAATCATGTATTGTGATTTCTGAACTAATTCAGAATGTAATAAATGTCAGGATAACAAAAGCCTTTTTTGTCTTGGCAAAGCTGCATGAGTTTATTAGGGTAACCCAAGCAAATTTAGTTTTTTTTTTAAATAATAGATGTGATATCTGCAATCCCACATTGAAATTCAAGTGGTGTATAATTGACGTGGCAAACCTGGAACAAACTGTTTAATTTCATTATGAATGCTCTCCTTGCATTTCTTATTAAAGTGAATTGAGTGCCTTTCCCTCTCAAATACTGATTTTATAGATGCCTGTGTGGTAAACCAGCCCCGGACACAGACAGACAAACTCCGAATGTTCCAAACACACACGTTTTAATTAATACAGTCCGGCACACAACACAGTGCTCTTGCACCAAACACCTTTAGTTCAGTCCTTTCTCTCTTCTTCGGACTTCTCCTTCTGCCTTTCCACCTCTCCTTCTGAGCTTCACCTTCTTCCTCCCAACTCGACATGCCTGCTCAAGGGAGGCAGCTCCTTTTATAATCACCCAGATGTGCTCCAGGTGCTCTGTGACGGCCTTCTGATGGAACTTCCTGGTGTGGCGAAAGTGCGCACCCGGAAGCACTCCGGATATCCCTGGTATTCCTTCCGGCAGCACTTGCAGGTGTGGCAGAAGTGCTGACATCCATGGCTCCTCAATCCTCCGGGCCCCTCTTGTGGTCACCATGGGCCCCAACAGGGTTGAGCTTCCATGCTCGGCTCCCGTGGCCCCCATACAAACCAGGGCGGCTGCCCGCTCATGGTCCAGGGGAGGTGTAGCACAACCCCCGTCCGCCCGCCACACCCAACATTCATAGATTCTACATTATTTTAATATAACTGAAAAAAAATGTGTTCAAGGAGAATGACAAGCAGACAGAGAAAACTTGCCAATGGGCCACCAATTGAAAATCCTTGATGTAAAGTATGCTGTCATGATGATGGCTATTTATTATTCTGCTACTTCTATATTACCATTTTAATACTGGGTGCAGTGTGTAATGCAGTCACCTCACATATCCAGTGTCTTCTTGTTGGTTGTGAGGAGATTGCATGCTCTTCCTGTGTCTGCTTGGTTTTTCCATTGAGTTCTCAAGTTTTACTTTCACATCTCCAAAGATATGCTGGGAGGTTAATTAGCAGTTACATTCTGGCCCTGTTCTGTTGTGTGCATGAGTTGGCCCCGTGTCAGACTGGCATGACTTTGAATTGGTTAAGTGGTTTAGAAAATGAATGGAAGTTTTCAAATCACATAAAAAGATGCTAAGATGGAGTCATACGCCTTGTGTCTGTTCATAATGAATCAACTACCTTTTCAAAAGTATTTCTGCAGAGTTAACGTGGTCAGCAGTAATCAGATACCCATGGCAAACTGATTTTATGCCTTGTGTATGACAGCGTTCTTGAAAGGACATCAAGGACATTATTCGAGCCTGGGCTTTTTACAATATGGGCTTACACAGCTAGTATAGACATAATTGTGTTGACACATTTGTGCATTTGTTTATTATGGGTGTTGCCATTTTGTGTTGTTGTTGGCATGGGTGTTGTCCTTTTGTGCCTAATCACTATGATGATGTGCAGTTGCTAGGTGTGTGCTCACTTGCCTTGTGACCCATGATATAATGGCAGCCATGATATGTGTTTTGCTTTGACTTACAACCTGGTGTTGGTTAAAAGATATAACAAATATCTATCTTTACACCTTACGTACAGTACATCTCTGACTTTCCATTTGCAACACACTAAAAGAAAACATTTCCACATATCTGCTATTCATGTAAAATCCTGTTTGATTGGGCAATTGTCCATTTTGAACATAAGAAGATCAAGTCGTTGAAATGCAGTTATACACAGATTTGAGGGGCTGTTCCTTCATAACATGATAACAAGTTCAAAAATACACAAGGAACTTGGAATATAACGACTGCTTCTGCAGATTATTCTGTTTAGAGTAGTTGTAAGGCAGGTTTAAAGAAAAAGGGGTCAGAAGATGAGATGTAATTGAAATACTGGGCTAAAATTGATTTTTCAAAAGATCAAAACATTCAACTAAACAATTCTTCTAATTTCAAAGCATGAATCAGAAACCAGGAACAGTAAGCTATGAAACACATGGCAAAGGTTTTTCTAGACCATATTCTCAAACTTGGAGAGCTAGGAAGTGAATAGTACAGACCTTTATACATGTCACACAGACCCAGTCATCAAGCAGAGCAACGTCATACTATGCATAAAATAGCGATGCTGCTGCGCAATTCTGAAAAATATGGCATTGCAGATGATGCAAAATTAATTTAGCTAGTTTAAATTTAAGTTCAAAGCAATTTTAACTCACAGAATTGATTTCAACAATAAACAAAATCCCAAATGGGAAGAAAACAAGCATGAAAATGTAAAAACAACCAAATGTCATAACATAAATCAAGTGCAACGAGTTTAGATGATTTGGAAATATAGTGAGCATGGCTCCAGCAACAGGATATGTACCAGGTATGGACCTCTGGGGGAATATTAGTTGTCACACATGTGAAAGGGAGGCACCTGAAGGGCTCAAAAGAAGATAATTCCATGCTGGACCAGAGGGTAGCAGAGTGCGCTGATCCTTTCTCTTTTTCCTTTGCAGACTGACCCTGGGAAATTCAACCTGGGCCTGATGACGTCACTTCCAGTTCCTGCCCAGATGATGTAATGTCCCCTGCCCAGCTTTAAAACCGCCATGTTTTGTCTGTCTTGCCAGTTCTGTCTGTAAAGACCATTGCTTTTTGCCTTTTTTCAACCAACTCTTCAAGTATGTGTGGTGGCCCCAAACCTTTTTGCAGTGTCATTGGCATTAATTTCACATAGGTCACTTTGGAATGATTTCTTATTAGAACCTGAAGACCATTGCAAAGGCTAAGGTGGCCTGGTTGACTCAACAGGATCATTGTCACAGTGTCATAGTGACCATAACCAAAATTATGCAATGGAGAGAGAAGTGAGGAACTGAAACTGTAGCTTCATAATGGCTGAACTACTGGCTAACTGCTTACTGAAGTTCTCTAATATTGGAAATTCCTGTGAGTGCCTGCTTTCTGTAAAGAAAAGAAGATGCAAATGGGATGGTATTGCATTACTGTCACTGCTAAAAGAATTTCATTGTATTATGCATATTGTGGTACTACAGTATACGCACATGACAATAAACCTGAACTTGAACGTAAGCATGGCTTTAGGTGGTGCTTTCAGGTTGCTCATCTGTTTCTGGAGTAGCTGTATAACTGGTTATACGAGGATAAAAGAATAGAAATATTGGAAGTATTGATGCCAAGCAAAAAAAAACAAAACTTCAATATCCAGTAGATTACGCTAGAGGTGGCAAAAATGAAAACTGTGTTATTTTTCAAAGAACCAAGAAAAGAGTTTCAAAGCTCTATATAAAAGACAGCAGTTGAAAAAGAGGCAAAAAACCTAGCCAAGGCCAGTTTGTGTTGAACTGTTTTTTTTAATATAAGATAGTACACTTTTTACAAATTATTCAGTTTTCTTAAAACTCTTTTTATCTCTACAACAATTTGGTTATGTGACTGTATACCTTTGTGTAATATATTTGTCAGCTCTGTATTTACTATTAATATTACTATACTTCCTTAGAAGGCTGGCGTCCTTCAACATCTGCAATATGATGCTGTAGATGTTCTATCAGATGGCGAGCGCCCTCTTCTACGTGGTGGTGTGCTGGGGAGGCAGCATAAAGAAGAAGGACGCCTCACACCTGGACAAACTGGTGAGGAAGGCAGGCTCTATTGTAGGCATGGAGCTGGACAGTTTGACATCTGTGGTGGAGCAACGGGCGCTGAGCAGATTCCTGTCAATCATGGAGAATCCACTGCATCCACTAAACAGTATCATCTCCAGACAGAGGAGCAACTTCAGCAACAGACTGCTGTCACTGTCCTGCTCCACTGACAGACTGAGGAGATTGTTCCTCCCCCAAACTATGCGACTCTTCAATTTCACCCGGGGGGGGGGGGGGGGGAAAAATTAACATTATACAAAGTTATTGTGTGTTTTACCTGCATTTTTATCACTCTTTAATTTATTGCTTTTTATCAGTATGCTGCTGCTGGAGTATGTGAATTTCCATCCATCCATTACCCAACCTGCTACAGTGCATCCGGAAAGTATTCACAGTGCATCACTTTTTCCACATTTTGTTATGTTACAGCCTTATTCCAAAATGGATTAAATTCATTTTTTTCCTCAGAATTCTACACACAACACCCCATAATGACAATGTGAAAAACGTTTACTTGAGGTTTTTGCAAATTTATTAAAAATAAAAAAACTGAGAAAGCACATGTACATAAGTATTCACAGCCTTTGCCATGAAGCTCAGAATTGAGCTTAGGTGCATCCTGTTTCCCCTGATCATCCTTGAGATGTTTCTGCAGCTTAATTGGAGTCCACCTGTGGTAAATTCAGCTGACTGGACATGATTTCGAAAGGCACACACCTGTCTATATAAGGTCCCACAGTTGACAGTTCATGTCAGAGCACAAACCAAGCATGAAGTCAAAGGAATTGTCTGTAGACCTCCGAGACAGGATTGTCTCGAGGCACAAATCTGGGGAAGGTTACAGAAAAATTTCTGCTGCTTTGAAGGTCCCAATGAGCACAGTGGCCTCCATCATCCGTAAGTGGAAGAAATTTGAAACCACCAGGACTCTTCCTAGAGCTGGCCGGCCATCTAAACTGAGCGATCGGGGGAGAAGGGTCTTAGTCAGGGAGGTGTCCAAGAACCCGATGGTCACTCTGTCAGAGCTCCAGAGGTCCTCTGTGGAGAGAGGAGAACCTTCCAGAAGGACAACCATCTCTGCAGCAATCCACTAAGCAGGCCTGTATGGTAGAGTGGCCAGACGGAAGCCACTCCTTAGTAAAAGGCACATGGTAGCCCGCCTGGAGTTTGCCAAAAGGCACCTGAAGGACTCTCAGACCATAAGAGAGAAAATTCTCTGGTCTGATGAGACAAAGATTGAACTCTTTGGTGTGAATGCCAGGCGTCACGTTTGGAGGAAACCAGGCACCGCTCATCACCAGGCCAATACCATCCCTACAGTGAAGTATGGTGGTGGCAGCATCATGCTGTGGGGATGTTTTTCAGCGGCAGGGACTGGGAGACTAGTCAGGATAAAGGGAAAGATGACTGCAGCAATGTACAGACACATCCTGGATGAAAACCTGCTCCAGAGTGCTCTTGACCTCAGACTGGGGCGACGGTTCATCTTTCAGCAGGACAACGACCCTAAGCACACAGCCAAGATATCAAAGGAGTGGCTTCAGGACAACTCTGTGAATGTCCTTGAGTGGCCCAGCCAGAGCCCAGACTTTAATCCGATTGAACATCTCTGGAGAGATCTTAAAATGGCTGTGCACCGACGCTTCCCATCCAACCTGATGGAGCTTGAGAGGTGCTGCAAAGAGGAATGGGCGAAACTGGCCAAGGATAGGTGTGCCAAGCTTGTGGCATCATATTCAACAAGACTTCAGGCTGTAATTGCTGCCAAAGGTGCATCGACAAAGTATTGAGCAAAGGCTGTGAATACTTATGTACATGGGATTTTTTTTATTTTTAATAAATTTGCAAAAACCTCAAGTAAACTTTTTTCATATTGTCATTATGGGGTGTTGTGTGTAGAATTCTGAGGAAAAAAATGAATTTAATCCATTTTGGAATAAGGCTGTAACATAACAAAATGTGGAAAAAGTGATGCGCTGTGAATACTTTCCAGATGCACTGTATATCCTAACTACAGGGTCACGGGGGTCTGCTGGAGCCAATCCCAGCCAACACAGGGCGCAAGGCAGGAAAATAACCCCGGGCAGGGTGCCAGCCCACCGCAGTGCAATGTGAATTTCCCCTTGGGATTAATAAAGTATCTATCTATCTATCTATCTATCTATCTATCTATCTATCTATCTATCTATCTATCTATCTATCTATCTATCTATCTATCTATCTATCTATCTATCTATCTATCTATCTATCTATGGAATAACACTTTACATGCATCTGAGGTTAGATTAATACATTGGGTTTATTATTATTTATTCATTTTACTGACACCTTTAACTAAGGTAACTTACAACATTTGAGATAAAGTTAATTACATTTCTTTGGTTTATCCAATTGGAACACAGGTAAATAAGGGGACTTGCCTGTGATCACACGGTGTCAGTAGCAGCATTTGAACCCACCACCTCAGGGTCTGAAGTCCAACCCCACACTGCCTGTTTATATTCTGCTAACTGTGGTTCCCCGTGTTACCTGAATCTTATATGAAAACGTTTCTTCTAAATTTTACGTTACAGTTGCCAGAGCAAGTGTCAGGGAATTGTTGCCATTCAAAACAGAGGTTTAATTTAATGGGAAGAGAAAAATCCATAGTATAAACATGAATTATCCTTTAGTGGATCCCATTTTAAATCATGGCAATTTGTTATGGCCTAAAGTCATTCCAGTCAGAATGTCATCCAATAAGCTTTAATTGTAGCTTCTGATATCATAAAAGAGGGACTGCAGTTCTTGACAACAGGAACCCAAAAAACATCAGGTTCACTTTGTCCTACCTATTAGCCTACATCATAAGTTGGATTACCCTTGATGTATCCTTTAATTTTCATGAAAATATGATCAGTCATTTTTGGGTGATGCTGGAACAGACATACAAATATACATACCGTACATATAAACAGGTACCAAGTTTCCTTTATCTGTATAAATATGTATTAGCATTTTCTGACTTTGACCATGTATTATCTCCTAAGTCTACTGTAAAATTAAAGTGAAAAAATACTGTAAATAGGCTAATTAAGATCAATGATCACAATTGTTCTAAGATTTGGATCAGCCATGGATTTGTGACTACTGGTTAGCAGAACCCATCTTCAAATATTACATAAACAGTGCTGAGCAGGTTTTGGTGGTGCTGCAAAAGTGATAGATTATGCTTGCAATACCAAATAAAATAAAAATAAAAAACTCGATAGTGCAGTCATTGCCATGACAAAAGTAATGAGGGTAATGCTTAATTAAAGAAAAAAGTTTAAAGTAGTGAACAAGAATCCAACAAACCCAAGTTTGCTGCTAACTGTTGTGAAAGGGAGCGTCCTGGATACAGGCAGGCAGACACATTTAAAGTCATCACCACACGTTTATTATACACTAATATATACAAGTCTTAAGTGCACCACACCAACAAACCCCCACCGTCTCCCAAAGTCCTGGCTCCTTCACTGGCCGTCTCTCTTTCCTTCACACAACACACTCGGCCTCTCCTTGCCACCTCCTCTCTGACCTCGTCCACCTCCTCACCCGACTCCAGCCTTGATTGTAGGAAGGCGGCTCCTTAAATAGGCAGGCGACTGCGGACCACACCCGGCCACCTGCCACACTGTACACTACCATCAAAACCTGTGTGGCCGCAGCCGTGCTTCTGCACTTGCTAACCTGAGCTGCAGCCAAGGACCCCATGGACTACGGGGACACTGAAATTAATCAGGGATGTATGGAGAAAATGTGTGCTCTTTGTTTTTCCACTACCAATCGCACACACATTGTCATCCTTGAGTATACTGTACTGGTTGTACTTGAACTGCAGGTGTTGACAGATGGCACGTGTTGGAGAGGAGAGCTGAATAAGGGCTGTCAGAGCAGAAAGTGAATGAAGAAGAAAGTGATTTGTAATATTATAATAGTAACAGTTCTTCTGCAATAACCAGTGACAGCATTACAGATTCTAGCTCAAGTGATAGTGAAGCACATGAAAGTGATGATTTCGCATAAATGTTAGACAATGATGCCACTTCTGAATGGGTGTTGTGTAACAAGAGTGCTGAGCAACTTTCAAAGCTCCAGTTCACTGATCTCAAGAGTGTAAAACAGATTTATCAGATACTGATTGCCCTGTTTAGAAAATTTCAGTCTGTTCATAAATGACATAACATACTAGTTTTTCCATGGTTCCCTCCAAACACCTAGGTGGGACCCACACAATAATTCAAGCCCAGAGACTCCTTGCATCTTAAGTCTGTCTCTGTGTGTGTCACTATTTTTCTGTGCATAAATCACATTATAGTATTTCATACAACTTACTCTGATCCCAAGAAACCCCCACTACCCTATTAGGGAGGAAAGACTTAACCCCCACTACCCTATGGTCAGAAGTACCCCTGTGTAAAATTTCAAGATTGTGTGTTGAAAACTAAGGTTGTGCATAGACAAAGCAAAAGAAAATCTTTATATATAATACGCTACCGTGGCTGTTCGTTTGTCTGTCCAGGACTTTAAATCAGCTGTAGCTCACAAACCATTTGATCTATTGACCTGAAATTTGGTACACATATAGAGGTGCTGGTCATAAAAATTAGAATGTCATGACAAAGTTGATTTATTTCAGTAATTCCATTCAAAAAGTGAAACTTGTATATTAGATTCATTTATTACACACAGACTGAAGTATTTCAAATGTTTATTTCTTTTAATGTTGATGATTATAACTGACAACTAATGAAAGTCCCAAATTCAGTATCTCGGAAAATTAGAATATCAATTAAGACCAATGCAAAAAAAGGATTTTTAGAAATGTTGGCCAACTGAAAGGTATGAACATGAAAAGTATGAGTATGTACAGCACTCAATATTTAGTTGGGGCTCCTTTGGCCTGGATTACTGCAGCAATGCGGCGTTGCATGGAGTCGATCAGTCTGGGGCACTGCTCAGGTGTTATGAGAGCCCATGTTGCTCTGATAGTGGCCTTCAGCTCTTCTGAATTGTTGGGTCTGGCGTATTGCATCTTCCTCTTCACAATACCCTATAGATTTTCTATGGGGTTAAGGTCAGGCGAGTTTGCTGGCCAATCAAGAACAGGGATACCATGGTCCTTAAACCAGGTACTGGTAGCTTTGGCACTGTGTGCAGGTGCCAGGTCCTGTTGGAAAATGAAATCTGCATCTCCATAAAGTTCGTCAGCAGCAGGAAGCATGAAGTGCTCTAAAACTTCCTGGTAGACGGCTGCGTTGACCTTGGACCTCAGAAAACACAATGGACCAACACCAGCAGATGACATGGCACCCCAAACCATCACTGACTGTGGAAACTTTACACTGGACCTCACGCAACGTGGATTCTGTGCCTCTCCTCTCTTCCTCGAGACTCTGGGACCTTGATTTCCAAAGGAAATGCAAAATTTACTTTCATCAGAGAACATAACTTTGGACCACTCAGCAGCAGTCCAGTCCTTTTTGTCTTTAGCCCAGGCGAGACGCTTCTGACGCTGTCTCTTGTTCAAGAGTGGCTTGACACAAGGAATGCGACAGCTGAAACCCATGTCTTGCATACATCGGTGCGTGGTGGTTCTTGAAGCACTGACTCCAGCTGCAGTCCA
The DNA here is from genome assembly GCF_900747795.2 of Erpetoichthys calabaricus. Taxonomy (NCBI): domain Eukaryota; kingdom Metazoa; phylum Chordata; class Cladistia; order Polypteriformes; family Polypteridae; genus Erpetoichthys; species Erpetoichthys calabaricus. Next base: position 41,285,473 of record NC_041410.2, read on the forward strand.
CTCTTTGTGAATCTCCCCCACATTTTTGAATGAGTTTTGTTTCACAATCCTCTCCAGGGTGCGGTTATCCCTATTGCTTGTACACTTTTTTCTACCACATCTTGTCCTTCCCTTCGCCTCTCTATTAATGTGCTTGGACACAGAGCTCTGTGAACAGCCAGCCTCTTTAGCAATGACCTTTTGTGTCTTGCCCTCCTTGTGCAAGGTGTCAATGGTCGTCTTTTGGACAACTGTCAAGTCAGCAGTCTTCCCCATGATTGTGTAGCCTACAGAACTAGACTGAGAGACCATTTAAAGGCTTTTGCAGGTGTTTTGAGTTAATTGGCTGATTAGAGTGTGGCACCAGGTGTCTTCAATATTGAACCTTTTCACAATATTCTAATTTTCCGAGATACTGAATTTGGGACTTTCATTAGTTGTCAGTTATAATCATCAACATTAAAAGAAATAAACATTTGAAATACATCAGTCTGTATGTAATGAATGAATCTAATATACAAGTTTCACTTTTTGAATGGAATTACTGAAATAAATCAACTTTGTCATGATATTCTAATTTTATGACCAGCACCTGTACAACGTGACGTCTACTATCCGCTTTCAGGGTGATGATTGACCTCCAAGGTTATTCTTCTTTTTATTTTTATTTTATTGTAGAATCAACTCTCGGCACCGCACAGCAGGGTGGTTGTGTGGCACATGCGTACAAGCGTCATTTTCATCCCTACCACCTTCGCTGTCACTACCTCTACCTCTTCATATCTTAAATCATTCTTGAGGTAGATTGAAGACTTAAGTGCCAGCTTAAGTGAAAAATTAAAGAAAACGTACTAAGTAATTGCAACACAAACGTTGACTTAATTAGTTTTAACACAAAGAGATGCCGACGAAAGAAGACACTAAGGTGTAGAAAAGAAGAGCTACTCAGGAAGCAGCAAGCGCATCAACCTCTGAGCAAATGAATGCTAAATGTAGAGAGAAAGAAAGAGTATGAAAACTATGAATGCTCAAGTCAAGTGTATTCACTGCACGTTATTGTGCAGTGTGCCATTACTGGTAGAACATATTACAATATATCTGATGAACTGTTTTATAAATATTTCTTGGTAATTATTTAAGGGACATAAACATTTTGGGCTCATTAATCATTTAGTCTTGAACTAGTTCTAGAAAATGTAAGAAAGTATTTGTAGCCAATGCCTTCTTTAGTAAAATGCGTCAAGTATGGCAGGTAGTGCAGTGTAGTGGTTAAGGCCAAAGGGTTACCAATGCAGTCCCCGATCTCTGAAGTACTGTATGACCTCGAGCAAGTCATTTATATTCCTGAGCTCCAATTTTAAAAATGTATTTCAACACTTGTTCTGCATCCTTGTAAGCTACTTTAAATTATGATGCAAGTTAAAATAAATACTAAAAATCAATACAAACAGTTTTGAATGGAGGATGCTACTCTAAAGCTTTGTGTGCTTTCTCTCAATTTAAATGCTTAGATTAATAAGACATACAGTATCTTACAATGGAAGGCAATCTTTCCAGAGTTTGGGAATGTTATTTCTAAAAGTCCTATTTCCTGGATTGCTTTTATTTACAGGAAAATGTTTAAGAGCACTTGCATCTTAATTTGGTGTTTACAAATTTTCCTTTTTTGTAATCAATGCATTCAAATTTAGCCTTCATCTTCATCATCATACAAGGACTAAGATTATTCAATTAAATTCATTCATCTATTTTCAAACCTGTGTAATGCAGTTCAGGATTACTGGGTACCAGTTTCTTTTGGGGCAGCACCAGGCACAATTCACCTAATCCATTTTTTCGACTGTGAGAGAGAAAGCAGAACAAAACCCACGCGGATCCATATGCAAACTCCATGCAGGGAGCATCTGGGATGCAAACCCCAGACTCCTTACTACGAGACAGCAGCACTACCACTTCGTACCTGCTGCTTCCCCAAAAGAAAGTGATTCCCAGTAACCTTTGACTGGATTAAGCAGGTCTGAAAATAGATAGATGAATTTAATTGAATAGTTTCAGTCCCTTGTATGAAGAAGATGAAGGGTAAATTTGAATGCATTGATTACATTAAAGGAAAATGTGAAGCCATTTTAAAGGAGAGGTTGACATGCTTTAATAGCCTGAACAGACAGATTCTGAATGTGAAAGGAATGAAGAACATAAAACATGATACCACTTGGAACTGAATTTGGCACACTTTCTATACAGTATAAAATTGCAATATAACATTTATTGATTGAAAGATGCCTAAGATATGAAATCAGAGAGTGATTTATGTACAGAATGAAGAAATTGCTGACTCCCATCTTTATTTCATGCTGTGCTGTTAAAAGTCCTGGCTCCTAGAAACCATGGATTCTGGCACTTCAATCAATCAATTGCTTCAGTTGTGTATTTGCGGCTCCTCGTCGGTTTTGTTTTGCAGACGTGCTCGCCTCCATTGTCTGTCAGCAACTAAGCGAGTTGTTCTCTCCTCAGAGGTTTCGTCTTGCCAATGTGCTCACCTCGCTTGTGTATCAGTAGCAGAGATTTCACTTTGGTGACAGAGTCACTTTCTTTGCACTTCACGCTGTAGCCTCGCACTTCCGGGATGGACAAACAGACGCACAAACTTCCAGACATAGATGTTTATATGTAAGATTGTAATAACAATGTTATTAGAAAATATTACATTTACTTAAACCTGTTTTCAAAAATCTAATTTTATTAATTGTTATTTATGTCTTCACTGCGGTGGGTTAGTACCCTGCCCGGGATTGGTTCCTGCCTTGTGCCCTATGTTGGCTGGGATTGGCTCCAGCAGACCCCTGTGACCCTGTGTTCGGATTCAGCGGGTTGGAAAATGGATGGATGGATGATTTGATCATTTCTGCTGCAATGAAATCTTTTTAAGCCACTTTAGATCCAGTGCTCTTAAAGGATTGTACTTCCAGTTTGAAAATTGATAAAAAAAACAAACAGATAATATTTCTATTTGGCCTAAATCACTTTCCTTTGTTTAGTATTGTGGGTACAATAGCTTATTACAACAATCTCATCATTTGTTATTTCCAACGCTATATATGAGATGAAACAAAAAAGGCTGAAGATGCTATTAGCAGGGAATTCAACAGTTGTCAAATATAATATATTGAAAGCATTTTTTTATTCTATAAGTTTCTTTTGAAAAAAGCAAACTTGGCATCACAATAAGTATTCAGTGCACAGTTTTTGCCATGCTTTACCCACTGGCATTAAAATAAGGTCTTCTCCAAAGCAGGATTCAGCACATCACTGTTGAAGGGAAGGAGGTCACCTGCAGGGTGATGGGAAAGTAGGACCCATACTCCCCTATTTCTTAATAAATACAGTGAAGTTAATAATTGAAGGCAATATCACAAGGTCCAATCATAACTCGTTTATAAAAGCTTTGTTCAAGACAGAAAAAACTCTTAGATACCACATTCATGTCAACTCATATCTGCCAGCAATTACACGAATGTTTTCAGAATTGCATATTAATTAATTTAAAATGTCTTCTTACATGAGAGTAGCCACATCACAACTCTAGACAAAGTCTCAAATTTTGCTGGAAAGCAAGAAGCTACTAACATTAGCCTAAACAAATAAATGACAATTTAAATGCTATTGGGGCAAATTAGTGGTTAGATAACCAAATGGACATGACAGACTTGGTGGTCTGATTTGTGAATATTCCTATGTTCTTTTCCTCTTAAGCTTATTTAATGTGAAATGCAATAAACAACAAGACAAGTGAAAACACCAATATGAAGATGCTCAATAAGATATTGATCCTTCACCCACCTATAGAACAGCTTGAATGTGAGGTGACTCAGAAAAACATCAGTCTTTGGAATTCTGTTGGAGGACTGGAGTTCCGTTCTTACAAAAGAAAGCAAATCAATTCATAGCATGAAGTATTCTGTATGAAATGTCATTCTAGGATCTATCATCAAATCCTTGTAACCGACCACACCCTCATGCAGAGACTTTATGAATAAACACGCAAACTCTCATCTGACCAGATGATTTGGTTTCTATTACTTCAAACTTTTCCCTTCACATTTTAACACTGTCCTGGTTGACACTAACATGAATGTGTTGGCTCTTGCTGAAACTACAAATGACATTTCCTTTGTTCAACAAGTGTGCAAGTGGATAGGGTGGGTGACTTGAGCTGACAAAGGGTCTATAAAGGAATATTTTGGACAGAATCAAATTAAATTCACCAATCAAAAAACAGTAGTTGCTAGAGCCCACCCTCAGAACTTTAATGGGGTGAAAATAACAGTTTTCATTTCAAGCTAAATTTCATGTTGTGTGTGAAAATTGCAAATTAAATAATTAAATAAATACATAAAGAAATAAACAACAAAAACATATTTCATGGCACATTTATTTATTTATACTCACTGTGAAACAGCCTCGACACACACAAAAAGGTTTGGGGCAACCACCCATATATTGTCCCTGGCTGCAAATGGGTTTTGATAATGCATTCATTTGCATGGTTCAAGTGCTGAGTCGAACTGATTTGATTAGAAAAGATGGCGGCTTTATAAGCTGAAAGACGGAAATGATGTCATCAAGAGCCGGAACCGGAAGTTATTTTAGTCTGGATGCCGGAAACCAGAAGTGACATCATCCATGGCACTGGAACCGAAAGTGACGTCATTGGTGGGGTGTCTGGTAGGTTTTCCCATATCTGGCCTACAGAGATAAGGATAACCCACAATACTAACCACACCCTGGCCTGGCGGGTAATTACCTTGACTTGGTGCACTCAGCTTCCTCTTATTCGCACATATCATTGAGTTTTTAATTATTGCCACATTTTTCAATATACAGTGGAACCTCAGGTCACAAACGTCTAGGACCACGTACAAATCGGGTTACGACCAAAAAGTTCGCCAAACTTTTGCATCTGTTCACAGCCACACACTTGGGTGACGAACAAGCCAGTTTCCCTTCCGGTTCGTATGCGCCGATGATTTCCGCACATGTTCAGTCTCTCCCTGTGCATTTCCTGTGCAGCGAGCGAGCTAGAGAGAGAGAGCGAACGAGAGAGTGTGAGAACGCAAACGAGTGAGAGAGAGAGCGAGAGAGAAAAAGAGCCTGAGTGAGCGAGCGAGAGAGAGAGAACAAGCAAGAGAGAGAGACAGAGAGAGCACGAGCGAGCGAGAGAGCCTGAGCAGAAGAAGTAAACATTACAGAAGAAGTAAGTAAACATTTAGTTTACTATTACACTGTGCATTCTATGGTATAATTAACTATGTTTGTGCTTAAAAATCTTTAAAAAAATGTATATTTACATACAGCTCGTATGGTCCGGAACGGATTAATTGTATTTACATACAATCCTATGGGGAAATTACTTCGGGTCATGACCAAATCAGGTTGAGACCAGAGTTTTGGAGCGAATTACGGTCGTGACCCGAGGTTCCACTGTACTGCAAAAGAGGAGACACAACAGATTTAATGATTTGGAGAGCACCACCCCGGATGAACCCTGTATAATAGTTTTCATCACAGAAATCAATGCAAAGACGTCTTTACATACACAAGTTCAAAACAGAACTGAAGTCGGATATTGGCCCACTTTGTTATATAGGTCTTTGATAGGAAAGGGAGGGTCCAGGAGGGTGGACAATGTTAGTAATATCAGCACTGGAGTGGCAGTTAGGCTTCTGCTCTGCAGAGGGAGGAAGAGAGAAGGAATTAAACTACAGCACCAACCCCTGGTTCAGTGGGTTATTACCATCACCTGAGCCCTTAAGCTGTCCCCCATGCACACGCGTATGACAATATTTATTTATTTATTTAATGAATTAATTTTGTCTGAAATATCTTTCCATAAGGTGCAATCAGTGCAAAAGTAGCAGCAACTTAAGCAAACTTAGTCCTGCAGTTCCCTTCTTCATGTGGTGCTGAAGCCTCTAGGAAGGCTACATCTATTAAAACTTTATAATTGGCAAACAGAAAGACAGAGATTTTATGGAGCTACTTCCAGTTTAAATTCAGTAACCAGTTTTGGATCCAGGAATTGGATGGGGAACTCCATGGGTAGCTATGTCAGGGTATCCTCCAGTACCTCCCAACCTTCTGTAAAAGAGCCAGGCAACATACCAACTACTTATTCATGACAACAAGGAGCAGGGAGTTATGCATTATATGACAGGTTGTCTATAAATAAAAATAAAAATTAAATTTTTCATTTATTTTATTCAAATTGATTTGTATGCTATTGATTACCAGTCAATCAAATGTAAATTTTAATAGAGCAATTAACTTTAAGATTAGAGTATTACATAGCAAAAGATTGGTCAGTGTCAGCTTTAAAACCCACAACTATCTATCACCTCCCCTGCTTCAAGCTTCCATGCATTATAAATGTCACATTTGTTCTTTATTTAGACATAGATGTACAGTTATAAAAAAATACCAAAAACCTGTCAAGTATAAGGTACAGTTCAAACTTTCCTCTTTACATCCCCCCTTACTCCAGTAATTTAAAAATGTAATCAACATTAATTTCAATAGGAAAAAATGCATGCACCCCAAAATTGACACCCATTTTTTATTAGAATAATACAAAGTTTTTTTAAAAACAAACACAATTGCATCAATTGTTAATAGTATTTATCCAAGGGATTTTTCCTTCACTAATGACTTAATAATATGGCTGTTTACCAGCGCTCCCATTAAGACTGCTTAAAGATACAGTTCATGCAGTGTCATTTGCTGTGAACTGCCTGGCGAAAGTGGTTTTGAGTGAAAAGATGACGTAAACGGGAAAGATGAAGAGAAAGGAGCTCAAAGTGTATGTTTCATACAGTATGTTGGAACAAGAATGGTGACACCTTGGACCAAAAGCATAATACCTGTGTGAAAATGCCACATTGATTTTCTTGATTTTGAAGAAGATGCCTCATAACATAAAAAGCATTAAATGAAACATGATTGAAAGGTTGCAACTGGAACCTCTTGTTTCTTAGAGGATGCCTGTATATCTTATTATTATCTTGCCAGCAGCAACTGGATGGTTTAGGAGTGGTCTTAATGACTACTGATGCTGCTGTCAACTGTCGGTTTAGTGACAATTTTTATGACACTGTTGCATAGTGTTTTTGTAGTTAGCATTGCATGTTTTGAGGTATTGTTACTGTATATAAAATTTTTATTTTTTTGATTAACATAAAGTCAGTCATAATATGTAATGATTAATAACAAACCATTGAGCCTCTTTAGTATTTATCAGGGGTTGGTGTTGAGTATTAATTGCCTTTCTCCTCTGTCTAGAGAACCTCTGAAGAAAAGACTACCTAAACCAATCACTTCCACCTGTCCCTGACCTCAGTTCCAGCCCCCCGCTGATGACATCACTACCGGCATCCTCAGATGACCTCACACCAGTTCCTTCCTAGAAACACGCCCATCCTCTTCTTTTGCTATAAAAGCCTGCTATGCTCACTTGCTATCAGTCCCAGTTTTTGGAACTCTGGGATCAGCCTCTATAGACTACTCTTCATGCTGCACAATACACAGGGTGGATTCCCAACTCTTTTTGTTTTGTTGTGTGCTTTATTACAGTGGCGTAGTCGGCATAATACAGTTCCAAAGATGACTGGGGAGCAGGATCTGAAAACCATGCTGTCTGTCAACATTGCCAATCTGGAGAGGTTGAAGGTTGAGATTGGTAAGACGCAAACTCAACTCGCAGAGTCAGAGGTGTGGGAAGCTGCTAATGTGGTGGTCCAGAAAGAACAGGTCTGGGCTCCGTCCCAGGTATTATTGCCATAACTCAAGAGTGATGATATCAAGAAATATTTCCTAATTTTCTAGCACACTGCTGCCTGACATCACTTGGTGCAAGCGAAGTGGGCTAACATATTGACATCGTATTTGAAGGGTCACAGTGGGCCTATTACGATCTCCCAGAGGAACAGGCCACCGATTATGACACCCTGAAGGCTGAGGTCTGAAAAATGTATGGCATATCCTTAGACCAGCAGGCAAGGGAATGGTGCAGCTGGAAATTTGGCCCTTAGCAACTCACCCACCAGTGTGCAAACCTTTGAGATCTGGAGCAAAAGAGGGCGCTCGCTATGTGAATGACATGAGGAAGGTGGTAGAACAGCTCGCCTGTGACATCTTCGTGAATGACCTCCCTGATTATCTTGCCCAGCTGATCTGAAGGAAGCCTTATAAAAACATTAAGGCTTTAATTGAGGTTTTTGAGCGACACTGGGTGTCCTGCCAATCCGAGAGGTCAGAAAAGTCCACTCACCAAGCCCGACAAGGACGTGTTTCTCACACTGAGTCCACCCATCGCAGCATGGAGCTCATGGTCAAACCCCTGGACAAGCCACCAAACCTCCCGCCCTGTTTCTAGTGAGCCAATGGACTGCGGTTCAGCCAAAGGAGAAAGGTATTGTGCTTGCGCTAACTCTGTGTTGCTTCCCTATACAGGAGTGGTGTTGGTAAATGGGCACAAGGTGACAGTGATGTTCAATTCCAGGAGTAACATCTCCATTGTTGCTTGCCATTTGGTATTGACAGTGGTTGAAAAGTAAGACCAGTCTAGCCTGTTTTCACGGGGAAACTCATCAGTACAGGTCCGCCTTATGTGTGATTCATTGGGAAGGAATATTAGGAAAGATCACTGCAGTTGTCCTTCCTGATTCTCCTTATCCAGTCATTCTAGGGCGAGATTGGTCTAATAATAAAAGTGGTGTACCCATACCCTCTCCTAATTCTAAATTTGCGCTACTAATGGGTGGGGATGTCTCATCTGTGACTGCCTCCATGCCATGTTTATAGTCAGCATTGAGGAGTCACGTGGCTACTCTGTGTGACATAGTGGAACCTGCGAGGGCGCCACTGGAAAGGGAGTCCGACAACAGTGTGGTGCGGCAGGCAGAAGCTCTGCCCAGTGAGGTTGGCCCTGGCCCTCTTTTATTTTTACACTTCCAATTTAGGTAAATGCCGTACTCCTTTAAAAGGGAGCAATGGATCCTCTCAAGTTTGCCAAGAATGCAGTTGACTTAGCAGACGGCCAACACACACAACATCCCATACCTCAGGGACCCCACTTGTACTCCAGAACAACCTACTTTACCAGGTAACAGAGCATGGTGGGAGGTGTGGATGTTGTTGTTAGTGTACCAGATCAGCTGGCAACAGGTTTGTGAGCTAACATACACCCACCTCCTAGGCGCCCACTTGGGGGCAGAGAAAACATTGGAGAGAATTAAGCTCTGATTTTATTGACCGGGAACCAGGCGAATCAAATATGTAAGTATACAGTAGAATAAAGTGACAGTTAATTCAGAGGTAAAGAGTGAACAGTAACAGGCAACATCTAAGAAAGCCAGTGAGGAATTATAGACTAAGAAGGCCAAAGAGGTAGACAAACTAGTAAAAGGACATGAACACTAAGCAGCAGAGATGAGAGAGAGGATCAGAGCAAAGTAATAATAAGTATAGTTTGCAAAATTGTCAATTTCACCTGAGATGAATGAGACCTGTGGATCAAATTTAACAGGACAGAGTTTAAAGAGTTAGCATTCTACCAGATATTCCTCTTGCATTCATTGCACAGAATCTTGGCAGAGTGGAACATGTTGAAAATATTATCTTAATATTCATTCAGAATGGCTCAATCTGAAACTTTCCATTGCTTGGCTTCTGATTAAGCATTTTTAGTTTAGTCTGCTTCCTGTGTGCTGGAACTTAAGGGAATTCTACAGGCAATACTTGAATAGAAGTAAGAAGTAGGAAAGATGTAGTACAGTGTGAAACATGCTAAAAGAGTCAAAATAATTTGTGGAGTTCAAGAAAAGGTCAATAAACCTTAACAGTTACACAAGAATGTTTGCTGTTATGCCAAAGCAGCTCCCTTATTTGTATTCAGAATTTGAAAAAAAAACTTGTAGGCACTGAGGTTGCAATAAGGTCAGCTGTTAAACAACCAAAAACAACTCTTGTCTGGCACAGAGCAAGAACAGAATTACTTACTAAAAACAACGCAGAACTATAGCCCGACATTTCCAGTTCATCTTTCCAAATGCAGCTATGCGCACTAAACTTTAACAATTACCTTTCAATTCAAAGCAAAGCACACAAGGAAGTCAAATTGTTTCTAATCACTGCCATTCCTTCTTGTCCTGGTAGCATTTTCTTAACATAGAGTGACAGAGAAAGAACCTCGCCAATCTGGCAAAGCTGAAGATTGCTTAATTAGCGTATTTGTTACTAGAATGAAATCAGACAACTACTTGGTTTGAACGGAGGATTAAGTTTGCTAGCAGAGACGGCTTCCTTATCACCTATTTCAATAATGTTTAGATGTCCAGCGGAGTTTTTCTAGAGAGGTATAACTGCTCAACATTAATATTAGGGACATGTCCAAAAGCATCTTCATTCAGTGAAAGCATCAAAAGACAATTAAACCAAGTTTGTATGATGGTGAATTGAGAGTGGTTTTAATTGATATATAGTATACCATAGAAATACGATCAGTATTCAGCTATTTTCTTCTATGAGATACTGCACATAATTTTTGGAATTAGAGATCAACCACAAGGCAAGGTAAACATTTCATAATTGACGTTGCATATAGAAGTTGAAAAGAAGGGTAAACAAATGAAAGAAATGAAGAAGCTCAACATTTGAGCATATTGGTTGATCTGCGTATGTGAGATGCAGTACCCAACATGCACCGTGAGGCCTAAAATAATTACACATAGTCACATGCACACAGCTGCTTAATTGCTTTGCTTGCTTCAACACTGTTATTAGCTATAATTGCACCTTGTTTCATGTGTTTTGTCACTTACCTGAGTTGAAATTTACACTGTCTTAGGGCGGGAGGTTGGGGGAAGGGTGGCTGCTTCTTGTAATTGGAGCCAAAGGAATGATTTGTGGGGGTGTAGGACAAAATGTGGAGTGGAGTTTTTCAGTAATTAGTAAAGCTAGGCTAAAAAAAAACAAAAATCATTAATTATGCAGTCATAAATTTAACTGATTTGCCTGAGACACTTTCTACAGTATGGATCAAGGAGTATTAGGATACCATGTACTTCACGTAAGAAGAAAAAGCTAACAGACACAATGGTTGTGAGTAAATGATAAAAATTGCTTTTTTTTTGTTTTAGAAATATTTTCTTAATTACAAGATTTAAGATCACACGACATACAAACCATTCCCAATCTGAGCAATGACTTCAAGGCTGATTTATTTTTATATATACAACATATGTTACAGATATGCAGTTCTTGGCACTAATGTCTGTTTTTTCTTTCAGTAGCCACAATGCAGGTTGATGCTGGGCAAACAAAAAGACTTCAACCACAGCATTATACCATATACATTATTTTTTAAGTGTCTAACAGGCTCAATTGTCGTGATCTGAGATGCCCTACCGTTTTAGCAATCTGATTGGAATGAAGAAGTACATCACTGTTTATGGCACCAATGGCACAGAAGAAACAGAATCTGCACCCACCTCTTCACTAGCTTCACTAGTAAATTTAGTGATTCATGTATCCACATGAGAACCTAAAAAAAATCTGTGATATTAACAGGCTGTATTTTTCAAGGATGTACAGAATCTAAGAAAAAATCTTCTTCTTCTTTCGGCTGCTCCAGTTAGAGGTTGCCACAGTGGATCATCTTCTTCCATATCGTCCTGTCTTCTTCCTCTTGTTCTGTCATACCCATCACCTGCATGTTTTCTCTCACCACATCCATAAACCTTCTCTTAGACCTTCCTCTTTTCCTCTTGCCTTGTAGTTCTATCCTTAACATCCTTTTATTCATATTCATGGCTTTAATTTTAGTCCTTCTAGAAACAGACACAGACTTTAAAATAGGGGATGGAAAGATATATCACTTGTTCAATAGAGAAAAGCAGCAGTTAGCCTGACATAAATGTTGATTCAACTACTTCAAACAAACATCTGTTAAAAGTCAAGAAGCCAGTCTATTAACATTTTCAGTAAAACAAGACAATGAGAGCCAACTCCAGGTGTAGCTGCATTTCCAAAATTACCACAGTTCTGCAGCTTTTATTTTGCTTCATAGGATGATTCAGGTAATAGTGTGATGTGCACTCAAATAATTCCACAGACCAAATATAAACGTTTTAGTAAAATTCAAAGCAAGACAGTTCACACAAAAAATAGACAAAAATCTAATATTAAAGAAAAGTTATTGTTTAAGAAAAGTTCTGTTTCAGGCTTATATATCTTGTTTCATTCTCTAAGTTTGGTCATACAGTTGAACTTTAGGTACATTAAGCCTGTCAGAAAACTATATGCCATCTCCTTTTTGCAAACCTATCTAACAGTCCATGCCAGCAGTAAGACAGTTTCCTAGCTGGCTTATTTAACTCTCTGTTTTACAGATATAGTTGATAAGGTTCTATTTCTTGTTACCTGACAAAGAGGTAAAGACTATACCATCTCTAAATATATAAAATCCAACTTCTGTCTGTATATCTGTCTGCTTTACACGAGAAAACTACTTAACGGATTTAATTTTTTTTTCTATAATTTGCTTGAACATTCTGGTTGATTTTGCGACATCTTTCATTGCACTAAGTATCATAGTTTGTTTGCGGTAGCAATTTATTTGCGTGAATCCGAGAGAGACTCAGCCAGCCATGGGGAGGGGGGTGGGCCCTCCTCATTCACGCACCAGCCTCGGAGTGAAGCTTACCTCCAGTTAGCTAGTGAACAAGATAACTACTTAACGGATTTAGATCAGGTTTTTTTCTATTATTTGTTTGAACATTCCGGTTGATTTTGTGAATTCTCTCATCGCACTAAGAATCATAGTTCGCTTGCAGAAGAGATATATTTGCACTAATCCGAGACTGAGGCTGCTGGCCGAGGGTAGGGGGAAGCATGACATTCAGGAGTAGGGAGCCAGGCAGGGCCCTCCTCACTGTCCTGTTTCACTACAGAGCCACGGGGGGACGGCTAGTGAGAAAACGATATTCTATAGAAATTAAGCAAACACTTATATGAATTTAACACTAAACATTAACTTTCTAGGATTGGCTCTTACACCAGGCATTTTAAAAATGGCTTGCTTTGGATCTGGCATGGATTGGTAGTGAGATATTAAGTCACTGTTATTAACAACAAGCAGCATGGTTTTGTAGCCATTTTTTAATTTAATTTAAATATTAATTTAAAACTTTTGTATAAAAATGCATCCCCACACACATATTCTTGGCCTTGATTCTCTTGGTAACTAGAACATTGTTGCAGATTGTTAGTTTGTATATGCTTTTGGAATTATTAAATATTGTGGTCTAGATAACCCTTAAATTGTTGATAATAATCTTAGTCAGTTTTTAGAGATTTATTGATTCTTTATGTTTTGTGAAACTGATAATGTATACCGTACTTTGAGTACATGCTGCTACCCAAGACTTCCACTGACACTCATGCACTCATGTATAGTCATAATGTACATTTTAATTCAATTAATATCTTTGTTGTCTTTGTAGTTACATACACTGTGAGAGCACAGTGAAATGTTTGTGCCACTGGTGCAGGATTGGGATAGGGGGTGGTAAGGTACAAGGAATAAAGCATTGAGACAACTTTAATAGTAGCTAAAAAAAATTTAAATGCATATGGTGGTCCTCATGTAACATATAGCAGAATTACACATAAACCATCAGGTGAATGCAGTACAGAGCAGGCAACATCAGGTTACAGGGAGTTCAGTGACCATATGGCCTTGGAAATAAGTTGTCCCTGAAGTGATTAGAGAGTGTAGTGAGGCTCAGGTAGCATTACCAGAAGGCAGAAGTGTAAAGAGATGACAAGCTAGAATGACAACATCAGAGATGACGGATTCAGCCCTCCTCAGGCATCTGGTGGAGTAGGTGGTATGAAGATGCTGAAGATCAGCCTAAAGCTGTACAGACAGTACTTTCAATAGTACAGTGTTAGAAGTTCACAAGGATTTTGGTTCCTATCTTAAAACTCTTCAATCTCCTTAGGAGCAGAGCTTTTGCAGAGCCTTTTTGAGGATGCAGGTGGTGTTGACCAACCACAAAAGGCAGTCAGTGATCTGGACAACTAGGAACCTGAATCTGCTTATTGCCTGGACAGGGTAGCTGTTGATGTGGAGTGGAGTGTGTCTGCCTTTATTCTTGTTGCACACCTCCTTTGTTTTGTCAACATTTGCAGAGAGGTTTTTGTTATGGCACTATATAGGCTGGCCTTTTATGCCTCTCCTATAGACAGCCTCATTATAACTGCCGATTGTACTGGAGGAGGAGGAGGTTAGGAGCACGTGCTGATACAGCGCATTGCCACACCCACCACATGACAAACCAACTCTGGATCCCAGATTGGGACCCAAGTGTAGCCATGCAACAGGTGACACCTCAGCACCACACAACCAGTGGAACCAGCGTGAGGTTTCTTTTATGACTGTTGGAAAATTGTGCTTTTACAGTATGCTAAATACGATGAGTAATATTTAATTTATGTGTTCTGTTCTGTTTAGTTTAGTGTGTTTTCATTTTAGAATTGTTTAGACAATGACTCTTAACTTTGTGGACTCAGAGCTCTTGTGAAAAATATTCTGTATAACTGAAATAGCAAGCAGGTACAAATAAGCTCATTAGATCATTAATACTCATAAAATAGTTTTCCAGGAGTGTTGAATTTGGGAAGGAGATCAAATTCTGAAGTGTATGCAAAATAAACATAGACAGAAAAATAAATTGTGAAAGAGTGGAATTGTCTATTAGAATGTAAATATTTACGCTTAAAGACTAAGAAAAATTGACTGGTGTGTGAATGCTTGTATGAATATGTGAAATGAAGGATTGGGACTTTAAGATAAACATGTTTCATGTCCACCCAAAAGTAACTCAATTAACAATCAACCAGGCCATGGGAACTTATTAGTTGTCCCAACTTTTTGACTGATGCAATATCTTACATAGGGTAGTCAACAAAATACTATAAATTTAAAGGATTTTAAAACATCATAACTGTCATGAAAACAGAACATACTGTATCTTAGTCAAATTTTTCCACCTACAGATTGTCCCTCTGATACCAAGTATCACGCCTGGCTGAAGAAAACAAAGACTGCAACAACCATAGCTACCTGATACAAAGTTTGCTGTGTGACCATGATTTAGATAGATAGATAGATAGATAGATAGATAGATAGATAGATAGATAGATAGATAGATAGATAGATAGATAGATAGATAGATAGATAGATAGATAGATAGATAGATAGATAGATAGATAGATAGATACTTTATTAATCCCAATGGGAAATTCACAATTTGAACCATTCCATGTTGTATGTTTTCATGTCAAACATATGCACCTGGTTTCTCCTTCAAATAAACATAAGTAATGAGTAGTTTGGATATTGTTTTGCTGAAGTTGTGCTCTTGTCTACTGACATTTACAAATAAATGATTATTGTTAATGAAACAAGCTGTCCATTTAGGTTGCGTACTGTCAGGGTTAGCGATTAGCCCTTAGCTTCTTTTAGATTATGTAGTCCTTTCAAAGGTTGCAATCGGGATACAAAAGCCCACCAGGAGTAGTCATTCCTTGCTTTTGCTAGGGTATTCTAAAGTGTAGTTCTTTTCTTGGGAAGCAGTACGAAGACAGATTGATAGCTAAGAGAATCCTGGCCCCTGGCGAGGTATTGAAGATGAGGTAGCTAGTCTCATTTCATTGAGTGTTAAGATATTCTTGCTTTGTATTTGAGCTTATCTGTGCTGAGTGTATGTTGAATAGGTACATTTTGCAGGACATACTTGAGAATCAAGGCTAATAGGTTAGACATATCCAATACTAACTTATCTAACAATATTAAAGAATATTAGAGGTTAAAGTGCATTTTGTGAACACTTTTTCACAACAAAATACCAATGCAGTCAATCCCGGTGGTTTCATCCACATACTTGATGATGCTGTTGCCTTCATGCTTTTCTGCACAGTCATAAGTGAATAGACTGTATAGCAGTGGACTGAGGCAGCGGCCTGCTGGTGACCAGTGTGGAGGAGTTTGCTTTGCAAATCCTCAGTGACTGGGGCCTATTTATCAGGAAGACAAACATCCAACCACAAATGGAGTTGCTCAGTCCAAGGTCTCTGGGCTTCAGCACGAGGCTGGTGTGCATAGTGGTGTTAAATGCTGAGCTATAGTCAATAAACAGCATCCAGACATAAGTGCTTTTCCTTTCTGGATGTCTCAGAGCAGTTGACAGGACAAGGGAGATGGCATCATCCAAAAATCTGTTGCACCAGTATACAAATTGTAGTGGAAACAGGGTAGCACGGGAGTTTCGGTTAATGTAGATGATGACCAGTTTCTCCAGACACTTCTTCACCCCTGAGGTGATGGACCAACAGTGATTCAGTCAGGAAACTTCACGCTTGTTTTGGTACATGCATATTTGTGGTTGAAACACAGCAGCACTGCGCACAAAGTCAGGGACAAGTTAAAGATGTCAACATACACCCTTGATAGCTAGATGGTGCATGCCTTTAGAACATATGAAGGGATGTGGTCTGAGCCGGTTGCTTTGTAAGGTTTAACCCATTTCAAAGGTTTACTTATATATGCCTCTGACAGCTGCTGAATGGCTCTGCCTGCTGGTAAGCACTAGTAATGCCACTGTAGCGGGGCTACATGATTGTAGATATTTAATCTGTGTTTTGTGCTGAGTCGCGTCTTTTTTTGCATCATCCCGTTTAAATTCGTTGTGTGTTTATGTAAATGTTGTCCCCAAGAAACAAACGGGGAAGGATGATACAGGGAGGCAGCGACCCCAATACTGGTATTTCCTGTTCACACACCAATTTCATCTGGGATATTTTTATTTAAACGATAGAAGAGAAGTATCAAGGAGGGAGAAAAGGAGATCAAGAGGAGAGAGGAGCCATTTCACATTCATTTCACAAAATCATCATTTACTTTTCATTGTGTAACCTTACCGTCTGCTTTTTTCATTGTCCGGATCATCAGTACGTCAGCCAGTGAGGAGAAACCCCTGAGTTTGGATTTATTTCAACCACTGCCGAGGACTCACATGATGAGATTGTTTTAAATTATTTTGGGAAGGAGCAAACCTAGCATACCAAACAGTATTTCATTTAATTCAGGACAATAATAACTTTCGACCATTCATTGCAGTTTGTTTTTGATCGGTGTTCTGTGTTTCGTGTTTATTCATTTATTGTTTGGGGACAAGGGAGGGCTTTGTATTGGTTTGATCACTTTAGATTTGTTTGCTTGTTATAAATAAGATATACTGTATATAGTGTCTCACTTGTGTCTTTGGGATGGTGGGGGGAATTGTGTATATATATATATTATTGATTGTCTGTCTGTCCTTGCATATATATATTGTGGGAGACAGCCACACAGGCAGACATCGTTTTAAGCACCACAACATGTTTATTTACACGACTATTTACAAGTGCACACAACCCCCTTCACCTCAAAGTCCGGGCCTCTTTACACAATGCCTCTCTTCGCCACCTCCACTCCTCTCCACCGAGCTCTTGCCTTCTTCCTCCCGACTCCAGCCATCGAATGGAGGGAGGCGGCCCCTTTTATGCACACCAGGACATGCTCCAGGTGCCTCCTGATGAGATTCCGCCGCCCCTTCCTGGTATGGCGGAAGTACCGGCTGCATACCAACAAGCACTCCGGGTATCCCTGGTCTTCTTACCCCCAGCACTTTTCAATATATCCACACTTAGTTTTACACTCTGACTTGCATCGCCTGTTTAATTGTCAACTGGGGGAAAAGACTGCTTGTAAGGGGTATGGCTTGGTGTTGTCTTTAGATTCCTCAGTTTAGCCAGGCCACAGGTCTTGGTTGTGTAGTTGCCGGTCTGGGAAAGGGGTCAGCCGTTACACCACAACACTCACCACACCTAAGTCATGAGACTCAAAACAAACAAAGACATCATTTAGTCATCTAGAAGCGAGACAGGAGTTTTGATGGGCACAGCTCCTGAGGTTTTATAGTTTGTGATCGCCTGTCGTCTTTTCCACAGTCAATGTGGATCACAGTACCTGAAATCATTTTCCAATCTGTTTCCAGACTGTAACTTTGATGCTTTATTTCCCCAACATAGCTCATACCTAGAGCTCTTGTAACACTCCATGTTGTTAGAATTAAAAGTAGAAGTCCGTTTACTCAGACACTGGAAAACAGTGCTGTCCAACCAGGGCTTCTGGTTTGGGTAGGAGCACAGTTTGAGAAGACACACACAAGTGTCACATACTGGTAGTGCGTGGGGAATGCTTATTTGAGGTTGCAATGGTCGAAGGTGCCCACTATGGTGGAGATCACTTCCGGTTGCTAGCTCTCTATTGTACAAATGGCTGTGTACACCTCATCTAGAGCAGCCGGAGCCTCCGGTGAAACGTAAACAGCCATGAGCTGCACAGAGGAAAACTCTCTTGGCAAGTAAAATAGCCAGCACTCGATCATAATGTATTCCAAGACTGGCTAACAGGACTGGGAGACTACTTCCACATCAGTACACCAGAATCTGTTGGTATAAAGCACACACCACAGCCCATTGTCTTGCCAGTGATTGCCATGTTGTGGCTGAATGGTTGCGTCTGGTGTGTTGGGGGGCTCAACCAGGTCTCGGTGAAGAAGAACACATTACATTCACGCAAGTCCCTCTGTAAGCTGATGCAGTAGTGAAGTTTGTCCAGCTTGTTCTCTATGGACTGCAGATTAGCTTGCAGGATGGTGGGGATCGGAGGCTGGTTTGTACACCACCACAGCCAGGTCAAAACATCGTCTCACCCTCCCCTCCTTTTGTCAGATCTGCTGAGGGCTGCTGTTGTTCAGTACATTCACAGAATTAGAAACAATATCTTCAAGTAAATTTTATACATTAAGGTTTACGGAAACCTAATTTCTAATGTTTAGCAGTGTTGTACAGTCATACACAATAATGCAGCTTCTGTTGTGCAGAAAATGGTAAAAAAAATAATGAAAAAGCACAAAGTAGGGAAAGAGCTGCTCATAGTGCATTGCCTTCACTCTGCACCATTTTTAAAGCATTCTTCAGTTTCAGTACTGTGCTGTGTAAAAATGAAAGAACTTGACATAAAAAGAGGTTTGAGTTGCAAATTGAGGTTCAGTAGTACAGAAGTGTACAGGTTGAGTCCAAAACAGAACTGAATTCAAGTGAGAAGTTATCTTGCTTTTAAGGCAGGTCAGCGGAAATGAAATGATTGTAGGTCCGGAACCGGAAGTGACGTCCTCAGGGCGAGAACCAAAAGTGTAGTCCCTGGGGGTGGGAGTTACCGGAAGTGACGTCATCGGGACCATGCAGATTTTCCCATGTCTGTTCTGCAGGGATAAAAAAGATAGATTTACTGCACCCTGCCACCCACTGGCTTGGCATGGAATTACCTCCTTTTGGTCCTTTAGCTGCCTCCCATGCGCACAAGTGTGACAACTGATAATGGTTTGTTTTGATTTGCTTTGTTTTGATATTTGTGTAGATTCTCTAAGGTTCTGCCTCTGTTTGATTGCCTTAGGTTTTGTCTTTTTGACAAACCCTAATTTCTGCTCCCTTTTCCCCTGCCTTTCTTTTTTGAAATCCTCTGCAGTTTTCCTTAATAAATCTTTAAATATAAAAAATGGTTTGTTTTGGATCAAAGTTTTCACAGTTTTCTTCTGACATTTTTGACTTTTGCTATTTAAAGATCTGCGTACATTTTTGGGCCTTTTGAGTTTGGTGCTCTTTGGCCTGGGGATAGGGCCTTTCTAGTAGGCTCAGATCAGAATTAAAGCCAGGTCTAGCCTTTTAATGTAATTTTTTGCACATCTGTCTCCCTTTTTGTGCTTTCTAAAAGCTCTCCAAAAAAGAAAACCACAAAGCCAGACCAGCACTTCACCCATATCTGGACTCCCTAGAGTAAACTCAAAAGATAGTATTTTGATAAGAAGAAACATTACATAGAAATATTAACATAATCTCCAGCAGACCCCCGTGACCCTGTGTTCGGATTCAACGGGTTGGAAAATGGATGGATGGATGGATGGATATTAACATAATTCAAAGAAATCAGTATGGAATAGTCCATAGAGTACTTCCATGTAAAATACACTTTATGGATATCATAGGAAATCACATAACAAACTATCTTACAATACAATATAACTAATTGGACTGTACAATAAAATACAACTTCTTATATAAAATATTTATTATGTATACAAATACCATCCATCCATTTTCCAACCCGCTGAATCTGAACACAGGGTCACGGGGGTCTGCTGGAGCCAATCCCAGCCAACACAGGGCACAAGGCAGGGAACCAATCCTGGGCAGGGTGCCAACCCACCACAGGTATACAAATACACGTAGAATAAAGTGAACAGTAAACTGAATAAAGTGAACAATTTCATTAATATTACATTTAAAAACTAAATTTACTTATTTGGCTGATGCCTTTATTCAAGACAACTTATAACATTTATGATAAAACTGATTACATTTGTTTCAGTTTTCCAATTGGGGCAGAGTCAGGTCAAATGACTTGATGTCATGGTCACACGGTGTCACTAGTGGGATTTGAAATCACAACATGAGGGCTTGAAACCCAAAGCCTTAACCAGTACACCACATTGCCTGCCTACAAACTAAATTAAACACAGTGGTTCAAATGAAGTAAACAAGTTGTACAAATAGATTGGTATGGGGTGGCTTATTACCTCTGTGCACATTGTGTGTATGGGGTGTGGGTTTATTTGTGTTCACTTCTTTCTCTTCCTCCCCTAGCATATTCTCTGGTCACGTAAACAAGTTGTCAGCCATATTCTTCATATGTTTGTAGGTGGAGTGGTGGCTCTGTGCTGGTATCTAGAAAGTTTCTAGTTCAAATCCTGCTACTGTTTGAAGGGATCCTAATCTGCTGGGCCTTTGTGCAATGCCCTTTTTTTTTTTTTTGTTCTTTATTTCGCCTTATACAATTTCTTGTATTAGGAATTTGGTAGTTTTCGCATATGCCTTGGGGTCAGAGCGCAGGGTCAGCCATTGTACAGCGCCCCTGGAGCAATTACAGGTTAAGGGCCTTGCTCAAGGGCCCAGCAGAGCAGTGGCCTTTTTGGCAGTGACGGGGATTCGAACCGGCAACCTTCGGGATACCAGCGCAGCTCCTTAGCCTCAGAGCCGAAAGTTGCTCCAAAGTTGCTGTTCAATGGCTTACCCTACACTTTGACCTATAAAACTCATGCAAAAAGACAACTTCTGCTCAGGGGTTAATACAGTGTGCCAAAATATTCACTTATACATTTCATTGAGTGTGTGCACACATGCTAGTGTGTGCCTCAGTGTGTACATGTGTATTTAAATCATGTATCTCAAAACTACTTGAGCAAAAATTTTTCAAATTAATAGACCTAGTCCTATGACTTAACAGAGCAGACTGCAAATATCCCAGCTAACTTAAATAATTTCTACGGCAGTTATCATTGGACACAGGTCAAAAATGACAAGACAAATATGATGCAATGTATTTGAAAAAGATAGGTCAATTGTTTCGGAAGTGCTTGTCGTATGTAAGTTTACACAAACACCATACTAAAATCAACTTTTCTCTGTCCTTTGAATATCAGAATCAAAACCTGAACTTAACTCGATAGTGAATTTTTGACCCCATCATCAAACGTCCATTTACATGGAACAGAAAAAATACATAAATGATACCATATGTCACATATGCGGGATTCGGAGGCAGCCAACAAGCCCAAATGTAAGGCAAACATCGCATGATAAGGGGTTGTTGAATGATATTAACACTTCTCTCTCTCCTTACCTGTTCCAGCACTCAAAATGGCCTCGGCTACACTGCCGCTCTTGTTCCAATTTTGATGACGTTACTTCCTTTGTTCCCTTCAAAGACGTCACGTCCTTTGTTTCAATTTCCTGTCCCCATTTGGTTTGTATAAATAATCCCCGCATCTCTGTAGTGGGTGTCAAATATTTGTTTTGAACCGCGTGTTTCAACTTTTTTGGTTTGACCTGTCCAATGGACATTATACAGGGCATTTCCCCAACTCTTCAAAACGATTGGAGTGGTTTCATTTCTCCACACATAATAAACCTAAACAGCATGTACACAGCAAAACTAATAAATAAGTAATAACATAAAATTCAAATGTATATTTAAATAATAGCAAAAAGACTAAATAAACACTAAACTGAAGCCTGTAGAACAGCTGTGCTTGATCCATAACACAGATAAACAGCACAAAGATGTTTGTGTAATTTTGAATGTTACAAAAATGACAACACCATGTGAATAATAGTAGTTATAATGAGAATAATTAAGAGCACAAGAAGAAAAAAAATTGCATATACTGTACCTACAGTTTAGAATTTAGCCACATGTGACATACTTGAAACAAACCATTTGCCTTCTGGCAAAGCCAGCTACACACTATGAGTGTGCTTTGTCAAGATGGCCTTAAAGTAATCATCATGACAATTTCAGACAGTTTATAAAGTAAATCACATGTTTTCATCTAATTAGTTTGTCTGAGAGGTATAACTGATACTCTGTATTACTATAGAATGTTCTTGTTGCTTCTCCATGAAAATTCAGTACAGTGGTGAAATACCCTTTCCCTGTGAAAACATGGCCTGATTATGTGTTTATACACAATTTTACATTTTCTAATAACTTTCAACAAATTCACCTATAATATAAGATTTATTCTACAGAACAATGAAAAATAGATCCTGGTAAAATAAAGTCATATATTCATTCAAATAAACTGACATGAAGCAAATCAGTCCTACATTTTAGAAACTCTCATTACAAAACTGAGTCAAATGAGTTATTTCATTCTCATTACTGCCACAGGTTGGTTGCATTTGTCACACCTTGTAGAGTCCACATTTGCATGAATTCAGACATTTCTGAGAACGTGGAACAACTCTTAAAAATAAAAGTGCCAGATTGGACATCGGAGTACCATTTTTGGTTCCCAAAAGACCCAGCCACATGAAAGTTCCAGAAGGAGCCTTTATTTATTTAGATCCATAACAGACTCCATACAGTATACTGTAAATAACCATGAACAGATGGTATCAGATTTGTGAAATACCAATATGTCATGATTTTAAAAGAACTCTTCCTGCATACGTACAGTAATGCAGGCTAAGTCTATGTTTTCTTAATCTTTTATGTCCTACTAGGTAGCCTACTGCATTTTAAATATTTCATGTTTCTTCTACATATTAGGAATGTTTTTCAAAGCAGAAAGAACTAGCTACAAATGCAAAGAATCCTTCCCAGAATTAAATGGTGCATCAGACATTTACTTACTGTATTTGTTTATTTTGTGAAATTACACAAGGATTTTTATTTCCACATATTATTAATAATGTGTTTATATGTTTATTCTTGATTTTTTCAGGATGCTGCCTGAGGTCTTCACAGAGACTCATGAATTGGCCTCTACACTCCCTTTGCTGCAGAACAGAGTGAATCCAATATGCTTACTTATGATGTTGATAACACCTGCTCTTCAGTACAGTGATCACCAGGATTAAAAGCACATAGTCATAGAAGACATTCTACAAACATAACAATTGGCTTACAACATAACAACATCTCACAGCCTACAAAATGGAAATGATGTCATACTTTCACTGCAAAAAATTCTTTTGAAAACACTGGAAAAGTACTTGAAAAATACTTTGAAAATACCTGAAAAGCACCTGAGAAAGTTAGTATTGTACAAATATTTTTCTTATGGATGTTTTTGTATATTTTAAAGTTTTTCGTCTCCTCATTCTGTTTTGTGTTTTTTGTTATTTTGATTTATTTTGGCAAAGTTTAATGTTTTTGATTGTCTTGTTTAAACAACATCATGTCCTCCATCCAGCAGGCAAAGCTAAAAACCATTTGCATGGCATACCAGCACATTCCATTAAAGTGGCTTCAGTACCGGAAATAAATTACTGCGTACTATTACGTGTGAGTCCCTGTCTTGCACCCCAAAACACGAGGCTGAGTCTCAGTACTTTAGCAAAACCAGCTTTATTCAGCTTGAAACAGGAACGGCAGTTATTTAATGTAGCAGGATCTACCATTCTCCTACACAGACACAGCAATCAGGCAGGGTCATGGCCAAGTAATACTGTTCCCTGCATCACCCATCGAAAACAAGCGCTTATAGCGTGATCGCGGTTGGCCCGGATTTAGTCACTGCAGCAATGGGAGTCTGAGGTTGTCCCGGAAATGGTGAAGCTGTCCTCCGGGACGCTCTTTGGCGTGTTGTCCTGTTGGGGGGAGTCCCAAAAGAGTTTAGTAAACTTACTTTACCAACACTTAAAACTCGAAAGGCTCCCCCACCCCCTTCCTCAACATATTAAACGAACATCAGCGATATCAAAACTCTGAGGTGGACTACACACACCCAACCCATTACACCATACAGTTTTGGTATCTAAGTGCACCTTCACAAGTTATGTAACCATGCCTTTCACAGAATGTGATGCTATAAATATGGCAGTGGACACAACACTGAATGTTCCTTGGTGGATGTATCTATGTCTGATATTTCTCAGCATAGTTTGCTAATTTTCTAAGTAGGCCCTAGCGTTAGATGTTTCCTGTTTTTTTTATCTTCATTTTGACTTCTGCCTTTTTCCCTGACCGCATCTTTTGCTTATGAGTATCATCTCCTATTCATATATATTTTCCTCACAAAAATTGTTACTCATGTCTTACTTTCTACTTCATAATAATGCCTCCTGGGCTGAGAAAGCCTCACAAGCAGGTCTTCAGCCCGAAAGGAAATCCCCTTACATGCAGAAAGACTCACTTGTGGGAACCAGTAGTTAAAACATGGAGATGTAACATGAAACATATGATTGATTGTGAATGAAGAGTTGGTGGCCACAACTTTCAGGATGAACTTGGTGCCATTTAGCTTGATCAAAAAGAGCTTAAAAATTTTTCGACAGAGAAATTGTCTATGGCCACATATCGACCTGTAAAGCCCCAGCCAAGTATTGAGTGCATACATGGACATACTTTTCAGATGGCCAATATTTCTGTAATATTCTAATTTTCTGAGATACTAAATTTTGGGGTTTTATTAGCTGTAAACCATGATCAGCAAAATGAAAAGAAATAAACACTTGAAATATATCACTCAGTGAATCTATATAATATATGAGTTTCACTTTTTTAATTGATTTACTGAAATAAATGAACTTTTTGATGATATTCTAATTTATTGAGATGCATTGTAGATTGTTTTACATTTTGTAGGGTAAATAAAAGCAAATATTATTAGGCTGACTGACTCTGTTAAATT
The DNA here is from genome assembly GCF_900747795.2 of Erpetoichthys calabaricus. Classification (NCBI taxonomy): domain Eukaryota; kingdom Metazoa; phylum Chordata; class Cladistia; order Polypteriformes; family Polypteridae; genus Erpetoichthys; species Erpetoichthys calabaricus. The sequence goes on from NC_041410.2 coordinate 41,310,870, forward strand.
GGCATGGTATGAATGAGTGTGGGTGTGTACCCTCTAATGGACTGGTATCTCATCCAGCTTTGCTGCTTCCCTTTTACTGTTTGCTTCAGTATCAGTTTTTGGCTCCCGGTGATCTTGTTCTGGAGAAAATGGATTTAGAAAAGGAATGTATGAATAATACAGCAATGTACCTCAGGTGATAAGCTGTCAATTGAAGATATTTGAAGGAAGATTGTTATTTTTTATATAGACAAACTAAATGTTCAGTAATACTTTTGAAACCTTTACATGATGGTGATTTTCATTGCAATATTTTCAATTAAATGTAGTTCTATGAAGGAAAATATGTTACAGCTGTTATAGAAGAAGCACAGTAAATACTGACCTGTGAGATGCAAGAATTGTTTCCTTAAGTAAAATAATTCTTTCTTCTGAATTGATATCCTACGTATCATTATTATTATTGTTGTTGTGGCCTGGAAATTGCAGTTTACTTTTAAGTGGTTTTTGGAACGTGCTCAGATATTACTATGGTATGCTATCTTATCCAAAAACACCCTACATTTAATTTCTTTCCTTGATATTCATGTTTTGGTCATATTTTCATTTTCTATTACCTTTTTGTATTTTTTAACTATCCCCTACCTCTGGTAGCCACACTTACAAGAAAGATACTAGACAAGCTTTGGGAAAAAAAAAAAAATCAAACGCCCAAGGATTTTTAGCTCATACCCCCTCTGTTTAAGGAACAATGGGTGCAGATTGGAACAGCTGTTGAACAAAACAAAAAATGAGAAAGGAAAAAAAAACGTGAAGGACAGCAGATTGTTGAGTTAAGAACCCCTGATTAGCTCAGTTTCTTGGCATTCACATGCTCTGTGAAAAGAGTTCACACCTGAGATAATGCAGCTAACCTGAGCTACCCATTTAACCCCTTGATTGTGTGAGTGATACCAGTTCCAGCTGATTTACACAAAGGCATCGAGCATCTCTAGGAAGAGGGCTGCCTGCAGCTAATTAAATCTGTGCAATGAATGCACACCCATCACTAAAGCTCTCTATTGGGAAAGCAGGCATTGAAAATTTGCAGCAACACAATGCTCTATAGGGCTAGACAGTGGTCGTGAGATATTGGAAATAAAGAAAAGGCCTTGAAAGAACATAGCACAAAATCATGGACGTTGTTATGAATAGCTTATTAACACAGGAAGACACCGTAAGCTGTATTTTGTCATTTAAGAAGGCTACAGAAACAGTAGATCTAACTGCTGTTGATCACTTTGGGCTTACTCGATAAATCAATAATTTAATCATTTTGTTTCATTTAAATGTTTCATTGTATGATTTGGAAATACTTAAACATTCTAAAAAAAATAGACAAATTGGTTAGATATTCAGGTGAACACTGGTGTGTCAACATGTTCAATGTTTCTGCTTTAGTCACAGGGCAAATCTAATAAGCTGAATTCATGACATGGTGATGTAGGTTCTAGAAAGCAATTGTACCCAATTATGCCAGGGCAGTTTAGACTCACCAATCCTTAGACTCAAGAAGGTGTCATGCTCTGGGAAATCCCACTCAGAAAACCAGTGACCATGCAACTGAGAAACTGAAACCAGGGCTCAGACAGTGAGAAGCCAATTCACCAATTCAGAGATAATGCAAAATCCACAGGGCAATCAACTGGTGTTATTAATTTATTTCAAAACTTGCACCTAGTGTTATAACAATAAGCAATGGTCCTCCCCAAGTGCTTTGTTGATTTAAGGAATGTAAAAACATTAGAAAAATAAGTTTTTGTTGAAGCTCATCCTTTGGACTTTTATAGTTTCATAACAGGTCCTTTTGTCCTCTATGGTTTTACATATCATCAGCAACAGCCTCATGAGCTGCACACCTGCAGAGGCAGGAGGCCCTGTCCTCTTGGGTTCAATTTAAAGGCTACAAAGTAAAATGACATAATTAAAAGACCAAAAGTAAATTATAAAATTATTGCTCAACAGAGAAACACTTAATGAAAAAAAATAAAATACAAAAAGAAATCTTTGTCAAAACCATAGTATAAACCATTTTAGGGGGGTGAATTCCAGGTACTTCTAAAGATGCACTTCAGAAGTCCAAATTCCACTAAAGCCATACTCCCATACAGGAGTAGATACAGGTACTCATTCTAGTGTGCCCTCTACTGGCAAACACTTAAATCACCACTGAGGAGCCGCTACCCCAGGAGTCGTAAGCGAAGGATTCAAAAAGCTTGAAGTCAAGAAATCTGGAGTGGCTGCACTGTTGTGATTTTTGAACACTTTGTTTGTTAAAACTTGTGTACCATCTCCGGTATGTCCTTTTCTGTCTGGGACTTGGGTAGCAACTCTAGGTGGTTGACTGCTGGTGGACAGAAAGAAGGCTGGAGCAGCAGGCCACAAAGCTGGAATGGCTCTTAGGGAGTCATATTCAAAAATGTTGGACTGGCCCTGAATGGAATTACAGGTAACAGATCTGGAATGTACCCTGGTGGTTCCATATGTAACAGGAAGGGATTGGACCCTAGTGGAGCCGCAGGCAGTAAGAGTAGAGCAGACTCAGTTTAGGTGCTGGCACCAGCACTGAAGAGGCAAGTATGAATTTTGGCTGGGCAGGGCCAAATCCTGGCTGGGATAACTTGATGGATGGTGGGTGAGGCTGAGACTTCCTTTGCCTTTGAAATCTTATTATTGTTGAAATGTTAAATTGTTCTGTCCTTAACTTCACTATGGCATTAGAGAGTTTTGCATGACCTTTACATTTTGAATGGTGGCTACTTAACACTCTGTGGACAAGTGCTATGAGCCTATCAGGTATTCAACAGAAATTATGAGAGCAAAAATTGTTTTTGTGGGAGATGATAAGTACATAGGACCTAAATGTACTAAAACAGGCAAGATTTGTAACCACAAATGCAAAAGAAAGCTGAGTGTCAACTTAAACGGGAGAGCCAAAAAGACAGTGGCTTGGAAATGAAGCTAAAAATCTTTAATTGATTTTTAAAGAATTACTACCGAGAAATAGCAAAGCGCTTTTCTTTATCCGAAGGGAAGCTCCTTATGCAAATGCCACTGAATTTATACTTAGTCAACATTGTGTCGCTGACACAATGACTTCTAAATGGTGTCACATAAATGTAAAATAACATTATGTTAAAAAAAATTACATTGTTATAAATAATACCAGACAATGAAATAAAAATTCTGATTGTGATTCCTACACAAGGAAATCATAAAACAGGTGAAATAAAAATATGTACAGTATGTAAATGGCCAAATATAAATCAAAATAAACCACAATCACAACATGATAATAGCTTTTTTATTTTGCTTTTGCTAATGCCTGAGCAGCGACCTGAGGTATGCTAGGTTCTTATATAGTGCGTCACTAACAGAAATATCAGGAGGCCCCACCCCCTTAGGTTCAACATACACACTACTCGAAAGATAATATTCCTGACTGACATAATTAAAAGATAAAAAGGAAATTATAAAATGAGTTTGAAAAACAGAAACATCATTTACAAGTGAAACATATTATAAGAAAAAATTTACAAAAACATTATAATTTACAAAACACGCTAGAACAAAAGATTAAGCTCTGAAAAATAAATATTATACCCACTTATAACAGATTTATTAAGAGTTATCAGTTAACCAACCAAGAGTTTCTTTTTGATTTGAAAGAAAACTGGGGCAGATAGGGAGCTGTGGGTAAATATGTGGGGCACACATTCTTAACAAAATATTTCCTTTAAATTTATGCCTAGGTGTCAAAGGGCAAAAAATGTGAATAAAATAGAAAAACAGAACACTCAGCTTGGATTTTAATAACTTGCAAACAGATCCAGGCAGAACAAGAGTCTGAAAATAGGAGCATAGCTGAGTTTCTTGTCTGTTGGTGAGGTCTTGACCTTTTGTCAGTGTGGTGACTTAATTTAATCAAAAAACTGTACATCCAAAGGCTGTTTGGAACTTCTGTATAGCAATCCATTGTTAAAACATAAAAAGAACAGACACACAGGGAGTGAACACTTCTTACAATACTGATTACACAAAATTATGCCAATAAATAGAGCATTTTCCCCAGGCATCTGTTCTCTCAACTTTCGTTGAAACCAGGAAATTCCTGCAGATTTTTGACAATAGAAATTATCTTTCCATGCCTGGTTTTCTAGAGTCTCCCTGTAAATTTACACATAAGAAAGACATTTTCTTACATTGTAAGCTAAACAATTTTTTATTAGGTAAATATAGCTAAAGGCACATATATGTTTGTATAAACATTTTAAGCACGAATCATACTGACGTTTAAATTATTGATTATATTTACTGTTCTTTACACCTGGGAAATGTGCAAATTCCACATTGAGTCCAGGTCAAAATAGAGAATCATGTGAAACATAAAAGTAATTTTTGTGCCTCTCCTTTAATTAGGAAATACACAGCAGTTTGCATAGACAAAACAGATAGATTGTGTCAGATCATTTTAGGAGATACTTCAGTATTGACAGTATCAAAGACCTCTTACACCCTATTGTAGCATGTTTCACTTTTGCTTGATCAAAAGCTTATTGATCCACATGTTTTTGGTTATTTTACAATGACTCAAAGATATATGTCAGATTAAAATGGCAGAAGCTAAACTAACTCTTGAATCTGGCTATCAACTCGCCCACCCAGTGGAAAGCAGTAGCGTTATCTTTTGAACATATTCTCCATCCGTACTGATGGCCACCTTTAAAAACTCTTCTGGCCTTTCCTCTGCCAAGCTTTATTTTCAAATTCTCTCTCACTGTTGTGTCTTGACTGTATCCTTCACTGAAGCGTTTAGCCAATAAAAGTTAGGTAGAAAATATGTTGCAGTTTAAGCTTTATTTATTCCTTCCTTGCGCTCTGTGCTGGATGGGATTGGCTCCAGCAGACCCCCGTGACCCTGTGTTAGGATATAGTGGATTGGACGATGACTGACTGACTGACTGACTGACTGAGTGACTAACTGAACTTTCACTGATTGTTATATTTTGCACTTGCACTTTGACAGAGTTTTTTACTACTTAACTTATATAAAACATCAAGAGATTATGAGAAAAATATTCTCACTTCCACACAATTTGGCTTTTAGGAGACACTGAGCACAATATATTACTGATCCTGATTATTTACTTGACTTAAACAGCATGAGCCTACTGTGCTTCCATTTTTTTCCACTAGTTTGCACTACTTATCAGTACACCATGCAGGAGAATTATTAGGAACTACTATTCCCTGACATTAAACACAACACAGTAGAGGAGCACTTTCTCTGGGAATACTTTTGTTTTAGGTCAGTTACTGAGATCTTATTGGAAAACCAGTCTGGCTTTGTTTTTGAAGACATGAACATATTTTTGGATATTCTTGTATGGTGTCTTTACAGTTGACTTAAATATTTTGTCGAAGGTGTTTCACGAAAAAGTAAACCATAAAGCTTGAAAAGTGGTTACCAAGAACTTCATACCATGTATTTGGGATAGTGAGAAGACTGCTATCAGGATATATCAGCTGTCTTTCTGGGAGGTTTATATGGAGTAGGACAAATTTACACGGCTGTGCTAGAAGGCTTGAAATCAGACCTTTGTGAGAGTAGTCAAGGAGAGAAAGGGGGCCATTGTAGTTGAGCCAGCTAAGAGCTGTACTTAGTCAAAGTCAAAAAACTGTAGCAGCACAATTGCACAGATGCAGCATGTTAATATATTGTGAACTATAGTAATTTATCTATCAAGTGCTGAATGTAGGATAGGATGATATACCTCTGCATCTGAGAGAGAAAAATGAAGTCCTTATAGATGATAATATTGGCATTTTTATTACTAAAATGTATGATCCAACACTTATAATAGGCTATTTTAACCAGAAATATGTAAGTCTGTAACAAGTGCAGTAACTGGCAATATGTGCAAACATTTTCACGTGCAGGTGAGCAATATGGAAAAATTATAACTGATAATTTATTGTTTAGTATGAATTACAAATTACAGAAGGTCTTTTTGCTTACTTTGTACTAAATTGTTAAGTAAATAGTTCTCAAACAATGGTTTGATGATTTATTTATTTAATTTGTACTTTTTTTTTTTTTAATCAACAATGTCAAGTGAAGCTTAAGCCTTTATAAAGTAACATTAGACAAAGGCAGGCACCAATGAGGTCTCGGTGCATCCCTGCAAACAATGCTGCACGTTCATACTGGGAAAGCTTTGAAACTCCAGTAAGTTTAAATGCAGTATTAGCTTTGGGATGTAAGATAAACTGGATAAAATCCATTTAGGCTTCCACACAGATAGGGCTCTGGAGCTGTGAGGCTACAAGACAATCCATTGTGGCACACTGCAGAAAATGCATGAAATTCATTTTAATTAATTTTAAATGGATTTTTTTTTAATTTTCATTTATTGGTTGTACTATTCAGGGGTCTTGAAACCTATAGATTTTTGCTGTTCTATTTTTACTTAATTGAAATTCCTCTGGTGATTCAGCAGTGTGAAAAGTGCTATAGTAGATGGTGTCTTTTTAAATAACAATTCTTCAGCAGTCTTGGAGACATTAATCCATTGAAAGTATAACAATAAATCAATTGATTAGCAGTGAAAATAAATTATCTTAGATTTATTGTATATATTTTTTCAGTTCATGTAATTGAACACTGATAGTCCTCTAGCAGTTCCCACGTTGAGATAAAACAATAAGACCCCTCCTGTCACGAATGCCTAAAGACGTATGACTGAGTGCCCCACTTGGTCAGTCTGAGTGGTAACACAACATTATGTAATGGAGAGACACAGTCTGGGAAAGAGAGCCAGTTCACACAGGCAGCCGAGGAATGACTGATGGGAACAGAGCACCTCCTCTCTTGTCAGTGTGTACTAGACCTCTGGCAGAAGTTTAGAGGGAGGGGTTCCCAGACTAGAGGACAGAGATCTGAATAGTCAGGCGGTCCGAGGGGATTCCTTCACAGACAGGATACCCCCACTGTTTTCACGCTGGCATTATGCAGAGTCAGACACAGCGTGCATTGGCCTTTGTCTCATGCAGCTTACTTTGCATACATCTGCATGTGTGCTTCTGAATATGCATGGCAAGTGTGTAGCAGATTAACTTTTATTATGGAACGGGACTGCCACACTGATCACAATGGAACCTGTCTATACCTCCCTGCCAGCTAGCGTGGGACACTCTGATTTAAGGCAACAATTTCAGTAAAGGGACAATGCTAATTTAGATGTATGGGAAAGAGTCTTTCAGACAAACATTGTTCAAGAGTCAGCACTGGGTACTATTAATCATGAACTTGACCAAAGAAGAGTTTTTGGTCAGGTACTGTATCTAAGATACCAAAGTTAAACTATGTATAGGCCATGTGTAGGAGACTTCAAACCACTACCCATGAAAGCAATTCAAACATAAGAAAGTGTACAAACAAGAGGAGACCATTCAGCCCATCAAGCTGCTTTTATCATCTAATTACTAATCCGTCCAACTGTACCAGTCTGAGTTTTGTTCCCAGAAGCAGAACTGATGTCAAAATTGAGAACTTCATGCAAAATTGGAGCAAACAACAACCAAAAATAAAACAGAATTTGATGCAAGGTTTGCCTTGAATATTAGGTATGAGGCCCCAATAAGAGGCTTGAGGATTGCAGTACAGTAGTCTGCAAAATGTCAGATACTGATGAGAATTTAGGCATGTGCTTGGCGAACAAACTTTTCAATGATATATACTACATTAAACTTTTATTGCATACACTTCCAGTCAAAAGTTTTAGAACACCACACCCCAATTTTTCCAGATTTTTTTTCATATTTAATCAGTTGAATTGTAATGAAATGCCTAAAATGGTGAAAAGGTAAGCAGTAAACTCCCAGAGGTTTAAATTTAAAGTTTAAGTTAGGAAAAGAAATTTCAGAATATTACAAATGAGCTTTCTTCAGGGAACAACTAATATGTTGTAACCTACAGATATGCAGCAAATAAAGTAAATTAAGCTTTGCAAGTTGAACCAAACAGTTTGTGCATGTGTAAAAAGTTCTGCTGATTACTTAAAAGCCTTCTGTCTGTATTAAAGCAGAGTTGGGACAGACTGTGCTACTACACCCTCTACAGCATAGAAAGTTGTAAATTCCAGTGATAATAGCAAGAAAATGGCAAATAACAAATTAAAAGAGACAGAGCATTATTACCCTTAGAAGTGTAGGCCTTTCATTTAGAGTATCTGCAAAAAAAAGCAAAGTGTCAGTGAGTACAGTGGTGTCCTACAGAATCCAAAGGCAACTGGAAACGGGAAGAAACTCTGATAGGAAGAGATCTGGTAGACCCAAAGTCACAACCGAATCAGAAGATAAGTTTCTGAGGGTTACCAGCTTGCGTGATAGGTACGTCACAGCACCTCACCTTCAAGCACAGCTTAACAGTGGTCGAAAAAAGAAAATCTCAGTGTGTACTGTAAAGAGGGGACTTTGTGCTGCAGGTTTGACAGGGCGAGTGGCATCAAGAAAGCCATTCCTAAAAGGACAAAATAGGGCCTTGAAATACCAGCTGTGGACTACTGCAGACTTGAAGAGAGTCTTTTAGACCGATGTATCAAAATTTGAAATCTTTGATCCATCATGCAAGGTGTTTGTATGCCGTCGAGTTGATGAAAGGATGGTTCCTCAGTGGGTGACACCAACTGTCAAACATGGAGAAGGAAGAGCGATGGTCTTCAGTTCTTTTGCTGGATGAAGAGTTGGTAACTTGCACAGTGTGACTGGCATTCTGAATCAAAAGTGTTACCACAGCTTTGCTGTTATATCAGCAAAAGGTGGCTACCTTGATGAAACAAAAATTTGAAGAAAATTTTGTACACTTAATGATTCCTTGACTTACTTTTTATTTGCCATTGTTTATTTGTTGTACGCCAGTGTAATATTGTCCAAGTAGTACAAGGGTGTAATTAAACAGTCTGTCCCAACTCTGCTTTAAGACAGACAGACAGTGTTTAAGAAATTAACAGAAATTCGGACACCTGTGCAAATTGTTTGCTTCAACGTGTAAGGCTTAATATACTTTAATTGCTGCAGAACATATGTAGGTTGTAACCTATTAGACATTCCCTGAAGAAGGGCCTTTTATAATATTCTGAAATTTCCTTCTTTTCAGTTTTTGCTAACTAAAACTTTAAATTTCAACATATGGAAGTTTACTGCTAATTAGTCAATTCATTTCCAATGAGTAAATCTAAAGTAAAACTGGAAAAATTGAGGTGTTCTAAACCTTTTGTCCAGTAGTGTATAATAAATATTACATAAATTGTCTTATATTTTTTTCTTAGTATTTGGCTGTGGAACTTAGTGTCATTAGAATGGCAAACTACTACTCCATGGAAACTCACAAAAAGAAATATTAGAAGGCTTGGGATTAAAGACTAAAGCAATCAATCTTCTTTTTACACTGTCCATCATGTATTAAGGAAATTGCAGAATTTACAGGATCAGGTTTTGTGGCTAGGTGGCCTGTTTCATCAGAACTGTGCTCTTGGATCACCAAGACTTTTACTTTCTCTACCAATGCCACTAACTGGAGGATTTGTATTCCTCTCCCCTGTTATTCACTGGCTATATCCCATATCACTTATGCCAGATTTTATAATGTCATGAAATGTTTATGTTAATCAATGCTCTTTTAATTTGTGTTTATAATATTTAAAATGTTAATATATACAATGTTTGAAGTCACTTTGGCCCACATTAGCTACCCTTATTTATAGGAACAATATGTCTGTTCACACATCCAAGTGCTTCAGCATTCAGGACAAGGAATGCAGACAGTAATTTTTTTCCCATTTAAGACACTGCATATATGTTGGTGCATGGTTTCACAATTTATTCCTTTTACATTATAGGTGTGCCTAGTGTTGAATGATGTACAAAAACATACTGAATTGAATTGAATATCACTGAAATTGTCAAAATTTACATCACAAAGGCTTCTGTTTTTCCTTTTATTTTTAGTATTACATATATATTTTGGTTGAACAGTAGAAGAACCCTGGTTCAAAAGAAATATTGGGATAACTACTAGGTTGTCCTATTAAATTTCCTTAACAAAAAGCAGCTAAAAGAAACACACAATGGTGCTAAAATACTTAAACAGGCTGCAGGCTTCTGTTTGTCTCAAAACTGTAGTGTGGAGAAAATGACCCGAATTGTGGTGATCAGGCGAATGGCTTCTGCATCACGACAACGCTCTCGCCCACAGAGCATTGAGTGTGCGGCAGGGATGGGATGACAGCAGTTTCCCACCCACAACCCCAAACTACTCTCTGGACTTTGCACCCTGTGATTTTTTTCTTATTTCCAAAAATGACCTTAAAGGAAACTGTTTTTAGGATGTAGAGGAGGTCAAGAAGCAAATGACCGAGGCACTGAAGGCTATCACTCTGCAAGAGTTTCAGAACAGTTTTGAACAATGGAAAAAGTGGTGGGAGAAAGTGTATTGAATATACATATATATTGTTTGAGAAAAACATAATGAAAAAAAAACACAACTTTAAAAATAAATTAACAAACAATGAAGACACACTAATGTGCTTGTCTTGCAGTCTTGTATGTATGTTATCATTCCGTTGACACTCAGAACCGGCCAACTCTATTTAATTTAAAAGCAACAGTGGCGAAGTGCTGCTCAAATATAAAGAATGCTAGCAGTCACCTCCAGTTCGCCCTCTGGTGGTTGTTCTGAGTGTCAACTGGATGATAACACGCATACAAGATCGCAAGATCACCCCCCACCCTACCCAGAAGGGGATGGGTTAGGGTTGATTTCACCCTACAGTATTTTTAGTTGACTAATGAGAAACGTGTTTCATGAAAATCGCTCCAGCCGTTCAGAAGTGATGCTGGAACATACATAAATACATACATACACACATTGACTTATATATATATATATATATATAGCGGGGAAAATAAGTATTGGACATTGATCAGTAAATATATTTCTAATGGGGCTATTAACACTGAATTTTCACCAGATGTTGGTAACAACATACAAAGAAATCAAAACAAATAAGTCCATAAATTAAGTTATGTGTAATAAAGTGGAATAAGTTGGAGTAAGTTGTAGACTTACTGAAACCATGATTCTGCTACATATTTTTGCATAGTAATACAGCTCAGAGACAATAGATTAAGAGGTCAAAGGTCACAGTAAACACTCTGTCAAGGATTCTATATGAAAAAAGGGTCCATATCTTTAGTGAACATTTCATAAAATAAAAAAAAAAATGTTTCAATGAACTATATTTGAAGTTGCAGTTTGAATCCTGGACAATTTTTACTACTGAGTGAGATGAACTTCAGTTTTTTCAGATGAAGCTGAACTTAATCTAGAACCACTTATAGTTTGCAGATTGCCGGTCAGGTGTCTTTAAGCATTAAAAGCAGTGATATACAATGCAGCCATTAGACATGAATCCATGATCATTACAAAATGACACTTTAGTAAGCTACATTCATTTGTTTGTGTTGTGGAAACTGGACCCAATAATCTTTTGGCCAATCATGAACAATTTTTTTTGACGCCACAAATAAACAGTCTGTTTAAAGTGTGCATTGCCTTAGTTTTGTTTTGATAACATAATTTTCTGTGATGTAGATGATAATAAATAATAATAATAGATGATGTTTGTCTGTGCATAGCATGTATGTCAGCCTTAAATAGTAGATTGCTATATGGAGGTTGTACCAACAGGGCCACATTTCTACGTAATGCATGATGAGTCAGAAGCACATAATAAAATAAAATTAGCATAATTCTGGATAATAAACAAATGAAAAAATATGTGTTTTCTATAGCTAATAATGTCAATCAACTTTGGCTGGCCTCTGCATAGTAGTAAATCCAAGAGGCCTCTTGGCTGGATTTTTATCTCCAGATATTGGCTGACATTGGTCAGCGGAAATTATTTTGTAAGAAGGCAACTTCTTAAACAGACCTAGCGTATATTTTTTATTTATTTTGCTTTTATATTGTTGTTGTCCTTCATTAACATATCAATTCCACTTCACACATTAAACAAAGAATTCTGTAAAAATAACTGTCCTGTTTAAACACATTTCACATTGTGAATTTATTTAATGTATTTGTTTTGATGAATTGTCAGTTTGTTTCTATCTTGATTTTTTAATGTGTATTTCTTTGTTATGATATGCTTTCTCTTTTAATTTTTTATGACTTCATCATCATTCTTTTGCCATATTTTGTCTTAGTTATGGTGGTTTTGGAGCACACAGATCCATTTCTGCTCCTTGAATTTTTATTCAAAATTTACTTAAGGCAGTTATTTTGGTTGCACATCTTTTTTGTTGCCATGTTTTGTTGCATGGGTGTGCCATTTCATTTCCATTACCACAGAGTTGCTAAGTATAACATCTGGAAGTGTGTGGCGTCTGACACCAATGACACAGGTTGTATAAAAGTCAGTGCTGTCCACTTTCTGGTCATCCAAAATTTTGAATAAAAAAAAAGAAACCAAAAACAAACCATACTCACTGGTATGTGATTTTGGACTTATTCAGTTGACAAAGAATCCTTTTTTTTAACTCCAATTTCTGGTAATTGTTTTTGGTGATTATATTAGGCTTGTTTTTTTCAACAAACGTTGCATTTTCTGGTTGCTTTTACCTTCAAATCCTGTCCTCTTTTTGGTACCTCTGCCATGTCTGACTATTACAAATGGTTCCTTCTCTACAGGGGGTAAATATCTTATTGATCACAGTAGTTAATTTGTAGTAATTAATAAGACTGCAAATAATAATAATAATAATGATATTGTAAGCAAAGATACTGGACTGATACAGGAGGACCTAAAACCTTAGGCTGCTCTCATCTCTGACTTGCTGTTCGACTCTGAACAAATTACTTAACGCGTCTGTGATCCAGTTAAAAACAACTGTCCTACATCATTCTACTTGGAAAACACTTGGCATGGTGTTCACTGTAGGCATAACTTACAACAGAGACCCCATGATTTAAAACTAAAATTAATAATGCTTTGAATTTTGAACTCCTTAGTCACTACCAGTGTTCTGAGAATTCTAAACAAGTGATAGAAAATAGTGAGAGGATTCTGATATTTAAGAATAAATATTTAATATTTGATTCATCAATATGTTAGTAAATGATGACTTACAAAACCAGACCAAGAGAATTCTGACCAAAATGCTTGCAAAACGAAAGGACACGACACTTGACAGCAAGGGTTCTAAAATACTGAAAACAGAACTTTTGTACACAAATAATCACACTTGGATACAATGACAAATGAGAACATAAATGTGAAAAGTAAATTTAAAAGGTAAGAACACTTGCTGGTCTTGTGTGTTGTGTTGTTTAGACGTTACCTTCCTGTTTTAATCTATGTAATCTGTCTATTTAGTGATTGCATTAATGTATTTTGCAAAGGTAAGAACTTCCATTTGCCAGAATCGTCTTATATAATATGCTACTGTGGCTGTCTGTTTATCTGTCCAGGATTTTAAATCACCTGTAGCTCGCAAACCGTTTGAACTATTGACCTGAAATTTGGTACACATATACTACGTGACCTCTACTGTCCGCTTTCGGGGTGATGATTTTTATTACTGTTTTTATTTTTAGTTTATTTTATTGCAGAATCATCTCTCGGCAGTAGGCTGCAGGGCGGCTGTGTGGTGCATGTATACGGGTGCCGTTCTCATCCCTATCACCTTCACTGTCACTTCCTCTACCCCTTGATATCTTAAATCATTCTTGAGACAGATTGAACACTTAAGTGGCAGTTTAAGTGAAAAATTAAGAAAAATGTATTAAGTAATTGCAGCACAAAAACTGACTTAATCAGTTTTAACGCGAAAAGATGCCGATGGAAAAAGAGAAGCAGTGGGCTGCTAGGGTGAAGAACAGAAGAGCTGCTCAGGAAGCAACAAGCACATCAACCTCTGAGCAAACGAATGATAAACATACAGAGAAAGAGGATGAAAACTATGAATGCTCAAGTCAAGTGTATTCACTGCATGTTATCATGCAGTGCACCGTTACTGGTATATTATATTCTAATTAATATTCAAGATTGCCTTACCTCATCTGTTCAAAATAACATAAGTAAAATATATATATATATATATATATATATATATATATATATATATATATATATATATATATATATATACATATATATATGGTTAAGTGCTTGTTTGTGAATAGTTGTAAATGAATAATTTACAGTCAGGTCCATAAGATAAGAATTTGGAGAGTCACACAATTTTCATAATTTTGGCCCTGTATGCCACCACAATGGGTTTGAAATAAAGGAATCATCACATGACTGAGGTGTAGACTTTCAGCTTTAATTTGAGGAGAGAGAGAGAAAGAGAGAGAGAGGTTGTCAGTATGCAGAGTGACGGACATTTTTATACATGGTCCCCCTATTTTCAGGGTCTAAAAAGTATTTGTACGTTTGACTGACAAGCTGTTTCATACCTAGGCTGAAGCAGCTCACTCATTATTTCATTAATTATTAAGCAGGTAAAAGGATTGGAATTGATTCCAAGTGTGGAATTTTCATTTGGAAGCTATCACTGTGAACTCTCAATATGAGGTCCAAAGATCTGCCTATGCAAGTAAAAACAGTCCATTATTAGGCCTAAGAAAACAAAACAAACCCTTTAGAGAGACAGCAGAAACACCAGGAGTGGTCAAATCAACCATCTGGTACATTCTTAAAAAGAAGGAACACACTGGTGAACTCAGCAACACCAGAAGGTCTGGACAATCATGGAAGACAATTGTGCTGGATGATTGCAGAATTCTGTCCTTGGAGAAGAAGGACCACTTTACAATATTTAGCCAAACCAAGAACATTTTCTTGGAGGTAGACCTATCATTGCCAAATCAAGAGAAGACTTCTTCAAAGTAAAGATAGATGGTTTACCTCAATATGCAAACCACTGGTAAACCTCAAGCATAAGAAAGACAGATTAGACTTTGCCAGAAAACATTTTTTAAAAGCCTGCCCAGTTCTGGAACAATTTTCTTTGGACAAAGGAAACTAAATTTGATATATACCAGAATGTTGGAAACAGAAGAGTATGGCGAAGAGAAGAAATGGGTCATGATCCAATGAATACCACATCATTTGTCAAACATAATGGAGGCAGTTTTTATGGCATGATCATGCATGGCTGCAAATGGAAGTCAGTCCATAATGTTTATTGATGATATGACTGCTAGCTCTATCTATCTATCTATCTATCTAGCAGAAGTAGCAGGATGAATTGTGAAGTGTACAGAGCTATACAATCTGCTCCGGTTCAGCCAAATTCTGCAAAACTGGTAGGATGACGCTTCACAGTACAGATGGACAATGAGCCAAAACATACTGCGAAAGCAAAACAAGTTCTTTTCAATGCAAAGGAGTGGGATATTCTTCAATAACCAAGTCATTCAACTGACCTCAACCCAATTGGTCATGCATTTCACTTGCTGAAAACAAAACTGATGGCAGAAAGTCCAACGAACAAGCAGCAACTGAAAACAGCTGCAGGAAATGCCTGGCAAAGTATCACTAGGGTGGAAATCCAGCACTTGGAGAAGACCATGGGTTCCAGACTTCTGGCAATCATTAACTGTAAAGGATTTTCAACCAAATATTGAAAATGATCATTATATTTATGACTATGTTAGCAAATCCAAATACTTTTGAGCCCCTGTCTGTCATTTCTAAATGGATCATGCGGGATTTTTGGTGAACCCCTTAAATTAAAGTTGAAATTCTACGCATGATAAATAAATAATAAAGTTGACTCTTCAATCACATAATGATTGCTTTATTTCAAATCCATTGTGGTGGTGTACAGAGCAAAGATTATAAAAGTAGTGTCACTGTCTAAATACTTATGGGCCTGACTGTATATAGTTCAGAGGCCAAGACTCCATTTCCTGTCAAACAATACCAAGAAATGGTATGACTATAACTTATATCCAAGCATTTATATCTAAAATAATGTTCTATTTGCAAATGTCAGCTTTTGCATTTTGTATTTGCCAGCACACAAAGTCAATCAGCAGTAATAAAATAAACTTCTTCTCAATTCCAAAAATTAACTAACAATCAGGCTTGTATGACTTATAATGTAGTGAGCAAAACACTAAAAGTATGATTATCTAAATACATAAACATACTGCCTATAAAAGAACTGACTTTCATAAAAACATTGTTTGGCTGGTATATGTTTTGGTTCATAAAGGACATTGACTACTGCTGATCAGCAGCACTGATTTAAGTGTTACCTCCCTGTCTGTACCTTACAGAGCAGTTGTCCAACTAGAAACATTGATCTAGACACTTTCTCGTGACAATGGCAATACAAAAACATGTTCTGTGGTTTTGTGGTAAGAATTGTTTTTAATTAATACATCATCTTCTATCCAAATGTGTGGATTTTACAGCCTACGCCATATTATGTGGAACCTCTGAACCAACAGAAAAATTAGTGAAATTATGGAAAATAAATCACTAATACAACAGATATCCCAACCCATTTTTTTTAGTTTTCTACCAAATGTTAGAGATCAGTTTCTTTCTATTTAGCAGTATTGATTTAAAAATAAAAAGAATGGTGATTTAACTCTAAAAACTAAAGTGGCCAGCATCTTCAATGATCAAAAATGAAAATTAAATTGCATATACTGTATATATGGTTTAATTAAGATCTATTTATTCACCTGTTCCATTGCTGCCTTACAAGGAATGGGAGACTTTCCTGGTAAAGTGCATTGGCCAGATGAGACATACTTTAGGTGCATGCAATAACACAGCAATAATATAGAGTTGCTAATCACCATAACATGTAGCTATTTAAGATGTAGAACAAAACTGGAGATTTAACTAAGGCATGGGGAGAACATGCCAGTTCCATGAGACAATATGACCTATTCACTGTGAAGCTATACCCTTTATAACCTTTAGAAGGCCAATTATTCTATCAATAAGACTGACTTGTTTATTATTTTGAATTTGGGTTTATGTTAAGATTTTGTATTATATTGTGCAGAAATAAAATTCATTCTTGGTCCCTCATCTAGAACTAAACTTCAGCCCCAGTGGAATAAATAAAAAAACTGAACTACCTAAAATCTACCTAAATAACATTTTCCGTAACCTGAATGGGGGAAATGTTACTGCTGATATGTTGATTGTTATGTATTTCTGTGATCAGTAGGCATATTTCTTTAGGGACAATGAAATGTCTTAATTCATAAACACTGTACACAGACTATATAATGTACTTATATACATATTATATATTATACATGATATGTTATACTTGTTGCAAACCTTATTTGTGTTATTTTAACAGTGAATGACCAACATAGATAAAGTTCAAGTTATGTACTCTAAGCATATACATAGCCAAGAAATAAGAAGGATTGTTTGTCATGCTGCTCTACACTAATACTTTATTGCATGACAAAACTCAAGATCATCTGGAGCAGCCTTCACTGCCTTGGCTTGATTTACTATAATCTCAAACAAGGTCTTCTTTAGGGTTTTGTGGTCAGTTTTATTTCAAGTTGTTGTTATGGAGTGATTGCTGCAAAAATCCAGAAGCGTCTTTCAAAGATAAAATGTGAAGATTAAATTAATCTTTATAACAACAGATTTACTTTGATTTCAGTGATCTAAAACATTTTTTAAACACTCACCCTGTTTTTATGCTTTCTTTATATCTAAAATGTTATCAATTAGTTCCTTCAGACTGTTTTGTTCTGACCTGGTTCTCAGTGCCTGCCTTAAAAGGACTAGCCTAATCTGTATTGCTCTTAGCAAAAATAAAGGCACATGATTACATATGGATGTCATTTTAATGAAAAGCAAACATGATAGCAGGCCTTCTGAATCTTCATGTTGTCAGATATGTGACCAGGGTGGTATGGTGATTAGCACTGCAGAGTCAGAGTCCTGAGTTAAAATTCAAGCTGGTAACCTTCTGTGTGAAAAATGAATGTTCTCCTCATGTCAGTATCAGTTTGTCTCCAGTAACTCAGTTTTTTCCTTGCCTATGCCAAAAGGCACACGTGTTAGGCTAACTGGTAACTCTAAACTGGTCCTGGATGAATTTATGTAGTTGCAAGTCTGAAAGTGCCATGTGATAGACTAATGTAAAGCTTCCTGCCTGGTGTCCTCTTTTCTCTGGACAGGCTACCAGGTTTAAGCCCCCATGAACCTGAACTGAATTAAGAAGTGCTCTGTAGTAAATGGACACGTTACTGGAAGGATAAAAACATATTGAATAGATAAAGTAACAAAGAGGAAGAGTTAAGGATATGTCTAAACAATTACATTTTTCACGTCTGCTATTTAGGTCTTCTTCATCTTTCGGCTGCTCCATATTTTCCTGTCCTCTGCATTTTGTCTAATATCAATTGAAGGATAAGCTTTATAGGTAATTTGACAAACGTTTTTGTGAGTTTTTTAATCTTTGGAATTTACATTCTTTGGCATTAGGCTAAACAGCTTTGGTACTCTTGGGAAGAGCACTAATTCAGCCTTAATAACAAACCCTCAGACTCATTCCTTTAGTTTTCTGTCAGACTTTCAAAAGTCCAGTCTGCTTCATTTTAACTAATCAGGAATATTTAGTGTTTGCCAAGAAAATCAAACTTCAAATAAGAAGGAAAGAAATATTGTCTGAAAAAAATAGGAAGAAAATTCCTTTTTTTTCCTAAGCTCTGCAGTGGTCTTGGTTATTCTTAAGCTTCAACAAGGTTTAGACAGACAAAGAAATATAATAGGAAATAGCAAGTGGCCCAGGCGGCCACTCTGAACTAAACTGGGATCCTTCCCCTAGCTGTGAAGGAATGTGCAGTGCTCTTTTCACGCAGACGAAAAGTCAATTCTCCCCACATACAAGTGGGCCCTGTCAAAGAACCCCATCAGCTTGTCTCCCAGTGTGGCTGGCCTCCCAAAAAGGCTTGGCGGAGAACTGTAAAGGGATATGTCAATCACTAACTGGCTACAAGAAAGAGATGTCTAGCCAGGGACAACAGGCCTGCCAGACTAGTCGGCCACATGCACTCCCAGGCTCTCAGCCTCACCTAGCAACCGCAGCCTGGTGATATAGAGAGGCTTCGTTCCTAGCAACTGGAGCCTAGCAATGGAAAGGCTTTCATGCCTGGTAACAGGGCCAGCCAAATGCAAAAGGGCCTCATTTGAGGCCTACTAAAAAGGCTTTTTTCTTGTCAGAAAGATTCATCTCATAGCCCTCAAAGGCTGCCCCTCCCCCTTTCAAACACTTGTCAAGAAAGCTAAAGAAAGACCCAGATACCTGGTGGATAAGATCATGACTAATCTGTTGTTCTTCACAGTGGAGACCTGACAGGGGCTCTAAAACAACTTTACTGAGCTGCGGGCAGTCGGCCCTGAATACCGATGAGCTGTTTGTAGTACAATTGTGACTCTTTTACATTTCTGTGGGGAGAAAGTGCGTTCATTATTGTCTGAGAAAAAGGGGAGGGGCAGATTGGACTTCCATTAGAAACAAGCACTCTGATTTGGTGACTGTGAAATTTACCTTTGCCTGTTGTCTGCTGTTCTTCGCTCTGTTTTCTCTGTCTGGCTCTTTATCATGGCTGTTTTTATTTTAAGGAATTGGGAATTTGTAAATTTGATAAACACATAAGATTGCCACATGTGATACGTGTACTTAGGTCACTAGGGAAAAAATAGATATAGGGAATAAATAGATGAATGCCATTGATAACGCATATACAGTCCATATACAGTCAATTAGATGTGTACATCAACATATCACTTATTGTTTAGCAGAAAAATTGTCTTGTAAAATAGATTAGAGATTGCAAAATAACCTAGCAGAGCACTGTTGCTGCATTCACCTTTAGCAGAATATGCA
Source organism: Erpetoichthys calabaricus (assembly GCF_900747795.2). Lineage (NCBI taxonomy): Eukaryota > Metazoa > Chordata > Cladistia > Polypteriformes > Polypteridae > Erpetoichthys > Erpetoichthys calabaricus. The sequence goes on from NC_041410.2 coordinate 41,330,841, forward strand.
GATTTTAGATCAGACTCCTTTCCCTAAAATTAAAAAAGAAGGCTATGTATACTGGTGCTATACAGCACAATTGTCCACCTTATTTGGGGTCTCCAGCAGACAAGCACCAAGTGGCCAAATGCAGTGGATGTCATCGAGAGAGCGAATGAAGAGCCATGGCAACTCACTGTGTGGGGAAACAGACATGACTAGAGGTCCCTGCCCACAGGATGATGTCCTGGAGAAACAGAGAGACTATAAAGCTTAACAAGACCTTCAGACTGTAATGAACATTTGTGCAATATAGCAACAACAACATTTTCATTTACTGTGTATAATGCATTTTCATACAAAAATGCTTTACAAAAATTATATTGATAAAAAAAATATAATGCAAAGAGAAATAAATAAACATTCAGTAAAAGTAGTTATAAACAAACTAGCTGTGTAAGCCCGTTCTGTAAAAAGCCCGGGCTCCTAGAAACTATTGAAATTGTCAGAACAAAAATTGAAATGCAGAGTCGGCAGGTTCGTTTTGTGGACATGCTCGTCCCCCTTGTCTATTAGTGGATAAGCAAGTTTCTCTCACCTCAAAGGTTTCATTTTGTCGATGTGCTCGCCTTACTTGTGTATTAGCGGCTAAGTGAGTTTGTCTTTCACTTTGGCAATGGAGTCGCTTTCTTTCAGCTTCATGCTGCAGCTCCGCACTTCCGGGCCGGACAGATAGACACACACACTTCCATGTGTAGACGTTTATATATAAGACTAGCTGTGTAAGCCTGTGTTGTAAAAAGCCTGGGGTCCTACAAATAATTGAAGTCGTTAGAAAAAAAATTGAAATGTAGAGATGTCTGGTAATTGAAAGGAACTACTCTGGCATCTCTCTCCTAGGAGGTTTCGTTTTGCCAACGTGCTAGCATCGCTTGTGCATTAGCAGCTAAGCGACTTTGTCTTTCTTCAGAGGTTTCATTTTGCCGATGTGCTCGTCTCGTCTCTGTATTAGCGGCTAAGCGTGTGACTCTTTCTTCGGAGGTTTTGTTTTGCAGACATGCTGGCCTCGCTTGGGTATTAGTGGCTAAGTGAGTTTCTGTTTCCTTGGAGGCGGAGCCCTTACCCCGACTCCACCTCTCACTTCCGGGCCAGACAGACAGACGCACACTTCCACGTGTAGACGGGTTTATATATAAGACTAATAAACAGAAGAATAGACAAATATCAACAAATTAAAAAAGAAAACATCACAGCTAAATGCAGAGCTATGTGTAGCTTACCTACATGCAGTTTTTGTATCTTTAATTCGTTAATAATTATAATGGTAAAAATTAGAGCCCTATGCTGTGGCCATATGGCTGGGGTGGAGTGGTAAACAAAAAAAAAAAACCAATTCAGCTGATGGGATGCTGGAGAAGAAAACCTCTAGGGACTCCAAGGCCAAAAGACCACTTGGCACCCCTAGCATTCTACTCTACATAAATGTGAATAAGTTATTTATTATTTTGTAGGATGCACCATTCTAGAAGATTTGTTGCTGTATGGCTGCCTCCCACTAAACATCCAAGGCAGAATACCAGAAAAGGTGAAGGTTCTTGCTGCTGCATTTTCAACTTCCTTCACTCAGTTTAGTTCTTTCTTAGGCAGTACTGTTAAGAGTGCACCATAATAATATAATAACCTAATAACAAAAAGGGTGCATTCATTTTTCAGCATTTTGAAATGTTATGATGCCCCACACTTTCAAAGTATTTTAAATTAAAGAGTACAGTGTGATTTGAAGTAGATACCCAGAGATGTTATTTTTAATTTTTGAGCATGACTGGACTGACATAGCAGCTGGACACAATACTTCGTACACCCATGGCTATGCAGTGAATGCAGTTGGCCATACCTAACAAAATGACATCTCCAGAAAAATTATAAAATTAATAAATAAAGAAACAAATATACAAATATCCCAAAATGCCACAGATTAAACCAGGGAAGTCCAAAACATAGAATAATAACACTGACTGAAATGTAGAAATACATGGCATTAAGCCCAGAAGCTGGTAAACTTTACTGATGAGTTCAAGAAAGAATAATTAGAAAGAGTCCAGTATTTTTCTTTTAATGGTAGCTGCCATTTTCTAAATGAGATCAGATGAAGCACTTTGCCTGTTCATGAAGGTTCATTAAGGGCTGCACAAAAGACAGAGTAACAGGGACCCCAGATCCCAGTATGTAGTGCTCCAGTCTGGTGTTCCTGTAATCAGAGAGAGTTGCCCCAGGCATCAGACATAGTTGGGCGACTTGACTCGCTATTATTATTGCATTTGTTCCATTTTTTGCTTTGCACTTTCCCCCACCATAACCTATCATCTATGGGAAAGCTTTAGATTCGTCAAAAATTTTGATATCTAGTTTTTGACGGATCTTGACCTTTTAGTGTCCCCTGATACTGAAAACATTGATATCTTGATGATGGGTGTGTGTTTGTCCGTGTGTGTGTCTGTGTGTCACAGTTTCTTGTGGATGGTATAGAGTTAAAATGGCTGGACGAAAAAATACCAAACTCAATACTTAAACCTATTATGAGTTGATGATGTGCCATTAGTTTTTAAGCCAAATCATGCAAGAGACAGAGTCACTCTAGGGGAACCCTCAAATACCATAATTCTGCAATTAACTATGAATTCTTCTCATCAGGTAATGGCTTATTTTATGATCTGAAAGATCAGCATCAGAGCAGTAAATAATTACTGAAATGTTATACAATAGTTTGGGTAACTTGGTTCTTCGGGCTCACGTCCGAATTTTTGTGTTTCTAATTCTTTACCTTATCTACTAAAGGGTGCAACCTCCCATTGCCTTGTGTATTTGGTTGTACCCTTCTATGTTCTGCAGTGCTTATGCTCTTTGAAATTTCTACAAAGCTTATAGCTGCTGACTATTGCCTGACAGAAATGATAATTCTTAATGTTTTCATTTGGGATTAATCAGAATCAAGCAGCACTTCAGCACATTTTTTAATTGTTTCATTTCAGATTGTGAATGTTTATTTGACTTTTCTTTTTGTTCATTGTTTAGTGCCCATGCAGTGTTACTATGCAGCAATACAGCCAATAATATAAATTCAGTGTCACAAGCGTCATTCTGCCTGGCACCATTTCTTGAGGTATTCTGAAAGAGAACTGGTACTGTATATGGACTAGGCTTCTATTAGTGGGAATTGGTTTTAACTTTGGAGTGTTACTAGTTCTGAATTTGATTTCCCATTTGTTCTGATGTCTTGGTCCTTTAGTAACTTTATTGTAACAAATGCCTTCAAAATTTTTATGTTCTTTCTTGTCATTGAATACTTAACATTTACTATGATGTGCAAGTTAGTTATTTTACTTCTATAAAGTAATCTTTAGTTACTTCTAAAGATATTTATTTCCAGATTGTGATACATAGAATGTTTAGAAAGGGCCATTTTTCTCCATATATGTGTTCCAGACAGTAACGTTTCTATTCCTGCTTTTTTATTTGTAAAGAAAAATCTTGTGACAACTATGATCAAGATTTTTTAAGCAAAGCTGTTTTTCTGAATATATCAGTTCAGTTCAAGAGTGTTGGTTTTGTAATCCATCTCAATTTCTAGTCTTGAGGGAAAAATTTTATACGGTGATGTTTTTCTGATTATCTTTAAATCCGATGATAATTACATTACTTTGTTATGTTTCCATATTCTATTTAGTCAGTGAGCATACAGACTTTTTTGTTTGATAACAAAGCAATTTGACAATGGCATTTGGCCAGGTGTGCCAGTTGTACACAGCACATACTGTAACTGTCAATTCATTCCATCAGATGAACACTTTAGATTGACTGTCATGTGCTGTTTGCTCCTGGCCACACACCTCATTTCCAGTACTATTTCATTTGTAAGAACATGTAAAATACCTAGATAGCAATAAATTGAAATGACAGAATATATATATATATATATATATATATATATATATATATATATATATATATATATATATATATATATATAATAAAAAAACTCCTGGAAAGCAAAAGCAAGGCTACGATACGTGATCTTTTTGGAAGTTGTTGGAAGACATTTAAAAGACCCGTGAGACAAAAAAGACTTGCCACAGAGCTCTCGTGGGGACCGTAAACAAGAGACTTGGTGCCAAGTGACTGTCCCAGGGCCATCTCGCAGGGACGTGGAACATAAGATTCTTGCAAGACACGCCCTACTTACAAAAGATATCATATAAGAGCTCACCCATCAAAAACACTCAGTCTTGTAGTACACACAAATCATGTGCTCTCAGCACATATAAAGCGTATAAGGACAATACGGAGAATAGAGACCCAAAGGCGTTGGTAAGAAAAAAAGGCAGATACGAGATTATGAAAGCAGTGTTATTCAAAAGGCTCAAACAAACGATGGTGCGATACACATGCACAGATAGGTACAGAATATGAAAGCAGTAAAATTCGAAAGTATTGTAGAGTCCCAGCCAGGTTGAGGGCTTTTTGGTTTTAAGTGACTGTTAGGTCCGATTGAGGGAGGGCGGAATAGAGCATGGAAAACTGATAGCTGGGTATTGATTGATGCGGTAAGGGGAGGTGTTGGAGAGGGTGCTAGAACGTTGTGTTTGGGGTTAGGAAGTCGGCGATTGTTCATGTAAAACTTTTGTAACACTTTATCATGTCAGTCGCTACAGTATCAAAGAAAAGATAGAAAAGATTGCATTACCGCAAACAAAAGGTGATTAATCATCAGAACCAGGTGTAATTGAAAAAATAGCAGGACAAATCGAGGTCAGAAATAAAAGGCAAAGAGTAAACAACAAAGTCTTTTCGCATTCGCATCATTTAATGCATAAAATGTGGATTTACACAATAATGGACCATACGCTATGAGAATCTGTGGTCCTGGAACAGTTAAAGCAACGACAGTTAAATTTCAAAGAATACACAATTCGGTCGGGTGTATATTGATGATAATGGAGAAGCGATACAAATTTTAACAGGCAAAAAGAAAGGTAATGTATATATTCTGCGAATAACATTACACACCAAAGGAGATTGTGATATGCCATTCGTATTAAAATGTTTACAGTTTACCGTGAGAATAGCAATTGCTATGACAATCAATAAATCACAGAGACAAACATTAGAAAAAATCAGTTTATTTATTAGAGAAAAAGAAACAATATTCACTCACTGGCAGTTATGTGTTGCGTTGTCACAATGTGTCTCCAAAAAATATTGTTTTTAATGAAGCTTAAAGTAAAAGTGCAAATGATGAAATTGAAACAATTCCAAAGAAAAACAAAAATTTTAAATTGTATATCCGATTAACCAAACACAGGGGTTGGCAAGCGAAGTGAGCAGGGGGCAAAGCCCCCTAGTATATATATATTGTGATGGGCGGCCGGGTCCCATACCTGGCCAGGACACCCCTGCTGCATATGTTCCGGGGGAGCAACCATGGGCAGCTCAATACCTCACCCAGGACGCCTGGTGGCAGCCTCCCTGGCTGACGGTGATTCCCCAACCTCCCACAGAGCTCCATGGGAGATAAAGTCCTCCACAGCCCGGTTGGGAGCTGCAGTGGCCACTAGGGGGTGCTGCGTGGATTCCACAGCCTGGCTGGACAAATCTTCAGCCCTACCTGGAAATGCAATTGGGACCAGGTGGTCAAACACCTGGAACACTTCTGGGTGGACTATAAAAGGGGCCAGCCATCACCACTCAGTGGCCAGAGTCGGGAGGTGGAGGACGAAGATAGACAGGAGGAGTGGTGGTGCCAGAAAAGTGTTTTGTGTTGGCTTAAGTGCTTGTGGGATTGTGTATTGCCTATGGGGTTCACGGGGAAGATGTGCCCCACAGGTAAAGAAAAATAAAAGTTCTTAGTGTTTTTACACATGCCTCAGTGTGAGTCTGCGTCGGGTCGGGCGCTATACCGCGTCCGTATCACACTATATATATATATATGTGTTACTATAACATCTACAATTCATTCAGTCACTCCAATATATTTAATTTGTTCATTGTGGTCATTTAAAAGCAGTACACCAAATGCAAAAAACTGCTAACCGCTAAAATATCTTTCTAAACTAAAATATTTTAATACAAATCTTTTACTAACAAGCAATTATTATATTTCCCATTGAAGGCTTTTACACATATACTGTGTTGCATTGCTTTTACTGAACACTGTATATTTTACAGATTTTGACACTAAACTGGATTAGTCAATTGGACAATGCATAAATGAATAGACATATTTGCAGAAGGCCTTTTCCTGCTCTTCCTGAGCTTAAGTGCCTCTCCTCCAGTTCAGACACTGAATGTTTTTAAGAATGAGCTGTTTCTCTATGAGGCACTGTTATATGCACCTGCTTCTGCTAGAAACCTATAATTCACATGGCTTTGCTAAAATTATTTAAAAAGGGCTAAAGTGGACAGAAGCCACTTGGCAGCTATATTTATGGTTATTATTTTTTAACCCACCACTCTGTATTGGTAGAAGCATGTTCAGAAAATGAATTCAAGAATGAATAAATGCATTCATTCAAATTAGAGAGGCATGTTATAAAAAGTAAAATAACACACAATTGGCACATGTGTTGGCATATGCAGAATAGGAGGTCATATGAAAACCTTTGGCATATGATGCATTTGGTTGCATAAAATTAAAGCACGGATAGCTAGGTAAAGAGTTGGGGTACCATGGATAAACCTGTTTAATGTCCATTGTGGAAAGGAATAAAAAACAAGCTGTCACTTGTGACATGGTGCCTCTTCAGGGTGGACACCGCTCTGAGGTGTAGTTTCCATTGTCACTGATATTTAAAGTGGAGGAAGGTGGAAGGGGAGGAGTTGGAGATGAGCAACAGAAAGTGCGGTCAGTTGTCCTCTGGTGAGACCTCATCCACTCTTGGCTAAATGGAAAATATGTTACATGATGTGTCACATCAACATCCAATTCCTGATAACCATTTTGAACAGACCTAAAACTGTGTAACACACTCCAAGATCATGTGTCTGACACTTGCCTGATACTGTAGGGTATGCTTGATTAAAGGAATTGTTGGCTCCATTGGTTAATTTGCAGCATCTTTTTTTGTTTCATTTCCTGTTTTTTTTCTTTAACTTCAAAAAACATTGATTGTTGACTGGTACTGCAAACATAATGATGATATGCAGGTGGACAACAGTGTTGGCTTTTTCAAAAATGCCAGGTTATGCAATGATAATAAAAAAGTGTAATTAGCTTATCTCAGATTTTGTGTCATATGTGACACAACCCCCGTCTGCTGAAGCATTTGACAGTGCTGCGCACTATTTTTCCCAGTTTCAAACTGTACTTGTTTCACCATGGAACAATGTTTCACCCCACTCTTCTAATCACACTTTATTTACAAAGGGAGAAAACATGCTCTTCAAATGCAAGGAACTTAAAAAGGTAAAGTTAGGCCCTAAAGGTTGAGGAATTATGTTATAAGATCCTCTTCTTCTTCTTTCGCCCACTCCAGTTAGGGGTTGCCACAGCAGATCATTTGTATCCATATCTTCCTGTCCTCCACATCTTGCTCTGTTACACCCATCACCTTCATATCCTCTCTCACCACATCCATACACCTTCTCTTGGTCCTTCCTCTTTTCCTCTTACCTGCCAGCTCTATCCTTAACATCCTTCTCCTAATATACCCAGCATCTCTCCTCTGCACATGTCCAAACCAGCGCAATCTCACCTCTCTGACTTTGTCTCCCAACCTTCCAACTTGAGCTGACCCTCTAATGTACTCATTTCTAATCCTATCCATCCTCATCACACCCAATGCAAATCTTAGCATCTTTAACTCTGCTACCTCTATCCCTTGCTTTCTGGTCAATGCCCATATAACATAGCTGGTCTCACAACAGTCCTGTAGACCTTCCTTTTCACTCTTGCTGATACCAGTCTGTCACAAATTACTCCTGTAACTCTTCTCCACTATTTCCACCCTGCCTGCACTCTCTTCTTCACCCCTCTTCCATACTCCCTGTTAACTCCCCGTACTGTTGATTCCAAGTATTTAAACTCACCCACCTTCACCAACTCTACTCCCTGCATCCTCACCATTCCACTGACCTCCCTCTCATTTACACAGATGTATTCTGTCTTGTTCCTATTGACCTTCATTCCTCTCCTCTCTAGAGCATATCGCCACCTCTCCAGGGTCTCCTCAACCTGTTTCCTATTCTCACTACAGGTCACAATGTCATCAGTAAACATCATAGTCCACGGGGACTCTTGTCTAATCTCATCTGTCAACCTGTCCATCAACATTGCAGAGGGTTCAGAGCCGATCCCTGATGTAATCCCACCTCCTCGTTGAATGCATTTTTCACTCCTACTGCAGTCCTCACCACTGTCACATACACTTCCCTCGTGTATATCCAGTACAACTCTTACGTACTTTTCTGCCATTCCCGACTTCCTCATATAATACCACAACTCCTCTCAAGGCATCCTGTCATATGCTTTCTCCAGGTGCACAAAGATGTAATGCAACTCCTTCTGGCCTTCTCTATACTTCTCCATCAACACCCTCAGAGCAAACATCTCATCTGTTGTGCTCTTTCTTGGCATGAAACCATACTGTTACTCACTAATCACCTCCCTTCTTAATCTAGCTTCCACTATTCTTTCCCATAACGTCATGCTGTGGTTCATCAATTGTATCCCCCTGTTATAAGATAAATGCTGTAATTCAGCAAGACAATGAAACTGTTTTCCCTAAGTGGTTGAATAAAAGAAAAAAAAACACAGCAATTGCCATTTTTGATGACATGCTGCATTTTACAGTGCTTTTATTTACATTTTGTGAGCACTGATCATTTGGCTCAGTGCAATGGCTCATGGGAATTGTAGTCCCCACTTCAACATTTGCACCAGGTTGCAGATAAGATGAAGGTCATGATGGGAGTAATATACATTAATTACCTATCTTACCAGATTAGTTGCACGAAATTGATGGTGCTCACAGCCACACTTCCTAGCAAGCACTTGCTAAAGGTGTCATCTTATAGCTTTGTCAAACTTTCCTCCTTTCACTTCACTTCTGCAGGAGGACTTCATCTGAATAAATCAGGAAGCTCCATTTTCTCTGTATGTTTACTGCCAATGCTGTGGTGAAATGGGTTGTGGTGCATTAGAATATTCCACTTGCTAGAGCATTATTAATAATAAATATCAACAAATAAAAAAAAATTGCCAGCTAATTTTGTTTTTTCTATAATGTCACCAAATGTCAATGAAATCAGTCAAGGCATTTTTGAGATTTTGGGGTATGTTAGTTTTTTGATTTTTTTTGTTTTAATTCCTAAATACTGATAAATTGCAATGACCTTTCTTAGTGAATGCCTACTGCCCTAGATGTACCATCATACCAAATTGCAGCTTTTTAGTTAAAAGAGAGATAGTGTTTTTGAGTGAGTGAGTGAGTGAGTGAGTGAGTGAGTGAGTGAGTGAGTGAGTGAGTGAGTGAGTGAGTGAGTGAGTGAGTGAGTGAGTGAGTGAGTCATCCAGTCATTACAGTACCCCAGACATCAGATGCAAGTGCACGTACATGGCCAAGGGTTAAAATAAAGTGAACTTTATTACATGCAAATACCTTTTTCAGGTCCTTTCTTCGAAACAAGTGCTCATAAGCATAACTCCCACATTAATTCTCCTCAGCTCTCCTTCAGGCAAACCTTGTCCTCCACCTCCTGACTCTAACTCACCTCAATGAGATCAAGTGGCTTCTTTTATGCCAGGACTGGGGATACTTCTAGTGCCACACAATTACACCCTGCAAGCACTTCCGGGTGAAGCGGAACTTCCCTGTGGGTGTACAAATGGGAGCTGTACCCAAGGTGCGCTCACACTTGGCATACAGGGGGACTACATGACCCCAAGAGACAGTTCTTTCCTGTCCTTCTAATATATCTTCCCTTATGACCTTTTGTCCAGGTAAGGTTCCAACCTTTCCTTCTTGTCGTGATGGCAGTCTATCCACCTTGGCATCTACAATATATAAATGTGCATTAGGTTAATGGAAGTTTCTCAATTATCCCTCTATATGTGAGAGCGAAAGTGTGAATCAGTGTGCCTTATGATGGACGTGTGTCCTGTTTAATTTAAATCTGATTATTGTTCTTCACCATTGTGAACTTTTACAATTATTTAGTTGACAATTTATCCAAAACAAATATACAAATCCCATGTTCATAAAAATATACTTCAGAATAAACATTACTAAGCTTAGTACCAGTTGAAATGCATGACAAACTAAATGCACAAACAAAGAATGTGAAAACACAGCAGAATGTGAAAACACAACAAACCAAAGTAATAGCAAACTAAACACATGCAAAGTTCACACAAAGTAATTATAAATAATAATAAGAAGAAATTTAAAAAAACACAGTTTTCTCTGGAACTGTGTACTTTATGCATTATAACACTTAACGATAACACAATAATTGCAGAGCTTTCACAAAATGTAAGAACTAATAAGACAATAACAACTTTTCTATTTACAGTTTTACTTTCTTGAACCTCCTTGCTACAAAGTCTTCCATGACAATGTCATATGAAATATGAGTATCAACATAGTCTACATATGTAGTAGGATTAATTAATACGACATTATAGTGACTTCAGACTGAATGGGTGAACCTTTCCTTAAAACCACCTTCCTGATCACTACAGAACTTGGTGATGTCTACATAGCACCATTATGCACAGTTACATAGGAGGGAGAGGGGCCCTGATCTTAAACCATTGTTCAGAATTCCCCATAGGCATTCTAAGGGAACTGTAGAAAAATTGGTATGCAATACAGGGAGATTCACTCGAAAGAGGCTCCGAATATTCTGTAATAACTCTCGCTAGGATGAAGCAATCTGAACGAAACAACATGCAATGTGCTCCTCAGTATATGGAGCTTCGAACAAGCCAGGATGCCCCTGCATCAGAGTGATGAGGTAGTTGCCGGACAGCTGTCGCGACTTTTAACCTCCGTTTGCCACTTCTGGGTACATACCGCCCATACCCCTTCACTCAGTCACTCGACTTCTCATCAGGATGCTGGTGTAAAGTATTGAGCAGTGCGTCTTTAAGGTTGAGAGCCTATTGGGTCACCAATTTGTTTAAGTGATGTCAGAATCAACTGGATGATCGTGAGTTAACGGAAGGTTACTTCCAGCAAGATGGAGCAACGTGTTATATGTTGGCAAGGAGCATGGCAGAAATTTAGTTCTTCGACAACAACAGGGTAATTTCCAATTGGCTTTGGCCACCACAATCTCTGGATCTGACACCACCAGACTTCTTCCTTGGGGTCTGCTCAACGGAAAAGTCTATCAGAACAAGCCTAGCGCTGTGGAAGATTTGAAGGAAAACATCCAACGTGAATTGCTGCTATTCCCCCCCCCCCACCCCCCCATGACACTTGATGATACGTTCAGGAACATGGAGCACAACGTCGAATTGTGTCTGGCAGAAACCACTTCCAGCATCACATGTAATGCAATCGATTACACATACGTCAAGGTATGGAGCATATTTTTTTGGTTCAGATTGCTTCATCCTAACGGGAGTTACAACAGAATATTTGGGACCTCTTTCTGTATGAAAGCTTAGAAGTCAACCTAAACTTGTAATAGGTACTACATAAGAACAGCAAGTAGTATGTTAGTATGTAACAGGTATAATAGGATAGCAGCAAAAAACACAAAAATGGCATCTGAAATTATGAATGATATAGAAAGAGGGGGACAGAATATGCAATGCAAAAGCTTAGAATGATACTTGATAGTCATCATAGCATAGTATGTCATGTGAAATATTATAAAAAAAGGGAGTCTGATCCATCAACTGTCTATATTATGAATGAGAGAGAGAAGAGTGGAGAGGGAGTAAAATGTTTAAAATCTATATTCTGGCATCATTATTTTCACAATATGTGATATTTTTAGCTGTTACTACAATACAAAGAAAAATATAAAACAAAAGTAAAAATAGATAAAAATAACACAAAACTAAAAACACATCAGCAGGTTTAGTTTTTAGCCTTCTTTCAAACTCTGGGCACTTTTTACACACTTTAGTCTAGCTACCAATAACCTTTACCTGTTGTTCAGTATACCAAGATATGGCCTACTTAGTAACTGTATGAGGTACAGTTTGTGTTTGACAAAAACATTCTGCTCAGGTGTGTAAAGTGTACAAAAGGAATTTATTTCCCAAAAGGATTTCTCATTACTGTTCGAAGTGACAGATAAGTTGCTAACAAAATGTAAATACCTGACAAGTAAAATTAAATGTTTTTCACTAATGTTAGACTTTTGATTTATAAAACATGCAATAAGTGCAAAGAAAGCCAGCAATTCCTCATAACTGACATTGAACTAAATGAGCACCCTGAAATTTTGCATCCGTTTGTGGTGCTGGATAAGTTTCTATGCATGTTTATTTAGATCAGTCACAATTACATCTAACTGCCATTACTTATTGCTTTCCTTCAAGAGATCAGTAAAGACGAGCTTTGAAAGTTGCCCAAAGCTCTTTATAAACCACGCACATTTAGAAGTGGCCCCAGAGTCTGCCATTTATGCAAAATCACCATCTTTTTATGATTTACTAGAACTATAATCTATCAGTAATGGCACACTGCACGAATACACCTGACTTAAGCATTCATAGTTTTCATCCTCTTTCTCTGTACGTTTAGCATTCATTTGCTCAGAAGTTTATGCAATTGTTACTTCATGAGCAGCTCTTCTTTTCTCCACCCTAGTGGCCCGCTTCTTCTCTTCTTTCGTCTGTATCTTTTCACATTTGATCTGATTAAGTCAGTGTTTGAGTTGCAATTACTTAATTTTTCGCTTAAGCTGGCACTTAAGTCTTCAATCTGCCTCAAGAATGATTTAAGATACAAAGAGGTAGAGGAAGTGATGGCGAAGGTGGTAGGGATGAGAACGGTGCCCGTACACATGTGCCACACGGCTGCCCTGCTGACCGCTGCTGAGAGTTGATTCTACAATAAAATAAAATAAAGATAAAAAGAGGAATAACTATGGAGGTCAATCATCACCCCGAAAACAGATAGTAGACGTCACGTAGAATATGTGTATCAAATTTCAGGTCAATAGGTGAAACGGTTTCCAAGATACAGGTGATTTAAAATCCTGGACATACAAATGGACAGCCAAGGTAGCGCACTATATATAAAGATAATGCTTTTACTATTATATTGTAGCGGGGCCACATAGTGTTTAAATGTCAGTTCTAAGTGTGTCTCGTTTCATTGTCCCGTTTACTGTTTGTGCATCAGTTTATGCCGTCCCCGTAAAAGGGGACGGATGATGGAAGGAGACCACAGCCACAAACCTGGAAAACACCTGTTTACAATCAATCAATCCCAGCCGTCACAGGACTATATAAGCCATCAGGAGGAGAAGGAAGAGAGAGGAGAGAAGGAGATTTTTCATTCACGACCACGAGCCAACTGTACCAGTAATTGTCCACATCGCGCATATCCATCCAGTTTGTTTTTCCATCAGCCGGATTTATTTCAAGGACCTCACCACGAGAGACCCCGGGGTAGGACTTAATCATCCACCACACACACGAGGATTCACGGTGAGGCTGTTCCATTTTTTCCGAGAAGAATCAAACATCGCAATTTCACTAATTCAGTCATCCGCTTTCAGGACAGTTTCTTTATTACCGGACTCACGTTCTCATTCATTTTCAGTTTATCATTCATTGTTGTTATTCGTGTTGTGTGTTTATTTGTTACAGGGACAAGGGAGGGTTTTTGTTGTATATATATATATATATATTTGGTGGTGTCTTGTTATTGCTGGGGTGGAGGGATATTTATATTTATATGTTTCTATTCTTCTATTTCATTTCACTTAATACATATAATCTGTTTAATTTTACATCCTGTTTTTGTGTGCTCATATTTTTCACCGTCGATTGTGGGGGGAAAAGTTTAATTGGTAAGAAGTACGGCTTGATAGTTAGATTATTTCTCAGTAAATTATCCAGGCCACTGGTCTTGGAGGTGTAGCTGCCGGCTGGGTAAAAGGGGTCGGCCGTTACAATATATGGGAGAAATCGATTTTTTTCTTTTTTCAGCTCTCCTGCTGCCGCAAATGCTTTCCTATGACGGGGCCAAAAAGGCCATAAATCATATAATTTGTAATCTATTGTGTAATATATCGGATTACAAGATCACATTATTAGTTCATGAGTGTTTAATATCGGTTTGCATGCATAATTTATTTGTTTTCTTGCATACAATACTGGTTTCATTCATGTGAACTATATTGCAATGGCTTGACTCCAACTATCATCAATGTCTATATGAACTGCGTCAGCTTGCATGATTATACTCCTGTTTTGTACATGAACTATGTTGACTTGCACTTGGGTATAACTAGCACAGATGCATTGGTTATTGTGAGTGAACTTGAACTTTGCACATGAACTGTATTGGTTGCATTCATATATTACTGGTCAGCTTACATAGCAATGGTTTTGTGAATGCACTATGTGGATTTCATATACATCTTATACTGGTTTCATGTGGATAATATATCAGTTTCGCATATAAGCCGTATTAGTTTTGTGTATGCACTAGATTGATCACATGTGAGTCTTATACTTGTTTTGCAAACATAATGTGCTGGTTTTATGTACGCACCCTGTAGTAGATTTGTGTGTGAACTATAATGGTTCTGTATGCAAATTGTATCAGTTGTTCATGTAATCTTCAGCAGCAATGGGGCAAGAAAAGAAACTCAAGGGCCAGTAGAGTCATTTTAAGAGTTTAAAGAAGAACAGGTATTAGCTATAAGTTAAAACAGCTGAACATTTTTTTTTGCATAATAAGTTTGTAAAAAAAATGGATTGATTGTAATTATTACTGTTTAACAGCATCTACCATTAAATCTGAAATTGAGACAAGGCAGAAGATAGGTTCATATTCTCCCAGATTCTTATCTGCTCTTCATCCAGTTACTTTCTCACACAGCTTTTGCAAAACAGTTAGTACTTATTCTATGCTATCAACAAGGCAAACAATTCTGCAACATGTAAATTAACTGCCATCGTTACAAACTGATCCATTATTTGAAAAAAATATATTTTTCACATTTTGGATCTGCATGGGTACAAATGAGTTGCATCATAACAGGCCACCTTAATATTTACAGTTTTGTTATGAGATTGTTAGCCTTTGTTAGGATGCAGTTGAGTTTTGCGTTGCCAACACAGGTTCCTGAGTCAAATTAATAAAGTAGTCACACTCCAATATTAAATGAATGGGATTTCCTTTGGTGTAAAGGTTTACATCACACTGGGATAATATTTTCTAATATATAGAGTTTAGTGACAAGACAAATTCCTTTGTAAAATTAAACTTGAGTTTTGCCACATGTGCCAGTAAGTTTGATCTGATATGGCAAAAGACAACTGCAGCATAGCAAAGACAGGTCTAGCATTTGATGAATGATTGCTGGTACCCAGCCACTTTGGGCCAGCTTTTTCATTTGGTCTATGCCACAGTTTCCGAGGTCTAACTCATCCAGAATTGGTTTACTCAGCTTTGACAGTATAATTACTTGCATGCCCTTTTGGAGAAAATCCTGCTGTCACTGATAGCATCTGAAAAGTAAGGCTGAGAAGTAGAGGTGGCCTTACAGGGATGCGGGGCCTAGGGCTGACCAACCCCATGTGGGGCCAGTTATCCAGTTATATCAAATGCTGTTACCAGTATACTGTATGTGGACTGTATAAACTTGCGTGTGAATTTAATAAAAATAATGTTAACATACTCCGGATTTTCTCATTACAGTATTCAGCTAAATTTTTGCAAGATAACACATGGACTTTATCAAAATATAATGATATAATCTATTAAAGTGCACCACAATTTCTTCCACTCATGGCGTCGACAGTGATACGGCTAAACCAGTGATAAAATGTTGTTGAGCGTTCCAATACCAAACACTTCCCGCATTGTTTCAACTAGGCCTATTGTAGTAAACTGAACCAAAGACTCGACTAAGAAACGATGATAGGCTCTCCAGACACGAAGTAGTCATAAGCGACAAGCCAAGTTGTTCCCAAGTCAAAACAGAAGCCAACCCAGTGACTAATGGGCTATACCTATTTTAGCAAGGGATTATACTGCCGATCCTTTTTGGGCGATGGAATTTTCTCAAAGACGTACATGTACGGAATTTGACCTTGAAGAGGGTTTTTAAAAGGGTTCCTCTTAGAATCATCTCAAATATATACATACTGGAGAATATAACTTGACAACTCTGCTCGAACGGGACATGCAAACCTCAAAATCAGGGCTCCTATAGGCACGAGGCCAGGGGCAGTCAACCCACTTGCCACCCCCAAATGCCACTCTTGCTGAGAAGGTAAGGCTGAACATCAGGCAGTGCTTTAAGGATGCTAAGATCCTGCCCGCTGACAATGCCATTGAGTAGTATTGAAAGTGCTCAATCACCCTTGGTTTGCTGCTTAATCTGGCAGAGCAGTTACCGGTGTATTTTCCACCATCTGAAAGTAGAAAATCTTTTGCCCCTTTTTTGTGGGTTGATCAGGTTGAGGGAGTCTTGACAGACCATTTAATTTCCATGTGCCTCAGAACGCCATTAACTGATCTCATAGTTGTGAGCCCCAAGCAGTAATGCCCAGCACTGAATCCTGTTTGCTGCCATAGAGAGCACACCAGGATATGAATCAAAAATAGATGTGAGTGGTCACTGGTCTGTTAACAAAATATATTCCTAACCAAACAGGTAAGTGTGGAATTTCTTTATTCCAAAAATCATATGTAATTCCTCTTTATTGATCTGAAGTCATTTTATTAAAATTTTGTTCAGTGTTCTCAAGGAAAATGTAGTCATTTGATCCTCTCCAGCAGACATAATGTGTGACACAACTGCACCAACACCGTAAGGAGAGGCATCACATGCCTGCTGAATGGTAAGGATGGGTCAAATGTGTTACCTTTCCAGCGAGTGTAGCCTTGGCTTTATCACCTTTATAGCCTTTGCTTCACAGAATAAAACCAATACTCAATCTCAGATGTAATTTAGTGCATACATAAAACAGAGTACATAGGCGAAACTGATATATTACCCACATGAAACCTATATATGATGTGCTTGAAACATATTTAGTACATGCACAAAACCGCTGCTAGGTAGCTGAACTAGTAATATATGAATGCAACAATTTAGTTTATACGCAAATGACCACAAAACAGTGCAGTTCTCTCTCAAACCCAATAAGAAACATGCCTGATCCTGTGATATATAGATCTTAGGCAAAGCAGCAGTACACACTGTCACACATGTGCAACTGGGAGGCAGCAAAAGGGCCTGAATAGTAGTAGTTTCATGCCAGACCAGGGGGTGGCGAAGTGCACTGACTTTCTCTCTCAATCCTCTGCAGACCATCCACGGGAAATCCTGCACAGTTCCAGCCCCACTGAGGGCGTCACTTCGGGTTTCAGCCCCACATCACTTCCTGTCACAGCCTCTAAAGCCGCCATCTTTACAACCTTAAGATTAGTTCTGTTTTGGAGTCAGACCTGTGAACATCTCACAAAATAATTTACGCATTTTGCATTCCAGGGCACAATATACGGGTGGCTGCCCCAAACCTTTTGATGTCTTTCGACTCTTATTGTGACAACATATACAAACCAATGTTGTTCAAATACAAACCTATAATATAAGGATAAGAACCAATATACAGTAGTCTGTATGAATGAAACCAGTATTAAGCACGCAAACTAGTAGCAAATACTCATAAACCAATAGTGTGAACTTGTAAACCAATAGATTACACACAAAAGTATATGATTCATGGCCTGTTTGGCCCCTCATTTTGTCCAACAGCTGCCCTCCTTCACTTCCTTCGGTTAACTGGAGATGTGTAAACTTGTGTGTAAAACTAGAAGTGAATGAGCTATCTCAGTGGTAACATAACTGGGTTAAAAGAGGACTGACTCTGCCAATCTAAGGGTAGAAACATTTCTTTGAAAAGCAAAGAACAAATGCTTTTTCACATTCCTAATGGTGCAAGGAGCATGTAGAGTAAAGCACACAGTCTGAAACAAAGCAAAATCCGCTTGCTAAATTGCTGCTTTCACAGGAGATGACACCCTGGATGGCCATCTATGTCACCTAATGGGTTGACTGGCACTGAATATGCAAACTAAGAAACAGTGAAACCTATAGAAGGATGTCATCAAGAGACACTGTAACTGTCAGTTATACAAGGGACAGCAATCATCTGGAGGTACGCAGGGTCAGCTCTCCTGGCAGTTCTGCTAGCTTCTGCTTGTTGCAACTGGTAGGCAATAGAGGATGGTCATGTATGGTGTCGTATCTGACAAAATGGTGGGCTTATACCTTCTAGATGAGAATTATCAGTTTTTGTTTTTAATACATTGCAAAGCTTGTCCTGCACAATTTTTATATCTGTTTACTTCTTAGTCCGTACTGTTGAGACCAACTTTGCTGATTTTACTCTCAACTAATGTTCTAATTACTGAAAAAGAAAAATTGGATAGTAATTGGCAGTGATTACATATGTGCCTACAATGTATGTATGACAGTTAGGGCAGCCAAGAAAATAATGACAGAGTGTGGGCATGAATATACAATGAAAACCAAGGCTTGCAAAGGCAACATTGCCAAGGAATAAAAACACACTCACACATACAGGAAATGTACGTACCAGTGGCCATTTGTCGTCCCTCCCCAGATTCAAATTGTACATAATAAATCCAGAAATTACATTCTATATGCACTCCCAAGAAGAGGTTCACACCAACGCAAAGGGCATTTGGAAGTATCAAATCCTTTCTAGTTTTATATGAAAGCTGGCGGATCCTGTCAACACTTTCAGGGTTGAATACCCAAGAGCTGAGTCTACACAGCAGGCCTTAGGAGTTCTTGTTAACACAACAGTCTCATGATTTCGGCAGAATGGTGAAGCAATTGAAAAGGCTGATAAAAGGTTAAGTAGTAAAAGGTTTTGTAGGAAATACTCATCCATTCAGCCATCCATTTGTTAAACATAATTCTTAAACTCTGCAGCTTGTTGGTTGGATCACATCTGGAGTACTATGTGCAATTCTTGTCACCACACAAAAACAACATTTTGCAACACTTTGCAGAGAGGAGAAACCTACCTTCATTAAAGGGCATGTTTTTTCTCTTGCATGCCAAGGAAACTGAAAGTCTTTGGGCCTTGAAAAGAGGAGGATGCACAGAGGACTAATCCAGACTGTCAGAATTCTCAACAGCAAGGAAGCTGATCCAGTGGAATTCTTTCAGCAAAACACTGAGACGCATACAGTTCTCCATAATACAGACAGCATGTGCTCAAGAAAGAAGCTGAGAAGAACTTCATCATATAGAGGGGAATCTGGAACAAATGTTGCTAAATGACAGCTCCTAATAGACTTCTGGAAGAAATCACTGGTATAACTTAGCTACTAGCTTACCAAACAGACTTAAAGGGCTGGATAATTTTCAGCTTGGTTACTTATATTTGCATACATACTCATGAAATTGGTTAATGATAGTAAATGACCTGCGGTGGGTTGGCACCCTGCCCGAGATTGGTTCCTGCCTTGTGCCCTGTGTTGACTGGGATTGGCTCCAGCAGACCCCCGTGACCCTGTGTTCGGATTCAGCAGGTTGGACAATGGATGAATGGATAGTAAATGACTAAAAACGGTCACATTACTGTTTCATATCACCATTTAAGAACTAATGGCCCCAAAAAATGTACTTTATCACAGCTACAGACCCCAGAGATCAATTCTGACCCTTTCTTAATTTTGCAAGAAATATCTCTGTGCACTGGTCTTCACCTGCTTCACAAAGACACATAAGCAACTTTAAAGTAGACCAGTATAAATGGGCATGACTAAACATCAGGTCAGGTCAGGTCACGTTGGGGAGCATGCACTGGTACAGCGCGTTGCCGCACCCACCACATGACGAAACAGCTTGGGATCCTAGTTAGCAACCCCCCAGGCAGACATGCAGTCCAGTCCCACCCTCCGGAAATTACCCTCTATCTGCCACATCCAGGTGTTACACGGGCATCCCCTTGGCCTGGCCCACCCACTTGAGTCCTCAACAATGAGGATCCTGTGAACCGGATCACCCTCTGAGAATCGAGCCACATGGGCATAGTGCCATAACTGACGCTCCCTAATAATGCAGGTAATGAGCCTTATTTGGGACTCCATGAGCAACCACTCATTTGACACAAAGTCAAACCAGCGGTACCCAAAGATTCTCCAAAGAGTCACAGTACCAAAGGAGTCCAGTCTTCATCTCAGGTCACTGGATAGCGTCCATGTCTCTCAACCATATAGCAATATACGAAGCACCAGGACTCTAAAGACTTGGACATTCGTCCCTTTACATAGATATTGGGAGCGCCACACACCCCTTTCCAGCAACATCATGACCCCCCCCCCCCCATGCTCTTCCAATCCATCTATTGACTTCATAGGAAGAGTTACCAGAGACATGAATGTTGCTGCCGAGATAAGTAAACCTCTCAACAAGATCGACACTCTCTCCACAAACAGAAACACTGCTGATGGCTGTGCCCAAGAGGTCATTAAAGGGCTGGATCTTGGTTTTTATCCAGGACACTCGCAAGCCCAGACACTCAGAATCCTCACTCAGTCTCTCAAGAGCCCCAATCAGAGCCTCCATTAACTCCACGAAGATCACAGCATCGTCAGCAAAGTCAAGATCAGTGAATCTTTCTTCACCAAGTGACCCCATGACCCTGACCAACACCCAGTCCATGCAAGCACTGAACAGAGTATCTGAGGTGGAGTGCTGGCTCTGAGGCTAGGGATCTGCACTGGCAATCGGAAGGTTGCCGGTTCAAATCCCGTAAATGCCAATAGGGACACTGCTCTGTTGGGCCCTTGAGCAAGGCCCTTAACCTGCAATTGCTGAGTGCTTTGAGTAGTGAGAAAGGCACTATATAAATGCAAAGAATTATTATCTGTTCAAAGCAATGACTAAACAGGACAAAGCCAAATAAACCTGCTACCATGCTTTCAGAATCAATGTCAACATTTTTCGTAATGGTCAAAGCATATTGGTTTAAATCCATCCATCCTGTTTTTAATCTGCTTCAGTGTCATGAGACACTTGAGTATACATGAACTCAATCTGGATTAAACTTTCTCATTTTATAATGTTATAAAAGCACCCATAAATTACAGTTCATAGTATAAATAAAATTGCATCGTCTAAAAAATAGTTCCTGCATTCATCTTGGTGGCAGCAGCACAGGGTAGGAGTCGGTGGTGAATGGTCTTCAATGGCCTACGCTCCAGCAGGGGTGAAGGGTCTAGGTAAATAAGTAATCCAGCTTGCTATTCGAAATAACATAATTTGATTACTGTTGTGGCATTGTGTTCACCAGTAGTGCTGCTAGGCCCCAGACCTTGAATCCTTAACAGTTTATGATTGGAGTGTCCTCTGTATGCTCTGTTGACGTTTTCTTAGCATTTTTGTGAATTTCCATTGGGATTCTGACGTCCTTAGGTTGGTGTACTGATTAATTAGTCTGATACCGTTGGGAGTGTGTCTGTTTTTGCAGTTCAGTGTACTGACATCATATCTAAGACTGGTTGTTACTTGTTTTTGAGGCCAGGAGATTCCTGACCAGGACAAAGTGGGTTTAGAAAATGGATGTATGGAATGTTATTAAATTCAAGCAGTGTGATTCTGCAGGTGCTAGGCTATTTCTGTGTAGAACCGCTTAGCAGCTGGACTTTGTTTTATTGCTGTCACTTGAATAAATCTAAGGACAAGAATGCGTTTTGACCAATTTCATGCTGTAATGAAATTCAACTTCCAAATCTAGTTTGATGGAGATATTTTTTTTAGATCCTTGAATAAGACTCATACTGCTGAAATCAAAGTGCAATCTCTCTATTCGCACTGCTGTTTTCTGTATTCAGTGGTTAGTGATAATACTATTGTCAGGGTATGTTGCACTTCCATGGATTTTGAAATATAAACCATTTCAATCAGGGTTCTCCTTATCTTTAATATGCATTTGAAGAGACATTGTAGCATCAATGGCTGAATTAATTCCAATGTGTGGCTTGGTAATACAGAAGGTGCGATTTTTACATCTGTACATGTGTGAATCAATGAAAGGGTGAAAACAGGCTTCATGCTTCCAGTTGATTTTTTTTTCTTTTTGTTGAACATCATATTTTTGTAGGCTTTCAATCAATAACACATTTCTTTTTGTTCATTTACAGTAACAACATGAGAAAATTGTAAACAAAAAGCCCAAGTAGCCTACACACAGGCTTTCTAAAACTGTAATTGGAGTATTTGTGCCTTGAATATTATGCCTCTTACACCACTTTCTTTTTTTCTAAAATGCATTTTAGAGCTGAAATGTCTTGTCAGGTTTATTCATGTGACATCTCAAGAAAACACATTTTCACAGGGCTCTACAGCTAGTCTTTCACTGCAGGACATGAAAACCTGGATCTCATAATGTGAACTGATCATTGCAGCATGAGCTGGGAATATTAAACAGATTAATAAAACTTCCCATTGCTGTTCACTTCAGTTTCAAATGCTATGACAATTTTCTTATTTAATTTTAATTTGTTTTTGAATGTTTGCATGTGCCTCTCACAATTACATTTTTGAAAAATATGAAAATGGTAGTCTGTAGGTTTTTTCCCCTTGCCATATACAATCTTATATTAGAATGAATTCTAACTAATGACAGTCCATTCATTTTCTGAAAAGCTTTTTCACTGCCCAGTTGCAGAGAGCCAGAGGATAGTCTGACAACAAGGCAGGAACCAGCCTAGGAGGGGACACAAGTCCACTAGTCGAGTATGGAGAAAAGTCACCAATAAACCCACAGCATCTAACAACTGCCAGCCAACCTAACAGCATGTGTTTGAGTTGTGGATTGTAACCTGAGTATATGAAGGAAACTCACATAGGGGGGTGAACTGGAAAGCAATGTGGGAAAATTGATTGAAACACCCTAAATATGCAGTATATCTGAGAATTTTGCATATAGTGTGGAAACATGACAGATGAAGCTTTTACAATTAAGAAAACACATAAATGTTCTGCGAATTCAAGCAAAAAGTACATTTTTACCCATGGAAGGTTAAATAATTGTAGCATTGTTATGCTATTTGTATTTTTTCTGTATGATTAATTACTTTCTTTTTTCTCTTTTGAGTTTGAGGAGACGGAATTTTGATTCCTTGACTGTTTCACATTGCTAATTAAGAAGCTAATACAAGAAGTATCAGTTGTTAATAAATACCACAGAGTGTCATCAGCTTAAAAAGTAACATAAGCATCATCTAACGGCAGTTCGCATATAAGAAGGAACTGTTACAACAACTGTACTCATCATAATAGTAGACACAAAGTTCTGCATGTCTTTAAAATTCTGTATGTATTTACAGAAAGTATTTAGGTCTTAGAATCTTGCAGATGATGGGACATTTTGGACCAAAGCAAGTCCATTAAACTGTGCTCAAATGAATAAAAAACAAACATTAACAAGTTAGAAAATGTACCCATGGAGTTAACGTTCAGGTGCATTTGAGAACAGTACAAACACCATGACCCTCAATGGACTGAGTGCAGTAGGTTCTAGAATCTTCTCAATCCATTTTCAGGGATGTGGGTGCTAAAGACTATCTCACTATGATTGGACAAACAACTGGAAATAGACCTGGACAGGACCCTAGATCACTCTCCCTCACCTTACCACTCACATACATCATATTCACAGACCGTTGCAATTTGTATTTGCCAATTAACATAAGCTAAATTCAATTTAAAAAAAAACAAAATTTTTGTAACCAATTCCTTCTTTGCTTAAGCATGTCTTCTAAAGCTATTCAGTTATGACAAATGTTAGAATTTGGTGTTCTGATAGTAAATTAAAGGGTGACCAGATTTTCAAAATTCCAAACCCTATAATTTACTATTTACTATCAGAATGCATACACAAATAAAACCCATCCTCATTTGTTCAATTCCTGCTTTACCTCATCATCATCAGCAAAAGATCTGCTTCTTGGCTGGCCTTGTGATGCTGCTCAAATTTAATACAAGTTCTTAAACAGGTTTTCCTCATCAGAGTTCAGACTGCGCTATTATATCTTGTCACAAAAGCCACAAAAAGCCATGGCAAGGCAGCCACCCGTGTATTTGGTTTATCTGGCTGCAAATTGAGATTATTGATAGCAGGGCTGTGCACAAAACCGAGTCCAAAACAGAACTGAAGGAATAGGGAAAAGGTGGAGGCTTTTAAAGGGGAAGACAGGAAGTGAGGTCAAAGGGGTCAGGCTGATGAAGGTCTTCAGCCATAGGATCGAGCCCGGACGTGACATCACAGGGGCTGGAGCCGGCGAGGTCTTATTCCATAGGCTCGGACCCGGAAGTGACGTCAAGAGGGCCGGGTGGAATCTCCCGTGAATGGTCTGCAGGAAAGGGAGAAAAAGAGTCAGTGCACTCTGCCACATCCGGGGATGATTCGGAACTGCCCTTACTCAAGCTCTTTAGTTGCCTCCCATGCACACGTGTGTGACAGTCTATACCAGTAATGGCGCACTGCACGATAATGAGCAGTGAATACACTTGACTTGAGCATTCCTAGTTTTCATCCTCTTTCTCTGTACGTTTAGCGTTCATTGGCTCAGAGGTTGATGCACTTGCTGTTCCTGAGTAGCTCTTCTTTTCTCCACCCTAGCAGCCAGCTTCTTCTCTTCTTTCGAGCTAGCACTTGAGTCTTCAATCTGCCTCAAGAATGATTTAAGATATGAAGAGGTAGAGGAAGTGACGGCAAAGGTGGTAGGGATGAGAACAGCACCCGTACGCATGTGCCGCACGGCCGCCCTGCTGGTTGCTGCTGAGAGTTGATTCTACTATAAAATAAAATAAATATAAAAAGAGGAATAACCTTGGAGGTCAATCACCACCATGAAAGCGGATAGTAGATGTCACGTAGTATATGTGTACCAAATTTCAGGTCAATAGGTCAAATGGTTTGCGAACTACAGGTAATTTAAAATCCTGGACAGACAAACGGACAGCCACGCTAGCGTATTATATATAAAGATTACATTGAAATGGGAGGTGGGGCGCGAGGGAGTCCTCCTTGGAGTTTTTTTTGCGTGCTGTTCTAAATACAATGTGAGGATGTTTGTTTTGCCGGAGCCATGTTTTATTAGAGGGGCAGCCTGTTAAAACTGGGACTTTTTTCATATTCTTCAGTTATTCATTGGGACACAGCCTGAAATTGAGACTATCCTTATAACTGAATGTCTGGCTTCCCTAGTAAATTACAATGACAGTGAAATAGTAAATCATTATAATCTTTAGATAATGGAGCTGTGAGCCATAGAGGGTTGCTGTCCTGTGCAATCAGCCAGTGATAGCAACTTCCTACCCCATAGCACTCAGTCTGCTGGTTTTTCATTAACGTGTATTATGGATCTGTTTGCTATCAATAGTGTCTATCTATAAGTTGGTGTAACTGCTGTCAAGGTAATATTGAAACAGTAAACTAATAATTAGTTTGTAACTGAAGTCACACATAACACATCTCAGTATTAAGACATATGAGTTTGCAATCTCAATGAAAATTGAAATGCCTTGACAAATTGTCTTGAAGAATAACCATGATGCATTTCAACTAAATTGCTGAGTTATTTCATGTGGACAGGCATGCGGACAGACAGACATGGTTATTGCAATAGGTGCTTCGTGCATTATATGTAAATGCACCTAAAAATCTAATATGATATATCATAATATTATGATATATTAAAGACATATATATTAAGCACTTTGAGCTACATTTTTTGTATGAAAATGTGCTATATAAATAAATGTTGTTGTATTACACCCACTTAATCCAGTGCAGAATCATGGTGGCGAGTTGGGTGAATGATGAGGTGGAGGCTATACCTGAAGCAATGGGGCACAAGAAGGGAACCAGCCTTGGACGGTGTGCCAGTCAGTCACAGGGCCTATTCACACACACACACATCCCAAATCATGCAGGGCAAATCTGGAAATACCAATGTATAAAGTAAGGTTGTAATGCCCACTAATCATGCTTAGTACATGCAAGTAATAATTTCACTGTAGTCTCTACACGTGACAATGATGACGATATAAGCATATTAGATACATTCTTTTTTTTTGCCTATATATACAGTACAATTTAAAATAATGCAAATGCCAGTTACATGAGTGCTCTGTAATTAGTTGGTTACAGTCTAACAAAAATTACTTCTAGGAAAGGTTCCAGTGCACTATGACTTTGTCTAGAATAAGATGAAAAATAAAATGTACTGCTATTCAAATTTTATTCAATTACAATTTTTAAAGTTTTCTTGATACCAATTACACTATTTCCATTGATTTTTCATTAACATAGTGGTTGTTATAACTGCTTAATGCCTCTTGGTTTTAAAAATAACGGGTGAAGTCCATTGACAAGTAAAAGACACATGTATGGGTGGGATAATCGTGTCTGTTTTTGAGAAACTTACTACTTAATTTAAGTACCCTTGTTCCCTTAAGTGCTTGAAATTAATCATTGATATCCTGTGCCTTGTGTTAAATGGATTTAACAAGATTAATAGCACAGTTTTGAAAAGCATTTGTAACTTAACTCAATGTTGAACAAAGCCATGTCTAACAAGGATCACACAATAACACAGAGGCATTGTAAGTTGGGGAAAACATATTTATAAATCAAGCAGCCAAAACAATATAATAGCACTGGAGAAAGAATAGAGAGCAGCATATACAAATAGTATGTCAATGCTGCACTAACTATAGCTATATATAAAAAAGAGCAAACAAATTAGCAGCCTTAATTTTCTACATTCTTTTCAAACTCTGCTTAAGATACAAGCACCCTATAACAACAACACAATGTACTGATATAGTACGTATTCATTTAAAAAGTGTAGTTCGCGAGGATTTACAACAGGTTTTCTTCTTCTACTTGTTCTTTCATCTGCTCCCGTTAGGGGTTGACACAGTGGATCATCTTCTTCCATATCTTCCTGTCCTCTGCATCTTGTTCTGTTACACCCATCACCTGCATGTCCTCTCTCACCACAGCCATAAATCTTCGCTTAGGCCTTTCTCTTTTCCTCTTCATTGGCAGCTCTATCCTTAATGTCCTTCTCCCTAAATACCCAGCATCTCTCCTCTGCACATGTCCAAACCAACGCAATCTCGCCTCTCTGACTTTGTCTCCAAACCGTCCAGCCTGAGCCGACCCTCTAATGTAGTCATTTCTAATCCTGTCCTTCCTCGTCACATCCCAATGCAAATCTTAGCATCTTTAACTCTGCTACCTCCAGCTCTGTCTCCTGCTTTCTGGTCAGTTCCACCGTCTCCAAACCATATAACATAACTGGTCTCACTACCGTCCTGTAGACCTTCCCTTTCTCTCTCGCTGATACCCATCTGCTAAAAATCATTCCTTACACACTTCTCCACCCACTCCACCCTGCTTGCACTCTCTTTTTCACTTCTCTTTCACACTCCCTATTGAATAATATACTGTTAATAATGTACTGTTGATCCCAAATATTCAAACTGATTCACTTTTGCCAACTCTACGCCCTGCATCCTCACCACTCCACTGACCTCCCACTTATTTACACACATGTATTGTGAAACCATACTGCTGCTCACTAATCATCACCTCACTTCTTAAATTAGCTTCCACTACTCTTTCCCATAACTTCATGTTGTAGCTCATCAATTTTATCCCCCTGTAGTTACTACAGCTCTGCACATCCCCCTTATTCTTAAAAATCAGTACCAGTACACTTCTTCTCCACTCCTCCTTTCACTTTTTAAGATTGCATTAAACAATTTGGTTAAAAACTCCTCTGCCATCTCTCCTAAACACCTCTATGTTTCCACAGGTATGTCATCTGGATCAACAGTCTTCCTATTCTGCATCCCCTTCATAGCAATCCTTAGTAAAAGGAAGAGTTAAAATACAAAGAAAACAAAGACATAAATTAACAGACAATTAAATAAAATAGACAATGACAAATAGACAATATATATATATACAAAATCAAAATAGATGAGCCCCTTTTGAAATTAAGGATAAGTTAAATTATTGTTAACTGTATACAGTTTTTAGAGCTGTAATAGCTACGACTGTAAATGTCAGAGTCAGGTGCTATGGTCAGATCGGCAAAGAAAAAGGAAATTATGAATAGGCAAAGGTTTTCTAAAATGCCCTATCTATCACAGTAAAGCATTACAGATTTTTGGTTGCAGAACAGCAAAAGCCACCTGACCTTTTTTTGTTTTGTTTTTTTTTGTATGTGTGGTCAAAGATGAGACACAAGAGTTGCAAGAAGATTTGGGGCAGCCACCGTATAGTTTTTCCTGGAAGCAAAAGTGTTGAATAAAGAGTACATATGTGTACAGATTCGAGTCCAAAATAGAACTGACTTGATGAGGCAAAGTTGGAGGTTTAAGGGAGAGAAGAGGAAGTGAGATCATCAGGGCCATAAATGGAAGTGAGGTTATCAGGCCCGGAACTGGAAGTGAGGACATTGGGTCCAAAACTGGAAGTGAGGACACTGGGTTCGGAAACAAAAGTGACATGATCAGGAGCAGGCAGAATTTCCTGTAATCGGTCTGTGGTGGAAAGAGTGAAAGGATCAGTACACTCCGCCACTCCCTGGTCTGGTGTGGAATTATCCTCATTCAGGTCCTTTAGCTGCCTCCCATGTGTGACAGTATATATATTGTGGAAGCTGGCCAGGACACAGACAGGTAGACATGTTTAAATCACCCACAACACATTTATTATACAAACTAATATTTACATATTGCACAAACAACCCCCAAAACTCCCCCAAAGTCCAGGCCTTTTGCTAATGCCTCTTCTCTGGTCCTCCTCCTCTCCTCTCCTCCCGAGCTCTGTCTCTCTTCCTCCCGACTCCAGCTATCGGATGGAGGGAGGTGGCCCCTTTTATACACACCCGGATGTGCTCCAGGTGCCTTTTTTCATGGGAATTGTTACATATGCATTATGTTCACTTTTACTGTAAAACTTCAGTAAAAACAATGTTTGAAATTAACTTTTCTTCAAGATCGCATTGAATTTTGATTCCACGTTTGGTCTTACATCGTGATAACGCAACGTATAACTGCCCATGAGTGAATATCGTTTCTGTCTCTCTAATAAATAAACAATGCACTTTTGTGCATTCTTCTTTGCCTTCTTTCTCTCCAACGCTTTTGTGTCTCTTTTTGATGCGCTGCTCTTTCTCTTCTTCTCTTAGTCGTTGATGTTGCCATCTATACCATCTATAACCTATAAAATTTTTAAGAGTTGGGAGCATATGAAATGTGTCTGCCAAAAGCATTCCAACAACTGAGAGGTTAGATGCCTGTGACCTTGTTTTAAATTGTTTGTAAGTAGAGTCACCGTCTCACGGGTCTTGCTTCCAAAGGTTGTAAAGACTAGTCTCGCGGTATGTCAAAGTGTCTTTCCGAAAAGATCACGTTTCGACCCAAGATTTTTTTCTTAAAAAAAAAAAAATATATATATATATATATATATATATATATACAGTATACAGTATATATGAACAAATACAGTATTTAAGTCAAAGCATTTCCAGGCAATATGGTTTGCATGTTCATGGATAAATCCATGCAACACACACAAGACCATTTTAAACTTTCTTTATAGCCTAACCAGAACATTTCTGGGATTCATTCAGGAAACTGGTGTATTTAGAAAGAACCCATGGCAACAAACCGAAAGTGCAGACTTTACACAAACTGTACAGTTTCTAGGTTAGGTTTTGAATCCAGGGCTCTAGAATTTCTAAGTATTAGGGGCCTGGTATCAAGTACTTTCAGTTGTGAGGCAAAAGTGGTAAACATTTTAATTTCAGTTATATTATTAACCTCATTTTATACTACTTCACATAAATACTGTGTAAGTACATTTTATACAAATGAATTACAGAGTTTATTTCCATTCATTTTAAAGAAATGGGAGAGAAATGTCCATGAACAAGTTAGTGCATGATAATGAAGATAGATTCCATTTCCATGATGAAAAAGAACTAGAAGAAAACATAATGTACACTGCTAATATTTGAGAGCACAAACAGACCAAAACAACTGAGTCCATTTAAAGAGCAAATTATTATTTTAATAGATTAAGGTATATTCATTATTTATTAAATGATTGCTAATTAGAAGTTAGGGTAGCACGGTGGCGCAGTGGGTAGCGCTGCTGCCTTGCAGTAAGGGTTCGCTTCCCGAGTCTTCCCTGTGCGAAGTTTGCATGTCCCCCCCCCCATGTTTGCGTGGGTTTCCTCCCACAGTCCAAAGACATGCAGTTTAGGTGCATTCGCGATCCTAAATTGTCCCTAGTGTGTGCTTGGTGTAGGTGTGTGTGTGTCCTGTGGTGGGCTGGCATCCTGCCCGGGATTTGTTCCTGCCCTGCGCCCTCTGTTGGCTGGGATTGGCTCCAGCAGACCCCCATGCCCCTGTGTTAGGTAAAGTGGGTTGGACAATGACTGACTGAGTAATTAGAAGTTATGAACTGTATTTTTGCTGCCTTTGTAATTAACAAGGATTATTGTTACCTATTTGTGTAATAATAATAATAATAATAATAAATTTTATTTATATTGCACTTTATATTGTGTAATTTACATGCGTCGTTACTCAGGTATAGGTACCATGCACATTTGAAGATTTGTAATCGTTTTTTATTTAAACTTAAAGGGAGCAGTCAAGGAGAAGGTGAAGTATATTTAAAAAGTAAGGGAGAAATAAAATGTACAAAAAGAAATAACAAATATTTCCACTTCATATTTACATTTTAACCTGTTAAAGATCTGTTGGAATGGTGGTATTAAACATTGGTGGCATTAAGCATTTTGCAGTAAAATGTAGTTTGAAACAAGATTCCAAAGAATCGTTTAAGATTTGGCAGGTATATTTTTCTATGACAGATATTTTATGAGATTTTTCAGGTAAGGAGGAGAAAAGTTTTGAAGTAAGGTATTCATACTCATTAATGAGGCAGCTGCACTGTGGTGATACATTTCATGTTGATAAGCCAATTACAACTAAGAACTTCAGTGTATGTTGTACATATAACAATAATGATCCTTTAAACCTGTTATCTTTCAAAAATAGTTTGTATCAGAATCAAACACTCTTTAAGAAGAATGAACCTACATTCAGTTTTACCTTCCTACCTTGATTTTGTTATCATTTACAAAATTATTCATTTGTTTATTGCCTTATATATATGTTAACATTTTTTTTAATAGGTCACAATAGATATTTTTATGTAATTTTCCTAAATGTGGATAAAAGTGTTACAGATAACTTAAAATAACATACACAACAATAAAATTTTCATTTTACACATTATCTCCAAGCTTTTGGAAATCAGCATTTGAATTGAAATACAAACGCTAAATATTGTAACATAAACTTAAGAATATGGTAGGAGGCAGAGAAGAAAAATCTTCTTCTCTGCAGGTAGATAAATACAAACATCTTTCATGAAAGCAACAGAGAAATTCTAACTCATTTTGATAGAGACTGATTATGAACCAGTTGTCACCACCCCCCCACCCCAAATTAGGTCTTAAGCTTTTAAAGTATTAAATGGATCCAGATGGCTAAGCAAAATACTATTGAAGAGCCTGGTTCACACTTTTTCTCTAAGAAATTCTGCCTTGCGTTTGTAAAAGACGATGTAAGTCTTTTTTTGAAAAGCACTGAAGGAAAATAATTTAAATGGTGATGGCAGGGTGACAGAAGGGTTGCTTCAAGGGTCCCTGTCAATCAGTTTATTCCAATCAATTAACCTCAGTTAACATGGGTCTGAAAATGATTCCCCAATGATCAAGTGGAACCTCCTCATCATTAAATGAAATACTAGTCTGCCAACCAGACTGAAGTCTAGGGGGCCAAAAATCTTCTGTGCAACTACAAATTAAAAGATGATGAAGTTAATAAATTAAAATCAATCCTAAATGTATGGGAATGGATGTCCACGCTTCTAAATCAGAGGCACAGTAAAAAAATATTGTGGTTTCATTGCATCATAGATTTTCAAATAAAACTCTGTTGTAATAACACATACATTAAATCATACTTATAATACAAGATAACATGGGACAGTACAAGAATTTTTCTGATGTAAAGGACAAAACATCGTTTTATTACCTTAAAGTATTAGGTCTGTCCTCTGGCCATTATAGAAATGTAGTTAGATATCTTCTAATTGGTGGTACAGATATATCCAAAAAGGTTTTGCGACCTGCTTTTCCGTCATAGTTTACAAATTACATGTGTGGCAAGCGGCTGGGGATGGTACCCAGCCGGGAGACGCCCAGGAGGACCAGAGGAGGGCTTACGCCTCCTCCAGACCACGACGAGGCAACTGCCCTGGTGGCTTTGGGGACCACAGGAACTGAGCTCGGAAGCTCAACCCTATAGGGGCCCGTGGTCACCACCAGGGGGCGCCCCAACGCCTGAGAAGCCCTGGCCCTCAGCACTTCCACCACACCTGGAAGTGCTGGGGGGAAGAAGACCAGGGACACCCGGAGTGCTTCCGAGTGCGCAGCCAGTACTTCCGCCACACTAGGGAGTGCTGGCGGAAGCTAATCGGGAGGCACCTGAAGCACGTCTGGGTATGTATAAAAGGGGCCGCCTCCCTCCATTCGATGGCTGGAGTCGGGTGGAAGTGGACAGAGCTCGGAGGAGAGGAGTGGAGGCGGTCAGAAGACAGAGAAAGGCATTGTGAAGAGGCCAGGACTTTGGGGTGATTGGTGCTGCGGCACTGGGTTGTGTGTGGTTCACTGTACTGCAAATAGTGTAAATAAACGTGTGTTGGGTGATAAAATCATGTCTACCTGTCTGTGTCCGGGCCAGTTCCCCACACATGTAAATTCCATTGTTGTTTGAAACAGAAAAACTAAAGGATTCAAAAGATCAATCCTGGAGCACCCTGTTTACTGTCATGAAATAAGGCAAGAAGATTGATCAACAATAATATAAACTAGCCAACCCGCAGCATAGCATACACCACATAATTATTTATTGATGGGTGAACACTTCCTGAACGACACAGTTGTCCAAATGGGGTGGGTTTGTGGATACGACTGTGAGTGAATGAAAAGATGGAACTCTGGAGAGAGCAACATACAATTGTCCGTGACTGAAAACTGGTTTTGGCAGATACAGGCATATCTGTTTGAAAGTTTGTCCCTGTGCCTTATTAATTGTCATTGCAAAGGCCAATCTAACAGGAAATTGTCTGCGTGTAAAAGTAAAAGGCAAATTTGAATCTGATGGGGTCAGGGATATCTGGGGAATAAGGACAGTTTGTGAGGTAGCAGCTACGATAGTCTTACACTCCAGTACATTGTGGTGAATGCTGGTAACAGAAAGTGTAGTGCCATAACAGAGACCTTTTGCTGGCAGGAGGTTTCTGAGAAGTATGATGACTGAACCAATTTTAATTTTGAGTTTATGCGGAGGCATGCCAGTGGGAGTAAGACTATTAAGAAATTCTTTGGGGAATGAAAGTTGATCTGCAGGATCATCTGTGACGATGAAGTCAACACTGGTGAAAGTCACTTCGTCGGTAGGGGTAAGTGTCAGCACTTGTTCATTAAGGTGTAGCGAGTCTTCGTTGGTGACGCTTAATATAGCTCGCGTGCTGAGTTGTTCCAGAGTGACAGTTGAGAAGTTGATGTCGCCATATAGTTGTTGAACGGGATCAGAAATAAAAGGAAAACAATGTGAAGGCAATGTCACAGGTGTTCCGTTTGTCCGTCTCCAACATCGAGGAGCCATTTTGCAAAATGTTGTTCTTCATGAAGAGCTCTCATATTTGTCGTCAGTGTAAGAACATGTATGTGACACCACAAAGGTTGCTTGTTAATGCAACTGGTGACAGTAAGTGCTCGGGAGCCACACAAAATGACAGGGAGAATTTGTCAGAAATCTCCACCCAATAGTATTGTTTTGCCTCCAAATGGCTGTGTGTCACCCGTGAGGTCACGTAATAACCTGTCATCTGCCTGGAATGCGTATGCATGTGTCATTGGCGTCTCGTCCCGTATTATCAATTTGGATTGCAGAAGATGTTGCGTGTGTGGCGAGGTAGGTTTGATGTTGCATGTGGAAGTAGTATTCAGCCTCAATAGTATTTTAAAAACGGAATGTTCAGTTCGTCCACCCAGTAACGATGTTGCAGCTATTCCTGTAGATGCTACGGTTGTAGGAATGTCTCCCCTAGCTCTGATGGTATGAATCAGGGTTTTATAGACAAAGGTCTCTGCCACTCGTGTTGTGAAGAGGGGGGCTGAATGCACCCCAAGGAGATGCAGTCGCTTCTCTGAAACCCCCTCTTAAATGGTGATACAATGGGAAACAAATACTGTTTTTTATTTACCTCCTCTTTGCTCAATCAACTGCTGGCTTGCTGCTGCTGCCGTGCTGCATAATCTGCATCTCGCGCGGTGCTTTGATCATTTAAAAGCCTGTACAGCAGCTGTCCTACTCTTTGTGTTTTATTTCTGGCCCCGGGCATGGTTAAATCTCTTGGCACAAAGTCTTGTCTCGTGGGACGTGAGTCTTCATATTTTTTAGTTTATAATTTAAAAATGGAAGAATCTGAAAATCTAACAACATCACTTTAAAGTTCGATAAATTCTGAAAAGAATGATGCCAAACATATATATGTAGGTTTTAAAATAAGCCTGATTTAAAACGTGACATAAAAAGTCACATAAAATTGTTGCACAAAATCATTGCACTTATAGGCTTAGAATTTAGAGAGAGTAGATATATACTGTATATATACATATACCAGGGAACTCTTTGCACTTCCAACACCTGAGTGACTGGAATTTCATGAGAGCTTGGTGTTTAAGAGAATTAGATGCACAATGAAATATGACAGCAGCATCCAGAGGATCCATTTTATGAAAAGAAGCCGATGAAGAGAATGGAGATATCATTGGATTGCTACAAAACCAGTGCATAATTTTAAAAAAAATGCACAAAAGGCAAAACAATAGTGTGCATAAAAATGTGTGAGGCATTAGAAGGTTGAATAAATAAAAGGGCTTATAAACAAGTGGTGGGTGAGAAACAAGGGTGTTCTTACATCTATTTAGAACTAGAAATGAAAAGCCCGGTCATTAGTATAGGCAGCATGGTTCCTTGAAATGAGAATGATATCTGTCAATGTTTTCATGACCTTTATACATGGCCGAGGAATCCAATCCTTGAGCCACAGTTCTTGGGTTAGGTTCCATTGAAAAGAAGATTAGCAAATCTGAGATCTCATCCTCTCCTCTCCTTCTGTCAGACTCTTTACTCAGCCTCAACAGAGATGGCCACTATAATGGAAGTTTCCTGCTAGGGTATTTTGTTCTTTGGTGTCAGAAAAAATGTCATGACAAAATAAAACATCAAATTTCCAGTTTTTTCCTGCCAGGGCATTCCATTATTGGATATTGTGGAGTATCTTGGCTGACATGTTTCATCAATGTGATGTGACAGGTGTTGACAGTGGCTACAAACTGGTAGTCTGGGATGGTGATCATATTTTTTATAAAGAGGACAAGTGGGTTTGTTTCACTTACCAAAGAGTCAAATTCCTAAACCTATCTTTGAATACCTTTTCTAGGATACTTGAATGGATCTAATAGCTGGTATTCAGATCCCCGAGGTGCAATGTACATTCCATCCTGACCAATTCTGTCTGCATATATTTTGTAGACTTGGGTCAGTTTTTGATCGTGTACTCACAGGTCTCTTGTGGGAGGTGCAACAAGAGGATGGGGATCTGATTCCAGTGTAACTGTTGTGCTCATATGCTTTCCATTAATCCAAGTCCATTCGATATGTGCTTTAGAAACTTTCAAAGATGGATTTCGTTTTTTCTTTTGTTTTTGATTGCAATAGACAGGATACCAAGGCACAGCAAAGACCGTTCAGCTTGGCAATCTAAAGAACATGTTACATTTGACCACTTTTCCAGTGATTTTCAGTCATAGCCTTCACTTACATGATCATAGTGAGTTGGAGGCAGTTGGGGGTGCCCTCCCGAGAATCAAATGTAACATGCCCGGTGACTCACTCTAACTAGTTTCATCTCTAGTTGTAGGGGCAGGCTTGTCTGCAATGAGAGCTGACAATCATCAAATGCTTATCCAGAAGTATGATCCATAAAATGCGGTAATGAGGAACAAGTAATGGGGTGTTTTAGATTTTACAAACAGAAGAGAAGCTCAGCTGAGAGTTTGGTTGAGCTCAACATATTGTTAACCCTTCATCCAGCACCAGCTCCCTCAGGGAACATGTTGTTGGCTGTTGCAAAAAGGGGTGATCATGACTGTGCTGGAAGGTTGGCATACAGTCACTAAATATGGCATGCCCCGTGATTTTCAGCTCTGTAAACTGATATGGCCTGAAGACTAGATCATCAAGTCTGATATACACTATGACTAAAAGTCGCATAACATAACATCAGCTTAAGGGTTTAATTTCTGGTGTTAGATAGATAGATAAGCCTTATCCAGTTACTTTGACTATCTTCCTGACCTTTTAGTGCTGTTATCATTAGCTGTAAATGCTAATTATTATTATTACCAGCAACGGCGTACTGCATGATAACGTGCAGTGAATACACTTAACTTAAGCATTTCTAGTTTTCATCCTCTTTCTCTGTACATTTTGCATTCGTTTGCTCAGAGGTTGATGTGCTTGTTGCTTCCTGAGCAGCTCTTCTTTTCTCCACTCTAGCAGCCTGCTTCTTCTCTTCTTTCGTCGGCATCTATTCACATTAAAACTGATTAAGTCAGCTTTTGTTTTGCAATTACTTAGTATGTTTTCTTTAATTTTTCACTTAAGCTGGCACTTAAGTCTTCAATTTGCCTCAAGAAAGATTTAAGATATGAAGGTGGTGGTAGGAATGAGAACGGCACCTGTACGCATCCGCCAGCCGGCCGCCCTGCTGGCCGCTGCTGAGAGTTGATTTTACAATAAAATAAAATAAAAATAAAAAGAGGAATAAAAATCATCATCCTGAAAGCAGAAAGTAGAGGTCACGTAGTACATGTGTACCAAATTTCAGGTCAATAGTTTAAACAGTTTGCAAGCTACAGATGACTTAAAATAATGGACAGACAAATGAACAGCGTATTATATAAGATGATGATGATGATGATTATTATTATAGAACTGTCCTGTTATTTGGTAGGATAAAAATTAAGCCAGTACTTGAAAGGGAACTCTCCTGCCTCAACTTATGTTAAGAAACTTATTTAATAAACCATTTAAATAATGCTTCAAGGTTTTTTGGGTAAGGAAAATAGAAGTTTCAAGGTAATATTTTTACATTCACTAATCATTTTTGGAAGAGAAAAAAGAAGAACAAAAAGCACAACTCTCAGAGAATACAACTCTTTGTACTTTGGATAGAGTGTGACAGTCAGTAACCCTGTGTTTTCCATGCCAGCTAGTCAGAAATAAAAAAAAAGTTTCAGTAAGCAGTGGGCTGAAAGGAAAACATTAGACAATGCAACATAGAAAATAATATCAAATGAATGATGGATCTTGCTGATTCATGCAGACAGAAGGATAGAAAAACTCCATAAATGCATACATACTCCATGAATCCATAAATGCACCCTGCTGGGTCTCATTTATACATTGTTTTGGTGGTGGTGTGGTAGCGTGGAGAATATTTCTGTGGTACTAGGGCTTTACTACAAATATTTCAGCTCTTCGGACTATATTAATAACCAATAAGCTTTTTTTGACTGATAAATCTCTAGACTAGTTGCAGAAAAATTACTTCAAATTCTTTCTTTATTAGAAATTCTTAAACTTAATATAGTGCCATCCCCAGTATTCAGATTTCTGTCTAATCATTCATTTGTAGAAGGAGACCAAAAGGGTTATTCAGAGTTAGGATTCATTACTGGACAATTTACAACAACCATGGGACATTTTGAAGTCAACATGGACCAGAAACCCTGTGGTGCATTTTTTTTGTTTGATTTATATGATTAAAAACCCATAAGTTTAAAATGATAGGCAATACAGAATCAGTAATAATCTAAAATTAACTCTTCCAAATCACCAAGGCCTTGCGCCTCACTCCGAATATATCTCACAAAATATACTCTGTCACCCATCAATCCACCTAAACTAAAATAAAATGAACAGTTGCTAGCAAGACGTTAGCACAGGTTACAGCAGAATGCTTCTGAGTGCAGCAAACACCCATTACACAGTGCTGCTGTTTGGACACTTTGTGATCCCATGCTCCAAAAGGACCAATGGAGGCCAACTCCATATTAGATAGATTTACCTAATAAAACAGCCACTGAGTGTTATACATGTTTCACACAATTTCCAAAAGCATGGATAGCAGTTTATCCTAAAATTGAGAGTTTATGGGATCTATACTGATATTTTCATTCCTGACATATTTTCAGTGAACTTCTACATCAGTACATTACTATTTCATTCTTTACGACAAAACATCAAAACCATATGGGGCAGTGGCGGGTAGGGGAATTAAAATATCCATAAACCTGTGTTCTTTCTGATGTTAATTAAAACCAAAAATAAAGCATAGAAAACTCTGGCCTATATATCTTCTCCTTCCAGTTTATCCGACACCTTCTACCTTTATATTATATAACATTCCAGGCGCTCCTATTTCAAAAGGCAGCTTACCCATCTGAGCATAGGTTTGGCCTTCACTAGCTGTGTGCCCATATGACTTCAGCAGGTGACAATCAGAGAACCAATTAGGGTCCATGAAAATATTAAATGTATGATGTGACTGTGATAGATAGGTACAGTTCTCAAATTACAGAGCACTGGTTGAACTGGGAACATTGTAATGTTTGGTCCGTCTTTTTGTTCTGTACAATGCCTAATGGATCTACTGTACTTAATCTATAATTTTGGTTTGAACTCTACACAGTTTTTGTTACTTATCTTTTTAATCTTAAGCTGCCATTTAACAAAATGAATAACTCTGATCGTTGGCACTTTCTACATCTAAACACATTTCAAAAGTTCCAATTTCTTTTAATGTGTTTATCTTGCAATATTACCACATACCCCGATTTTACTGCAGAAAAGTCTTATGAACATCCAACATACTGTAAAATAAAAGATGAGGTTTCACAATTGATTTATCACACCATATTAAACCCTTTCATAAAAGTAACCAAGCAGGCTTAGAGCATCTAGCAGTGGACACTCGCAACGGTCAAAGCATGCTGGCATGTCACTGGATTGTAAAGGCAAGGGATTCGGACAAGCTTATCCTGCATCTGGCTGCTGGAAAATCTTACTATGAAGAAGGCATTTTCAAGGTTATTTGAGGAAATTAACTGAATGGAAATGAGATAGATGCTGAAGAAATTGTAAATGAAAGTTGAATAGATGGAGGGATCTGATGAAGCTATAGGCTTGTCTCTAACCATTTTTAAGGTTCTTTGTTCCTGAAAACCTTTCTAATCTTATAAGCAGGCCATATTAATATGGCTGATCTTAGCCACTTTAGAATAACCCAAGTTGGGATTGTGTAGTGAGCGGCTGTTTTACGGGCCGTGTCCAATTCTATATTCTCTTTTCGATTATTCCTTTAAGCAGT
Source organism: Erpetoichthys calabaricus (assembly GCF_900747795.2). NCBI lineage: Eukaryota > Metazoa > Chordata > Cladistia > Polypteriformes > Polypteridae > Erpetoichthys > Erpetoichthys calabaricus. Next base: position 41,370,670 of record NC_041410.2, read on the forward strand.
TTGAAAATATTACTGGCAAGCTTTGCTCTCCGTATTCTGTACAAATAGTCCAAAGAGTTTATATTTTCTATGAAAAAAAAACATCTGTGTACGAGAATTTACTTCTCATTTTCAATACTGATATTGTCCTTACTTTCAGCAAATTTCAAGCGTTGTCCAAAGGAGAATTTGAAATTGGAATTTTCTGCACGTCTCCCACACCTCCATCCTCACACCCTGTCAGTCAGGCATGGTGATTGACTGGGAAGGCTGGTAATCAGCTCTCCAATTAGCCACCATTATGAGAGGCTTTCTCTCCCACACACCCCTTCACAAGGCATCTCAGGCAGGTGGATCTTCTAATTGGATGAATCTTTCAGCTTCAGCCTCTTGTTCTCTTTGTCTTCCTCTCTCTTTCATTCATTTCTTTTTTTTTTTTTAAAGAACTGTCCTTTTCACATGTCTTTAGCCCTGCCTGTCTGCCTGGGTGAGAGTTCTTGGTTGCCACAAATGAGTGTTTCATGTTCTCTCGCTATCTTCCACACTTTCCTTCTCTCTCCCTCTCTCTTTCAAGGCACCCAGAACTCATTGTCTAGTCCTATTGCAAGGGTTGTGGCCCCTAAGACCAAACCCTTTGACTCAGAGGTGACGGATTCATGACATCTTACAAAAGGCTTGATGGAGTTTTAACAAGGTCTAAAGTCCATCTTTAAAGTGGCTGATGAATATTCATAAAGCTTTAGCTCTGATGAAGACAACAGAAAGAATAACCAACACACAAGTGTTAGGAAGTAAACAGTAATCCCTTCATCACAAGAGAACATAGCAAGGACATTAACATGACAAGATCAGACTGGGGCAAGTAAAAGGACGAGAGAGAGGCTTAAGGGGAGAGGAAGTAAGGAAAAGGAATGAAACCCCTCCCCGCCCCTTAAAATTTCTTAAAGAAACTAAATCGGTTAATTGGAATTTTTTTCCCAGGGCCTGCTTTCTTCATCAGGGAAAAAGGATTACAAAAAGGACCACAATGACTCATTTAGAAAGGCAGCTAGATTCAGTAGATGGGAAATGTTTCTCACAGCAGTATATTTGGTGATATAAAGACAAAACCAGGGATCTGTTTTTTGTCTGCCTAAATATATGATAAGTCATTTAGTTAGCTGCTTTAGTGGAGCACTGAAGAAAAGTGTTTATATTTGTCATTGTACATTCCACTTACATTAATTTGGTTTTATTTTCAGAAATTTGCGTATTCCTATTTGGCACCACTAAGCATCACACTATATCTGTGAATGACAAATTAAAATGAACACAAGGCTTCTTGAAGTTTTCTCATAGTAGAGCTGGTCAGTTGCAATAAGCAATAATGAATCAGCTTTAGGGGGCATCACATAGTTAACTGGCACACTGGCACATGCTTAGCATCCCGGTAAGGTGCTATTATGAATAGCAGGCAAAACTGCTGCTTTCCGTTTCTTGATCCTCTGGACTGGGTTTCCTTTTGTACACGTTTTTCCCTCTGCTGACGTAGGTTTTTCTTTTCAGGTGCCCCGATTTCCTTTGCATTCACAAGAAGGGATTTCATTTGGATTGAAGGCATTAGACTGTGGCCTTCGGATGAACTTTTGTCCTACATTATGTCAATTGTGGGTGTCACAACTGTGCTAAAGAATGATTTTGGCAATTTTCCTATAAACAATGGATGGATAAATTCTTCAAATAGAATTGCTAGGAAATTACAGTACTGGCAGTAGCAGTAGTTATGTAGTCTGTATCACTGATCCGAACATAATTAATCCATTTACCTATTTCCAGTGTAACAGCAAACTCTAATTTTCGTCTAAAAATATGGGGTTGGAGGACCTGAGCACCCACCCCACAACAGCTAGACATTTGTATGCCTTTATCTTTTACTTTTTTTAAAGATGACACCTTCAAAGAAATGGGAGGTCCATACTAGTATCTAACATGTATTTTCAGCTAAGTTTGTAAAGTTTTCAAAAATATATCTGTTTTACTTCTCTCCCATATAAGCGAAAAGTCATTTAAATAGATCTATAGAATAAAATGGTGAGAAAAAAAAAAACACTTTATTTTAAAATCTAGGATTTTATCACCTATATTTCTGATTCTTAGATCTGGAAAACCATTCTTTTAATCTTTAACTAATTCTTAACACCAAAAAGTCTGTGCGTTCAATAAGTCTTCAGTGTGCATGTGTCTCTGTCATTTTAAAAGTTGCATGAAGATTCTCCTTTTCTACCTACACATTTAATTGACACTAAATATGGCAGTCCAGTGACAAAGCTCTTATATATGCACAAATTAAGCCATACACTAAAGAGGAAATGCTAACTCACCAAATGCAGTAGGCCTCAAATGATAAGTTTGGTGTTGTGAACTTCCATGTCACTTAAATTAGCTAAATTCAGCCTCAAATTTATTTCTGTGAATCCACCATAATTATCATGATTGAATGACCTCAGATACATTTGAAATTTACTGGGTGAATGTCACGCATGTTGTAAGTCAATCCCTCTGGTTTTCCTTCATCAGTACATCTATGCAGTTGTAAAGATCGGAAGTCTGTTTCAGCTCCATTGCTGAGCTGGGGAAATAAGAAACAAACAGAGAAGAAACCTGTACCATACATGACACAAGCATTTCATAGTAACTATGACAGGCTTTGATAGCTCCTGGGTTTAATCAATTCAGAAAGCAAATCTATAAATGTATTTTGCAAATTAGGTATTTAAAAATACTGTCATTGTAATGATTTAGCAATGGATATCTTAATGGTGCCACTAGATCACATTTTATGGTTGTGGGCCAAGTACATTTAAAAGAATGAATAGAGATGAAGTTGAATTTTCTCCTCAAGGGGAAGATGAGAGCAAATCATGTAACCTTAAACCCGTGGAATAGAAATCCATGTAATTAGTGGCCTACTGTTCACACAAGAGGAACAATCAGTACCAGCTGCTAGGTTCTACTTAGAACTAGGCTATAACATAGATTTGCTAGAGGGCTTGGGGATAACTTTTTACATTCTCAGCTCAGCTTTGGTTAATCTTCAGACACGTCAGGACCATTTCTGTTTAAAAATGACAAAAATAAATACTCCCAGAACTGTACATTCACCCCAACATGGGATTAATGAAAGAATTAGAAAAGAAAAAAAAAACAAGATGCTGAAGGTAATAATTTTATTTAAAGCAGTACAAGCTGTGTATAAAAATTGTGCAAGGTTGTTCATTTGTCAGTGATTCATTTGTGGCATAAGATGAAAAATAGATTTTGCATTAAATGTTAAATATCTATCTATCTATCTATCTATCTATCTATCTATCTATCTATCTATCTATCTATCTATCTATCTATCTATCTATCTATCTATCTATCTATCTATCTATCTATCTATCTATCTATCTATCTATCTATCCTGAGTCAGGGAACATAGACTTTATTCTTCAAATTACCTCAATTGGTTCCTCTTAATCCAAAGAAGTGGCAGCTCAACCCCTAAAATCCTCCTATTTGGCTGAGCTCCTCAACCTGTGAGCCTGCTATGCCCATATAGGTACCTTTATTCAGTCACTTGTCCTCACAGTATCATTTTTTTGGTCAATAGTAAGAGCTTATTTGAGTAGAGGTAAGGATGGAAATGCAGGCTTACTGGTAAATCAAAATAATTCTCTAAAGACTTCACTCCTCTGTGGTGGGCTGGCACCCTGCCTGGGGTTTGTTTCCTGCCTTGTGCCCTGTGTTGGCTGGGATTGGCTCCAGCAGACCCCCGTGACCCTGTAATTAGGATATAGAGGGTTGGATAATGGATGGATGGATGGACTTCACTCCTGTGTCACCACCATGGTCCAGTACAACATGCACAAAACTAATGCTGTTGGACTGATTCCTTGATCCTGATTTGGACCACCCCTTACCTCACTTGACCCCAAGGTATTTAAACTTCATTTTCTAAGCCCAACTAATAACATTATAGGAACTCTGGGAGTGAAATCTTATCTCAGAAGCTTGCAGTGTAAGAGAGGATGAGGCACTAGTTCATCTCAGGACACACTACTCTTCATACACATCAACACTTAACTTAGCATGCATGTTTTTGAGGCATAGATGGGCAAGGTGATAGGAATATTTTGAGACAAACTTATGCAGACACTGGGAGAATGTGCAAATGCCATCCATCCATCCATCCATCCATCCTCTTCCGCTTATCCGAGTTCGGGTCACGGGGGCAGCAGCTTGAGTGTGCAAATGCCACCAAGGCTATTAGCAAGCTTAAAGGAGTTTCTTGGAGGTGGGATGCAGCAGTTCTAAGCATTGCACCTTCTCCCATTGTTTAATTCAACTCATTTAAATTTGTTTTACATTGTAAATGACAAGCTCTATAAGAAGCTCAGGATGTTTTGAATCTTAACAAAGGTAAACATGCAAACAAAAAAAATGCAAAAATACTAGTCTATACATGGACTTGTATTAATAGTTTTTTTCTTAAAATATCAGTTTATTTATGCATTCTTCCATTTTAGAATCACAGGGAACTGAAGTATGGCCCAGACACACGGGGCACAGATACTGAAACCATCCCTGAAGTGGCTCTAGTTTATCACACATCAAAACTAATGTGCTCTGGAATAATTTACAGTTGCCAATTAAAAATAGTCATAGGCATTTTGAGCACTGTACTCGCAAACGCTTTAAAGCTCTGTAGAAGACCCCAGACAGAAATACAGTATTTACACCATGTTATCTGGGTTAGAAGTACAATAGCTGAAAAAATAAAAGTTAATTTTTTATTAAAATAATCCATTATCATGATCATTAGGCAGTAGATAGCAAGACATTGCAAGTGAGTTTAAATCCATTAATAAGCAACTGAGAGAGAAAAGACACTCATACGAACTGATCTTGCTCAAGAGACCTCTGAAGAGAGGACTTTGGCAAGTGAGTTTGAGACTATTTGCAAGGTATTGATCAAATCTCAGTGCTGCCCATCACTTTGTATTTGTAAATCCCTTGTGCAGAATCCATCTCCCCAAATGACATAATTACTAAGAGTTGAATGCATTGAGGGTGAGAGATGATGAGCAAGAATCTGGAATAAATATTGTCCAGCTTTTATCTACAAACCACATCCACAGAATGATGACAAGGGGCCAATTTGTTGAGGCAGCCCTTTGCCCTCCCAACTTCACCCCCATGCCCCCCTACAGAGCTATTTTGCTGTTCTCCATCATTTCAATAGCAGGTGCTGATTAAAAGAACCACATATTGCCCCCTCCTCTGCCTCTACCCCCCCCCCCCGCCCTTTGCTCCCCCCATTCTCCAGCCCATAGACCCCCCCCCCCCAGCCCCCCCACCGCCCCTTGTGCTGGCTCTACTTAATCTGATTACAATCTTTATGCAGCTCTTTAGACAGGGTCTACACTGAGGACAAAGGCAGAGCAAGTGGTTTCAGACAAGCACTCACTAGGCTATGTGATCTGAGTGGAAGCCCTTCTCCTTCTAAACATCTACTGGCAATCCTTTTCAGTGTCAGCTACAGCCCACTGCCACCTGCTTGCTAGTCTGTTTGTGTACTTCAGCAGGGGGGATGAAAAAACCCCGTTAGCACAAGACTTCTATGTGCTTCAGCAGACCCCCCCCCCCCCCCCCCCCCCCACCAAAATAACTGTCTTTTAAAGTATACACCTCTGCTCATCCTCCATGTGAAAGGAGACTGACCTGGCTGTCCTTTCGTCATTGCCTCTCTCTCTCTCTCTCTCTCTCTCTCTCAACACCTGTCCAGAATTCAGTCAACTAAGCCATGGGAAAATTGGACGGCTATTAAAAACAAACTCAATACCCCCTCCCCACCACCACCATCACCAATAAATTGTAATCTGCATGACCTAGGCTAACACTGCTCTCTTTTAATTTCATTCTTTTATTCCTCCTTTCTGTCTCAAAATACATTTTATATGCTTTTGATTATTAATTGCCTTTGTCTATTCATCCACCCACTGTCAAATATGCTTAATCCAGTGTTGTGGAGCATGAAACCTACCCCACAACATATTTTCAAATGTTAGCTGAGCAATTATTTTGTCATCAGATTTGGGGATCCACAGTAGGTCATTGAAATTTGATGTTATGTGTGGACTTATGTGGCAGAAATTTATACTTTTATTATTTAATTTTTAAGTTTTTGAATGATACGCAGAGCATGTGTCCATAAATATCCATATTTACCTCAAGTCATTGTTTGATTACTTCAGATTTACAATAATATATTTACCTTCAGTATTTTTATGTTGATGCCATGAGATTCCACAAAATACTGTGTATACTCTCGTAGAAGTCGAGTCTTGAAACCTGAAAAATCGATCATAAAATCAGACCCCGACTTATACGCCCATAGAAAAAAATCGATCATAAAATCAGACCCTGACTTATACGCCCGTTTAAAAATACAACACTTCATTTTTTTTTTAACATCTTCTTGCTTCCTTCAATCTCGCACCAGTTTCTCTGACACATTGAATTTGTTGCAGCAGCACAGTTGTCAATTTCTTTCGCCTCTTCAATGACTTTTAATTTAAAACCAGCTTCATATTTTCTTCTGATCAAACACTCCATCGTAGATAAGGGATGCTCTTACGATTAAGGTGTTGCCGTTTTGGAATACTTTGGGTATTACCGTGTGGTCACGTAGGCACAATACACAGAAAAAAAGGTAGTTTGCTCCGTGGTTACTCTCTCAGGTGGGTGTTAGCATATCATAATCTCTTGGACCAATAGCGTGAGTTTTCCGCATTCAACTTATACAACCGACATTATAAAATACCGAAAATTATACGGTAAAATCAAGCCCGACTTAACTGTGGGAGAACTTAAACACGAGTTTATACGGTAGTCAAAAAGTATTTTGACAGGCTACAAACACTTCACCTATTGATGCATTCATTCACTGATGGATCAGTCAGCCATTTGAAGGTCCTCTGTTTGGTTGATTAATGTACCAACTAAAAATCATAAAACTTTTGGTATCGGTTGCGTAGGTGGGCTTCCCACAGTCCTTGAACAGAGACCACCATACAAACTCATACTTCATCAGTGAGAGTTTCAGTTAGCCAGTTTTTTTTACTGAATATTTGTTTCTTTCTGCAAGCACATTGCATAGGCTTGAAGAAACAGACTGAATGTATCCACATTAATATAATCTGGCTTGTTACAATTGTTCTCCCTTTGCTCTTTCAGTCAGCCAATTGGGTACCAGTTAAACTTTTGTTGACAAAGAGGACACTATTGTAATTTTTATTACTTTTAAAATTTATTTTATCTGTTGAACTTTTATTATCTTGTCTATTATCTGTTTCAGATGTAGATGGTGGGAGTGACATTATCTATGTATTCAGTAAAATATGCAAAACAGTGTAATCAGGACCATACACTAAATGTATTAATATGTAGTGTTTTATTTTTTTCTTCTTCATACTGCTTCACAAACCTAAAAGGACATGAAAATTGAAGGAGATTGAAATCAAAAGTGGGTCAAAAACATGTGGTTAGTGTCAAATGCATTTCTGTTTCATTTAAATAAAAGTGTTTCCCTATGATCTTTTCTCCATAGTTTAATATTATTTTAGTGTATGCACTTTGTATTTGTTAGTAGATGTTGCTGTTGGGCGGCACGGTGGCGCAGTGGGTAGCGCTGCTGCCTCGCAGTTGGGAGATTCAGGGTCCTGGGTTCGCTTCCCGGGTCCACCCTGCGTGGAGTTTGCATGTTCTCCCCGTGTCTGCGTGGGTTTCCTCCGGGCGCTCCGGTTTCCTCCCACAGTCCAAAGACATGCAGGTTAGGTGGATTGGCGATTCTAAATTGGCTCTAGTGTGTGCTTGGTGTGTGGGTGTGTTTGTGTGTGTCCTGCGGTGGGTTGGCACCCTGCCCAGGATTGGTTCCCTGCCTTGTGCCCTGTGTTGGCTGGGTTTGGCTCCAGCAGACCCCCGTGACCCTGTGTTCGGATTCAGTGGGTTGGAAGATGGATGGATGTTGCTGTTTTAAATTGCAATATTGTTCCTTTTCAAATTCCTTGTTTATCTCCAGAAGTAGTTACCATTAGTTGAAATGTCTTTTGCTTACACTATTATAATGGCAAATTCCCATTACAGGAGGTACTGTATCATACAAAAAATGTTGAAACTATAAACACTTTTTCAGGAAAGTTTCTGTACAAATTCAAGACTAACTGAGAAAGTCCACTAAAGGCACATGTCTCTATAATAAACATTGAATAGATGTTTTTTTAAATGTGGGATGAGTCTCAATAGCAGAGCCCTTGAATTAACAAGGCTTTGTTTGACGACATAATTCCATTTTTTTTGTACTCTACTAATACAGTTGTGTGGAAAAATATAAAGGAATAGTTTTTCTTAACTTGAACAGAACATAATCATAATAATAGCATCATTTTACAGGGAATCAGAGGAGGAAAGAAGTAAAAAGTGCATGGATGATTAAGATTTTGATTAACATAATTAAATATGAAAGAGTTTCCGTATTTAGATGAAGAACTGTAAGAGATTATATCTTACCAGAAATTTAAGAAAATGGTTATTAAATTTGTAACCTAATTAAAAAACATTAATACTCAGTATGCAAAAAATATTTACTCAAAAATGAATACAAACCCATCTCGGAAAAAAGTTTGGACAGTATGGGAAATACAAGTAAAAACATAAAGCACTGATTAGTAATTGACCTGAAAACAATATAACAGCCTATTGTTTGGTGTTGCAACCAATGCATTTTATTGTTTTTTTTTTTTCAAAAATAAACATTTATTTTGATTTTGATACTTGCAACGTATTCTAAAAAAGGTTTTCACATTAAAAAATGTACCACTTTCAAGCATCGCCTTTCCTTCTGACTACACTTAATAAACATTTAGGTACTGAAGACACTGAGTTATTGAGCATTTCAGGTGTAATTTTGTCACATTTTTCTTGCAAACAAGTTTTAAGGTGTACAACAGTATAACTGCATTTCATCATGAACCCCACATTCTCAGTTGTGGACGTGTCAGGACTACAAGCAGGCCACTCGAGCACCCACACCCTTGTCCTATGCGGCCATGCCTTTGTTCCCTTTAGAACAGGGATCTCAAACTCCAGTCCTGGAGGGCTGCAGTGGCTGCAGGTTTTCATTACTAACCCTTTTCTTAATTAGTGACCCGTTTTTGCTGCTAATTAACATCTTTTGAATTAATTTTAATTGACTTGTTTTTTAAGATTTCTTCATCGTTCCTCTGAATTGCTTCATTTCTTTCCTTACACAGAAATGTAATGTGAAGTGAGTGAGCCAACAGAAGCCCAACTAAGTCAGGGCCTCAAACTCCAACCAATTTCACTCCAGCCAGTTGCTTAATTAGGTGACGAGTCTTGTTGTTAATTAAACCCGTTCTTTAATTCCATGGCTTGTTGCTGCTCTCATTGTGCAATAGCAGACATTGTCAAAATTGTTGATTTTTTCTTTACTTTTCTAAGAGCAACTGTTAAAATGTTTTGTTGACCTGAGCAAATCAACATTCCTGAGACCTCAGCCCATTTTCTTTTCAGATATTGTATGATGGTCACAGTTTGCTGGTCATGTTTTGGTTCATTTTGTAACTCTTCAAGAGCAAATCAATTCAAATTAATTAATTCAAAAGAAGTTAAATAGAAGCAAAAACAGATCACTAATTAAGAAAAGCATTAGAATGAAAACCTGCAGCCACTGCAGCCCTCCAGGACTGGAATTTGAGATCGCTGCATTAGAATGTGATTTTGATTATGGTTATGATTCCCCTTAGAATATGATTTTGTATTGTCTTGCTGAAATAGGTCGTAAGATATTTTGTATTGAAGGCATCATATGTTATACCAAAATCTGTATGTACTTTTTGCCAAAAATGGTGCCTTCGCAGAAATGGAAATTACCTTTACCCAGGGCACTGACTCAACCCCATACCATCACAAACACTGGCTCTGGACTTGCAGCAATAATAATAATAATAATAATAATAATCATAATCATAATCATAATAATAACAGACAGGATTGTCCTTTTCTTCGTTGGCCTATTGGATCTGACATGCATTTCTTTCAAAAAAGACCTCAAATGTCATTTAGTCTGTCTACAATACAGTACACATTCCTAGAGAAGCTGACAATGCTTGTGGACACTGTTGACATATGTCTTCCTTTTTGCACAGTACTGTGGAGGTTACTACGTATTATTTTACTTGATAAAGGTTTGCCAAAGTCCTCCTGAGGCCATGTCACTTCTCAATGAATGATGGTTCTTAATGCAGTGTTGTCTGAGGGATCAGAGATCACAGGCAGTAAGCTTAGGCTTGTGAGTCTGCCCTCCAAAATTTCTAGAGATTCCTTGAACCTTAGACCTAGGGTGCTGGATCCACAAAATAACAGATATAACTACTGAGACAACTGCCTCATGATATCTCCTTCTTTATTTAGCTTTTGTTTTTGTTTTTTGTTTTTTGCATCTTATTGATTTTATTAAAATCAAATAACATTCCATGCAAGCAAGTCAAGTTTAAAAATAACAAATCAACCCATCTTAGCTTCTGTTTTGAAAATATTTTTTTTTTCCATGGTGCAGTATAGGGAGGTATCAAACAATCAAGATGCCGTAAAAGTGAGAAATAAAAGCTAGACATGACTGACAGATTTAGCACTTGTGACCTATTTTCCTGATTCTAACAATAATAAACAGTCCTGGATTTTGCTGAAGAAATGTAGTGACCATTGTTAACTATTAAAATGCATATTCCTTTTATTTCAATTTAGTTAATTTCTGTATAGCAGGCTCAGAGCGCTGAAACGTCTTTAAACCCTGCCCCAGGCAAAGCACCATATGCTTGATATAAGAACAAAGGCAACCTTCATTTCAACCGAAAAGGTTTATATACTGCTTGAAATGTATGGATTCTGTGGAATTTCCAATTTAAAAAAGGTAGAAAGAAAAAAAAATTCACAAAGGAAAAGCCATGACATGAAACTACCAGCATTTGATAGCAGTGTGCATGATGGGAGCTGTTACTCTTGACAGTGCCAGTGGTGCTCCAATGACCATTTGGTTGCAGTGTTTGATAATAGATTAAGGGAAGAGGATGAAAGCAGTCATGACATCTTAACAAAGGAGTGGAGAAATACAAGCAAACATCCTATTATGCCAACAGAACTTTGGACCGTGCTCCATTTAAACTCAGAGTCGCTGGACTTATTTTCATTTCATTATGTGTCTTGGTCACTCTAGAGTTCGAACGGCATAGGCAAGGCCTCACTTGAATGCACCATGCTGCCTGACAATTTCTGCAAGTGGCAAATTGCTGCAGATGGAAATCACAGCTAGTGGCACAGAACAAAGGCAGTATGCTGTGACCCAGGGATAACAGTGCAGTAAGTGTGGGGGTAAGGAGAGTCAGCTCCAAAGCATGAAAAGTCAAAGCGGAATGGCACCACTGAAACCTGCTAGTTTGATTTAGATTTCTAAGTAAATCTAAAAAAACAAAATTGGAACATCAAAAGATATTGCTTTTTTTATCTATATCATTGCTACAAGTCACAGTTGTGCAGAATGAACAACAACATTACTCACTACTGATGTAAACATCTAGCCTTTCCTTTTAAAACTTGCCATCTGTTTCAAATCATTAAATCTCCTACAGTCAGCGCCTTTCCAGCTGTCTTGGCCCCTCTCTGGTACCCACAACATTTTGCTCACTACACATGTTATTAAAACCTGCGTTACTAAAGAAGACAGACACCTGCAAATGCTTTATTGACATAGTGAGCAACCGTGAAAGAATCCTCATTAATATCTGCACAGGCAGTACCATAAATAAGGCATGATGGCTTTTTCTTCCATGATGCTGCAGCTCGCTTTGGACTTACAACACTACAGTCTCAAAAATATTATAGTAATCAGATGCATGTTTATGATTAAGTCAACATAATAAAGAATTTAATTATTTAACACCCAACACATCTAATATTTGTATGAACATAGCTTATGTTAGCCACTGCTAGAACAGTACAGTATAAAGGACTGGGTTCACCAGTGGTTTGTTTTTGGTGGCTTTCCGAAACAATCAACAGATTGATTATTAAAGTCTAGAACTTCTTTTGAGTACTCAGTGAACTATTAGGTTTCTTGAAAGTATTCATCTCTTTCACTTGTTCAGAATTACAGTATAGCATAAGTATGGTCCATGCACACAATTAGTAGTTGTGAACATTTGAGTTCGCTGTTGCCCCTTTAAATCCAACAGACAGACGCTCAGGACACAGGGTAAAAGCACTAAGAGGTATTTAAATTTTTCTTCTTCTTCTTCTTATAAACAATGCCCTAAGCACCACAGCCACAATACCACAGGCAAGAAATACAATAAACACAATTTTCTCTTTCTCTATTTTCTCCTCCATACCTCCCAGGAAGCTTTGTCCACCTCCACCCAACTCTGGCTCACTTGCTGGGTTTTCAGCAGTCCTTTATATAGGGTCCAACCCAGAAGTGCTTCTGTCCTTCCATCCATGTGACTCCGAGTCGGATGGAAAACTTGAGTTTCTCGTTAGCCCGGAAGTACTTCTGGACTCCCATCCTTCTGGGCTATGTAGGAAATAAGAGTCTCAAGGTCTTCTCACAGCATGCCTGGCGACACCAACAGTACCCGGCTGGGCTGCGATGAACTCCAAAGTCCATGATGCCCTGAGGGAATCTGGGGCACCATTAAGCTGTAGGGAAGCTGCCATCTAGCGCTTTGGGGGAGGCAGTGTAAAAACGTAGCTGCCTTCCCCCATCCTTCCATCCTTGAGGCGTCCCGACTGGGCTGAGTTGCCAGCTGTCCCTTACACAGTATACAGTCTGTTAGCAGGTATTTTCCTTAATTTTTACCTTACAGTATTACCTTTTCCTTTCTCTTGTTCTCCAACTTTCTTTTGTGCTACTAAAGGAAGACAATGTTTTGATCTGAAAGAGGAGTGACATGTGCCTGTCTCACCTGGTAGAACACCAGACATGCCACTTCATTTTGAAAAGGCGCTCTATATAAATAAAACATATTATTATTATTGTCCTCTGCAGCAGCTTTGTGACACATGCTAGTACTCCTGACAGCAGAGAGTTGCAGTAGTCCATATGTGACAAGACCAAAGCCTGGACCAGATCTGTCAGATATGGTCTGAGCTTGCAGATATTGTAAAGAATAATAATTCTTTGCATTTATATAGCGCTTTTCTCACTACTCAAAGCGTTCAGCAATTGCAGGTTAAGGGTCTTGCTCAAGGGCCCAACAGAGCAGAGTCCCTATTGACATTTACGGGATTTGAACCAGCAACCTTCCGATTGCCAGTGCAGATCCCTAGCCTCAGAGCCACCACCAGAATGAATCTACAAGACAGAGAGACTGTTACAACATAGTCAGTGAAGGACATCTGGTCACTGATTATCACCCCAAAGATGCATACAGACTTCGTGCTACTGATAATGAACTAAGCAGAACAGAGATGGGGTGCTAAATTTGACGGACGAGCTGGGATAACAAGAAGATCTACAATACTGCATAATATGGTGACATTTTTGGTCCTATATTGGACTGAAATAAAGTTGTGAAGGATAGCATGAAGTAAGCATGACATCATAATTATATAGATATACTGTATTTATTACTAATAAAAGTCAGAAGCAAGCATAAAGGTTTGGGGATTTTGTACCCCGTATACGTGAAAAGACGCTAATTAAAAAAAAAAAATCATTACAGACAGGGAGTTCAAAACAGAACTGATACACGTAAGTGAGATGGTGGGTATACTGTATATGCTGGAGACAGGAAGAGGAGGGAGCTTGTAGAACTGGAACCGGAATTGATGTCAACAGCTTGAGGGATCTTGATTGGTGGAAATGATTTCATTAGGAGGCGGGTCCTATTGAGGGTCCACAGAGGGAAAAGAGGAGAGAGAATTACAGGACAGTGCTACTCCTTCAACTCAGCTGAGAAACATCATTTATTTTTGAGCCCGTAAACTGTCTTCTAAGCTCACGAGTGAGACTATATATATATAAAATGTGAAACTAATACAGAGGTCTAATAAAGGGCTAGGAAAAGTTTGATACCACTTCTGAATGACAGAGGGTGCTGTCATTAACAAAATGTGGCCTCCAGGACTGATCCTTTCCAACAGCATTGACATCACTTCTTTTCCAGATGAAATATAAAGAGTCTCATCACCAGAGGTTGGCGTTCAGTAGTGAGTGTCACATTTGGCACCATGAGCCACCTTCTTTTTGACTTGTGATGACTTATATGGTTTATCTACTTGTGTACAGTTGCCAAATGACTATTTCCCTCATTATATGGGGCATACCTTTGGGTAACCCAGCCATTTTTTTGTGTTTCTTGTATTTCTTCACAATATATCTATATGGTTCTTTTGGGAACCATCCACATGAAAGTTTCGGAAAGACTCAAGCTTAATGTACTCTGGTGACCAGTGTCTGTGACTGCAGCTGTCTTAAGAGGCAGCCAGTTTAAGAAGTTCTAAGTAATAATTAGGTTGTGGAGTACATACAGTAGATTATGAAAGATCTAACATGCTACTTTAGTTATAATGGGTTCAGGGTAATATTAATAATTTAACGATTGATAGCAAGATGGAGTTTACAATGATCTTAGCACTACATTGCTTTCAGGAAAATGTTCCCCAGAACAGCAATGTGACGTTAAACATGTCACCGTTAGCTGCTCTTTTACAGAAAACATCCATTGATAAGTAATCAATCTTCTGAGGCATGTGGATAAAGTTGTTCCCATCTTCTTCTTTGTCTCTCGTATTTTCAGGCCCACCATAAAAGCAAACTCCTGGGTCTTTGGAGCTATTAGTAGAGTAATTTTCGAAAAATAAAAGTTTATTCGCTTTTATACGTGCCTCCAGTGTCAGTCTGTGTTGGGTCGGGCACATATATATAGCGCCTTTATTACAAATGGTACACATATTTTAATTCTTTGCTGAAAAATTAGCAGTTTTCTCTTCGTAATAATATCTGAGTTTGCCCAATTTATATATTAACTTGTAACACCATGTAAGGCATTTTTTTTATTGAGATTTAAAATTTATTACCACAATAATATAATACATCTGCAGTGTTGCTTCATTTTTTAGTATACAGCAGCTCCTTTATTTGATTACATTTTCTGAAAACATTTGGAACATTGCACACAAGGACAGGAGTCAGAACAAGGAGGTGTTCACGCAAGGGTGATGACAGAAGTGCAATTACTGGCGCGATATCTCTGCCTCAGCTAGGCAGATCACCTTGGCCTGAGCAAAACCCCATTTTTCTGGTGCTACACTTTCATACCAGCAGGCCGACATTTCAGATTTAATACTTCAGCACAACTATAACACCTTCCCTGTCCCTTGCTGTACGTACTGCGTACAAACTATTTCTGTCTCACTGGATAATAATGCCCTATATTGTGTAACATTATTTAAATGTTGAATTGTATTCCTTTTGTGTCTACAGATTTTTCTCTAATGCACAGCAGTATTTCCCCTAGAACAATAAAGATAATTATTTTGAAAATGAACTATAAATTGATTAATTAAAATCCCCATACTGAGCCACAATCAGTCTACCTGTTAGAATGAAGTTCTACCAGTTCATAAAAGCTGACCTTTGACCAAGTGCTTGTCAGACAAATGAGCTAAGCAAACAGCAATAAAGTGTGTGAGCAGCTCCCTTGACAATACTAGCCCAGGGCAAGCACAAGTTGGTGACCTTGTTAAACCACTGAGACCCATTTGACCTCTGATCTCAGCCGCTCATCACCCCATGCTCTCTCCATTGGAAGAAGCGAGACTGATCATGATCGCAAAGCTGTGAATGGTGTCTTTTCGACAGGGCACAATGCCTCGGGTAATTAAGTATTCCACGGGGAATATTTTCTGCGGAGGAAGACGAGATAGGACAAGTTCGATTTCCAATTAGAGACGGAGAAGGTAGGTCTCAACGAGCTTTTAATTTGGCTTGAAAATGAGCTCATCGTTGTTTGTGATTTCGAGTTATATTTAAGAGGACATATGGTTCTTTTACTATTTGTTCTGCACAGACCCAAGCTTAAGATGCGCTCTAGGCACACTGAACACATTGACGCAGTTTAAGCATTCTGGATTGTGGAGTTTAATGATGGAGTAATGGCCAGCATTTCTGAGTGGACAGCATGCCTTTCAAGTGTTTAGGCATTTATGAAGCTGACATGCCTGGTGGACGCTACTCAGAAGCTAAATGGATTAGAAAGTCAAGTTTGTAGAGGGGAGAGGATTTAATTATTTCATGGTCTAGAAAGGAAGGATGAAAGGTGGATTTTACAGTGATAGACTTAACATTAAAAGAGCAGGCCCTCCCAGTGTCACCCCTGGCAAAGCACCCATCTGTGAATAAGCAACATCATTAGGGACTGAAAAGAAGTCTGGCTTCACTCAAGTTCAGTAAGTGCTAAATAGCCAAGCAGAAGAGCTGCAAGAAGGGTGATGATGACTCCAGCAGATCCACTGATAACAAAATTCATCCTCATCCAACATGAGATTATCAGCAGTATGCAAAACAAATGATCCTTTAATGGGCCTTTTCAAATTGAGGAGAGACATAAAGGAATTGGGGGG
This sequence comes from Erpetoichthys calabaricus, assembly GCF_900747795.2. Taxonomy (NCBI): domain Eukaryota; kingdom Metazoa; phylum Chordata; class Cladistia; order Polypteriformes; family Polypteridae; genus Erpetoichthys; species Erpetoichthys calabaricus. The sequence continues at coordinate 41,387,368 of NC_041410.2, forward strand.
CGGTTTATTGGGAGAAAGATGATGAGTAAGACTCAAGTGTCTCAGTTAACAAAATGTGTCACTTCCAAATCAGTTCAATTGTACAAGCTATTTTATTCACTGTTTTATAAGTAATTTTCAATTATCAATTGCATGCATTAATCCTTCATGTGGAAACTTTGAGAATGTGTTTGTTGAAGCAAATAATATATAATGTTACGGTTAGAAACATTTTTTTAGAAAAATAATGCTGTGTTTTTTATTTCAGCATGTTGTATTTTTAATTATTGTATAGTGCTTTGGGCTTACATGTGTAATTGCTCTTGTTAAGAATACTCTGAAATGAGTTACATAACAGATTAGTGAACCCAAGCATTTGTGATTAAGAAAAATAGGCCTCAGTCTCCATCTTCTCTTGTAATATATTTACAGTACGTACCTTATTTGTGCCCCAATGTGCCTTCTAAAGCAGTGTATGTTTTTTAGCTTCTGTACCAAGTGAGTTTGAATGGCAACAGTTAATTTCAATTATTTGGCAACAATTTTTACCTTTCCTATAAATTATGTATGACACACATGTTACATAATACAAAATAATTAACAACATTGAACAACACAATACTGTTCAGCCATGATTCAAATTTATTGTGGATTTTGAATACATAGCAGTCTCCAGAGGATACTGTCCATTAAAAAACAGACAGGAATTACAGTCTCTTCAAAAGTGTAAAATAATAATTGCAGTATAACAATATCATACTTCAAAAACAAGATGCTTTAAAGGAATAATGCAATGTAAATAGTACAAAATATTATCTTAATCTGCAAGAAGTGTGAAGAATGACCTTGCTTCATTTGCTCCAGCTACAGTATATGGCTAACAAACATACAGTATGACGTCTAGTATGTTACAGTAGAAAGGATGTAGTAAAAGGTGCTGGACACAAACACATACATTGTGACTGATGGCTTCATGGTTTGAATCATTACAGTTTTGCCAGGCTTTGAGAGGGCTTCATGGAGGACGAAACCACTCAGAGAAGCATCGGTTTAATGAATGGTACTGCCCGTAGTGCGGGTGACGTCTACACAGGGCTTTGATGGCATGCAGGAGGGGTACATTTGTTCAAATCAATTAGATGTATAGTGTGGCACACAGAGATTTCTGCTGCTCTGCTGTGCCCCCATAAACAAAGAACCTTTATATTGTGTTGTACCACCATACACAATACATTCAAAAAATAAACCGTTGTTTCTCCCGGATAGTGTCCTGATTCTGAATCAGATATCTCGAAATGCAGAAAGAGTTAAAACAAAGGCCTCAGCCCTCATCGTGGCGTAACTCAGCATGCCAAAAAGCTGACTACTGACAGCTAATTATGCCTCGCTATGGTGTTTCCTGAATGAGAAGAAGGATAGAAGCTTTTTTTTTTTTTTGGAAAGCAAGATAATACATTCAAAGATATGGAACAAGATGAACCGCTGTGGCAACCCCTAACGGGAGCAGCCGAAATGAGAAAAAGAAGAAGATATATATATATATATATATACATACACAATCTCAGGTAGATTGTTTAATTAAAATGGAGTTTGGTAATAAATATGAACCTCGGTAACCAGCTAATGAGAACTACTGTATACACATAAACCCAATAGTAAAGTTTTCCTTTACAGTTACAGAATGGCTGCATTTTCTATATTATGTGTCTGAATGATCAAACAGAGCTGTGGGATTATGGTGAGTGTTGTGTAGCTAAATTATGTGTGTGAATTACTTTAACTAAATACAAGATATTAATTTAAAAATGAAAATGTAGGCCTATAACAATATATTTAAATGCATATTGGAAAAGATCATTTTGAGCAAGATTTTTCAGCACTTGCTTTACAAAGAAAAATGGGATGACCTTTAAATATACAGCTGTATATAAATTATATTTAAAGAAAATATGAAAAACATAATAATCAACCATTAACATTTAGGCTTTTTAGAATTGACTTCCTGTATGGATTTCAGCTGTTTGATTATTGCAGTTCTTTGTAACATCACATTATAACTGAGGCTCCTTTTCTGCACTTGGTTGCGTCCAGCAGTATGAAACAAGTCAAGTACTTACTGTATATAAAATTAAACAAAAAGGTGGTGAATATGTCCAAGGACACATAAAGTTTTCAAATCATGATTTTACATCTCATTCATTGTCAACAAGATGGGGTGTGTGCAGCAAAAGAATCAGGCCGGAAGAAACACAGGACTGGTGAAATAACTGCTTCAGTGACAACCTGTGGGGGGGGGGAAGAAAAACAGAATGAAATCGTTAAGAAATCATAACTTCTGCTGAAGTAGGCCCAACTTGCCAGGACCACCAACTTTTCATGAAATCAGAAATGATTTGGAGGTACGTGTGTGTAAGTGCCTATAACATAATGCTAATAAAATGCATTTCAAGAGCAAGATAACGGAGGTGCAAACTGTTTTTAAAATCTACTGTTGATATAATTCTCCATGTTATGATAGTATCTTGATACGTTTATTAATAAAACAGCTTGTGCACAAGTTTTTTCTTGTAAAATCCCTGGTAGAACCACATAATTGTATTCATAAGGGATAGGTTTGAAAAGTGAAAAGCAGCCTAAAGCTGCTCTCTGACCTTTAACTCACAGATGTTTTGATTTAATCATAAAGTTTTTCTGTTACAACCACTTATATAATCCAAATAATCTCCCAATGTTATCAGACCCATTTAGTCCAACTTATGGGTAATGGAGGCTGGAGTCAATCCCAGCATGGCTGAACACAAGGAATGGAGCAACCCTGGATGGAGCATCAGTTTTATCACAGAACTCAATCACTCACACTCACAGTCACACTGGGTCAGTTTAGTGTCACTACTTACCTTTATACGCATTGTCACACACGCGTGCTTAGGGGACAACTAAAGGGCTTGAATAAAAGTAATTTCATGTCTAACCAGGGAGCGACGAAATGCACTGATTCTCTCTCTCAGTTCCTTGCAGACCATTCTCGGGAAGTCCCGCCCGGGTTCCGGGGCAACCAATGACGTCACTGCCGGTTCTGGCCCTGATGACATCACTTCTTCTACTTGCATTTAAAGGCCACCATTTTAAGGCAGCAAGTCAGTTCTGTTTTGGACTCAGTCGTGTGAACATGTCTGTTCTTTCTGATCGATTTTGCAGCCAGGAAATACTATATGGGTGTCTGCCCCAAACCTTTCCAATGTCTCTTTGTCGTTCTTGTGACAGCTTATCAGACACAGGAAATTAAAAAAAATGAAAGAGAAATCTGTGGTGAAAGAGCACTTTATGGAAGCAATACTAGATTTACTGTTACTATTATTTTGCTAATGTTTGAAAAATAAGTAGTATGGTGGACCAGGCTCGTTAGTTTAGTTTCCATTCTCCTTTTAGTGTTTTCTTTGACTGCCCCAACTTTATTTCACATTTCAAACATGGGCACATTCACATTAGGCTAACTGGCAACTCTATAGATAGATAGATAGATAGATAGATAGATAGATAGATAGATAGATAGATAGATAGATAGATAGATAGATAGATAGATAGATAGATAGATAGATAGATAGATAGATAGATAGATAGATAGATAGATAGATAGATAGATACTTTATTAATCCCAAGGGGAAATTCACATACTCCAGCAGCAGCATACTGATATAGAACAATATTAAATTAAAGAGTGATAACAATGCCGATAACAATGCACGTATACAGACAGACAATAACTTTGTATAATTTTAACGTTTAACCCCCGGGTGGAATTGAAGAGTCGCATAGTGTGGGGGAGGAACAATCTCCTCAGTCTGTCAGTGGAGCAGGACATTGACAGCAGTCTGTCGCTGAAGCTGCTCCTGTCTGGAGATGATACTGTTTAGTGAATGCAGTGGATTCTCCATTATTGACAGGAGCCTGCTCAGTGCCCGTCGCTCAGCCACGGATGTCACACTGTCCAGCTCCATGCCTACAATAAAGCCTGCCTTCCTCACCAGTTTGTCCAGGTGTGAGGCGTCCCTCTTCTTTATGCTGCTTCCCCAGCACACCACTGCGTAGAAGAGGGTGCTCGCCACAACCGTCTGATAGAACATCTTCAGCATCTTATTGCAGATGTTGAAGGATGCCAGCCTTCTAAGGAAGTATAGTCGGCTCTGTCCTTTCTTACACAGAGCATCGGTATTGTCAGTTCAGTCCAATTTATCAATCCAAAAATCATAAACTGGCCAGTATGAGTGTGAGTGTGTGAGTGAATGGAGAAAACAGAAGGATGGATTGTGTAAAAATCTTCAGTAGGTTCAATCATTTTCCCATCTCAGAATTTTTATACATGTGCTGATGTTAACTAAAGAGAAAAAGATTTGATTCTAAAACTCCAAATCAATACAGTTTGGATAAAGAAGTTCAAGTCACAGATGAATTATTATTCTTTTGAAATCATCTCCTTAGTCAATAATTGGACTCTGTTTTGACACTGACCATGAAACTGAGCCGAGAGCTACCTTTCACTTCAACTTTTCTCCATCATTATAAGTTATATATTATAACTTTTTATTCCTTTTTTCCTCAAAAAGGTCTATATCCATCTCATTCATTGTATGTGTTGAACAGATATTTTTGTTTCCCTACATGTTGCATTAAGCTGCCAGTTCCGCTGTTTCTAGATTGTTTCAGTGTACATTCAATATTTGCACTCTGGCAGTCCCAGATAAACTAGGATTGTTTACTTTCATTGAGTAAAATGACATTCAAAGATGGAGATCAGACACTAGCCACAGTTGATTTGCTTACAATTTAAGACCGCCATAAGCTCGTGTTTAGAAAATTGTATGCCCTTCGGCTACTAATGTCATGTATGAATGGCCTTTATTTAAGCCTTTGATCCCATCGCATTGTGATCGTAGTACTGGGATTATTAGGGCCTCTGAACCCAACTGATCATACACAATCTGTAAAATAAATAAAACAGTTCCAAGAGCAGCCTCACTCTTTTGTGACAGCCATGTCCCTCAATGGCTGGACAAGAATTGTCCAAGACATAAAGTACAGATTATGCTCTTCATGGCTAATGCAGGATTCCTATAATATGTTGTAATAAGGGTCACCCCAGTAAAATCTTCACAGCTAAACAGAAACTTTCTGTGCCAGTAAAATCACAGGCAACGTTCAAAATAAACAAAAAAAATTTGCATTACGTTACTGAGTGCTTAGAAGATACTAAAGAGAATTCTTTTGAAATCCTAAATAATAAAAAAATATATTTTTCTAAGTGTTTTTGACAGATTATATTTGCCTTCTTTCTCTGAATAACAAAATGTTCCAAACTTATTCATTTCATCTATTAATGAGCTATAGTTATATGGACATAAAAGTGACTTGTGTCCCCACTGAGAAGGTAATATTCACAATTTCAAACTTTGGGACTTGTATGTTGTTAATTTTAATGAATAAGAAAAAACTGGCACAGAAATGTATTTGCCATCTTTGAGATATTGTCATATTATGTACCATGACCTTTAGATTTTATTCCTGAAACATGTTTAAGATAGCAACTAATTGAAGGAGAACTATACAGATATATTTGTTTTTATCCCTTAAATATTTCTAATGTTCTAAAGAGCACATTTTGACATTTCATTCATACTTTTATAAAAAGCTGTTCACTTTACAAAAAAATACAAATGAAAGCGATGATGGTGTCTACTGCCACCTTAAGGACATATTGAGTAGTTCACAATTTATTTTTTGGTTTGTTTTCCAGTCCTACAGCAAGATTATTTTTTCATTTAAATTATAGTAAATATTATATCACATGGCTGTTACATGGAAACAGAAAGCATAACATTTCTAGAAATTCCGACAACAAAGCCACACTCACTAAGACAAAAAGGAGAGCAAGGCCTAAGCTCTTAACTGTTCATTTAATTTTATGTATACTACTGCAGACTGCTTTACCGGATCGAATTCAAATACTCTTAACATTCCTATATGGAAAGTGCTGAAATATTACAGAAATGATAATAGCAAATGTATGTTCATGAGTAAATTTGACTGTAATTGAAAACAGCATAGAGCACAAGATTCTAGTTATAGAGCAACATTTATAATTACCCATAATGCATAATATATTTTAAAACTGAAGTTGCTGTTTAGAACTGACTTAGGAGACTCATATTATTTCCTTGCAGATTTTATGTGTTTTTCTGTTAATTTTTGGAACTTCACTGTCAATACTGAATGGCAGTATTCAAATGTAAACGATTTCTTGTAAATACTGAATTCTGTCTTCTAGATGCCCGAGTCCTTGTTTGACTGCACCCTGGCAATATCACCATAAGGAGATTTTTTATTCTGATTTCTTGCCTACTGTACCTTTCATATCTTCAGTGCTCTTGCATTCTTGGTTCAGCAGCAGCAGGTTTGTTGTTTCCATGGTTGGTGTATGTCATACCTACTAGTGGACTCTTCTCCTCCTCCTCAGGAACCTGACATAGGAGAGTAAAGGCACTTTGCTGTAACATCATTCAATAGGAGAGTTAAACACACTGCACACACAGTACAGCCATCTTAACAGGGACTACAAGCGATCGTTTGAGGAAGCAACTATCGAGGTTTGAATGGACGTAAGCCTCATGTCCTTATAATACATATTGGACTAAAGGTTATTTTTCCGTTTAAAATAAATGCTGCTGGGCAGTATCTGACAATTCAGAACTGAGACATCCATGTGTCACACAATGAAGTTAGACCCTTATGTTATTGGCTGAACTAACATTGCTTTAGGAATCAGTGTTTTAAAATTGGATCAAAATGTATTACTCCATACCTTTTTAAAATAAACACATGCAATTTATGATTAATTGTTTTATAATAGGATCAAACGATAAAGCACAAAAATAAAAACGTGTGCTTGTCTTGTTAATAATTTTGGAACTGAGCTTTGCAAAAGAAGGCCTACAGCGCCATCTGTAGTTTAATTGGTATGGAGTCAAAAAGGCTCACAAGAATTGTAAATAAAATTAGTTTGTTTTTTATTTGTTGTTGTTATTTGTTTTTTTTTTTATTGATTTTATTTTCACAAGTAAACTGCACACATTAAGTTACTACTTTCCATTTTACCTAAAACCGTATTACAGACAGTAAATAGGTAAATTATTCAAAATCTGTGCTATATTCTTGCTATATTCTCACAGAAGCTGAATTGAATTATTGTAATATTTACTGCAAAATATGTCACCTTTAGCCAGATGTGTTAATGTGAGGTGTTAATACAAGCATGATGAACAAAAACAGAAGCAAACTTGGCTACTTTATTATTATTATTATTATTATTATTATTATTATTATTATTATTATTTGGCTCATGATACTTGCTGAACAGAATAGACACTGGGTGATGTAGATTTGAAGATATGCTGATTTTGCTTCTTATCATTTATCTTATATTAATCACTTTCAATTCTATTTCTATAACAAACTGTTTTTGCATCATGATGAGAATGAGAAATATCAAAGATAATTTCAGGAAGATGCCCAGGTGTTTCTATAAAAGAGCAAAACTGTTTCTAACACTCTGACTGCTCAATTTCAGAACACTTTATTTTGTTTCCATTTTGCCTAAGCATATCTAAAAAAAGACAAAGAAGATGCACACTGGTTGTTCACCATAGTTACTTGTCATCACATCTGGTAGGTAATCATTTCCAATTATTATCCACTCATGACTTGCTTTGTATAACACACCTGACTATATAAGCCTTCTGACTGTATTTTATGTTAGTCAGTCATTATCCAACCTGCTATATCCCAACACAGGGTCACGGGGATCTGCTGGAGCCAATCCCAGCCAGCATAGGGCACAAGGCAGGAACAAACCCCAGGCAGGGTGCCAGCCCATCGCAGGGCACACACACACACTCAGCACACAATAGGGACAATTTCAAATCACCAATGCACCTAACCTGCATGTCTTTGGATTGTGGGAGGAAACCCACGTGGACATGGGAAGAACATGCAAACTCCACACAGGGAGGACCCGGGAAGCGAGCCCGGGTCTCCTTACTGCGAGGCAGCAGTGCTACCCACTGCGCCACCATGCTGCCTGACTGTATTTTAATACTTCTATAAATAATTTGAATTTGAAAACTAATTGGTAATTTGTTCTAATTCACATTTTGTCAATCTGATCTTGTTCTTTCTAGGGATTATACCTGATTTGTGCATAATGTTGCTCCCCTGGCCTTGGACCCTGAACTAAATTAAATAGTTTTGACATTGGATGGATAGATTATCACAACCATGTGAGCTTCCCTATTAAAAAGAATTTCCAAAAGTAGAAATAAACTGACTCAACAAAACATTCAATGAATTTAAAACTTCTGATATTTTTCAGCACATAATTCAAATGACTAAATTACAGTAGCCACTGTTGATAATAAGGCAATTTGCATTTTGATAAAAATCAGACATTCACCAAGAGAAAACAATTATTTTCCCTGATTAGGAATCTTTCTTCACCACTACAAACAACAGTTTGATAGCCTCACTTTCGTTTCTGGCACAAATTAATTCTGCAATTATAATGTATAATTTAAATTACACTGTAAATTATTGATATGTCAGTACAGCAAGAATATACAAAGTCAAAAGAAGGCTCACCTCCCAATATACGTCATCCTCAAAGCAATTTTCATCTGGTGCATCTCCCCAGAAGGGAAGCTTTAAAATGAAACCTGTAATTGAGGAAAATTGAGACAGATTAATAATGGCATTACTGAAAAACTGCATTTATACGTTTTAGCCACAAGGTGGCACAAGATTCTTAAAAATCCCGTCATGCTTCACACTGAATCAAAACAGTTAATCACTCTGTAGAAATGGTACCTGACAGCAATAGGAGTTATTAGAGACATTCATTTTCACATTAATTAATGCATATTCACCATTAATTGTTTTGTAAACTGCGGAATCTGCTTTATTAATTTCCAAATTGAGCATTAGATACTACACTATAGCAATGCAATTAAAGCTCTCATAATGAAAAAAATAATTGAAACCAAAGAAAAAAGTTGTAAGTAAACTATGCACTGCAAAATATCTTGCTACTTATTGCGCTAAGCCTGGGGACTTACTTCAACACAGGATTTTTTTGATTTGAATTTGATTTATTTTGAAATGTTGTTAATTTTATACCAGATGTAGTACGACTACATAACACAGCATTCTCAGACTCACTTAACTGGTACTAGAAATGTAGAAGAAGAAGAGGAAAACAAAAGATACAGACAGAAAGTTAAAAACTTTGGTACGTAGGTATAGCCATGTGGGAAATACTATACACATCACAAGATTGCAAAAGGAGACAATATGGAACTGAAGTGTTCTGTGAAGTAAATAATTTCTACAGATCTGACTTCTAAAATTCAAAACGCTGTGAATATGAGGCCATAAGAGTGGATTGGTATTAAGGTGGAACCGTGCTTCATGTTGTTACCTCACATTTACAGAGTTTTAAGTCTGAATCCCAGTTCAGTCCCCACCAACATGAAGTTTCTCCTCCTGACTGTGTTGTTTTTCCTCCTGCTTCCCATGACATATGTAAGTTAGGTTGAATGGCAACCCCAATCAGTCTCACAAAGGTGCATACATCCGCTGTATATGGTCGGTTGCAGGCTTGCAGGCAATGTTTTTGGATAAGTCTTAGCTCTATGTAACTCTGAACTGGATAAGCAGATTTGTCATATTCTGTTTAACTCCAGTTACTTTGACAGTTTTGAACGTTTTCTGCTTACTGTATCAGATTAGGTGTTAGGATTAGCTTTGATGAAAATCTGCCACGTTTGAGAAATGCAATCTCTTCATAAATGGTAAAAGACATTCATATTACTGAATTTGTGCTCACAGTACAGCTTCAATGAAAGAGGAGCAATTATGTGAAGATGCTGTGTTTTCATTATAATCCATCCATCCATAATCCAACCCGCTACATCCTAACTACAGGGTCACGGGGGTCTGCTGGAGCCAATCCCAGCCAACACAGGGCGCAAGGCAGGGAACAAACCCCGAGCAGGACGCCAACCCACCGCAGCATTATAAACTTGTCTTGAAACTTATGGACCTTGAAATCAACTCCTCTCTTTGCAGCTGGGCCCACAACCTCTTGATAGGCAGATTCCCAGGTGGTCAGCTTCGGCATCGTACTTCACATACACTGACTTTGAGTACAGGAGCCCCTCAGGGCTGCATGCTCAGCCCCCTCCTATATTCCCTGCTCAACCATGACTGCACATTAATGCATAGCTCCACTTTCATTATAATGATTGCTGATGACACAGTCATCAATGGCCTCATCAATAACAATGATGATGACCTATAGAGAGGAGGTGAGAACCCTGGAGAGATGGTGCCAGGATAACACCCTGTTTCTTAACGTCAATAAAATCAAAGAGATACTTGTGGATTACAGGTAGTAGAAGAGGAGTGTCAATGCTCCCCAGTACATTAATAACATGGAGGTAGAAGAGGTGAACTGCTTCAAGTTTCTTGGAGTACACATTACAGACAAATTGACTTGGTCATTACACAAACACAAATTGACCAGGACTGTAGGCCAGTATCTCTGCCTCCTCAGGAGGCTAAAGGAATCTGGCTTGAAGCTGGTTATTCATACAGGTGTACTATTGAGGGCATTATGTCCGGCTGCAATACTGTATGATTTGGCAACTGATCGCTTCAGGATCACAAGGCTCTTCAAAGGCTGGTAAAGACTGCGGAATAACTTATTAGCAGGGAGCTGCCAGCCATGCAGGACATTTATCCTCCACGCTGCTGAAGGAAGTCTCCCAGGATCAACAATGACTCCAGCCACCCAGCATACAATCTGTTCAACATGGTGCTGTCTGGTAGGCTCATCTAGAGTATCAGGGCACATATTTAATCAGTTTTTATCCACAGGTTATCAGGCTCCTCAATAACACTGAATGCCTAACCTGTTGTCATTGAATTACCTGTACTCACTCATGAGAGTAAACACGGTGTAATACTTGTACTTACTCTAATTGAATAATGCAACATTCTTAATACAGTATTTTACAAGTGGTTGTATCTATTTGTAAGATTTACTTATTATTTAGACACCGTAATAGTATCTATATATATTCTTATATATTGTTATGGTATTCTATTATTTAATGTTTATTCTTTCTGTCCTGTGCTTCTCATTCTTATGTACAGTATGTTTAATAGCTTACTGAAACATCTCTCAGTACAAATCATTGCCCAGGGTGACTTGATGCTCTTCTTTGCATATGACAATAAAGAACATTTAATCTTGAGACTGGGGAGCTGTAACATTTGAACAATGCTGTAAAAATTGAACATGTAGAATGATTCAGTCCAGTTTAATTTAGTCTGTATTGCAGCACTACATACTGTATGTTTTCTGTAAGAAGAGGAAGTATTGAGAACAAACCCAAAAAACACAAAACATATGCAAAGGTCACTTAATGATCCAACTTGCAACTGGTTGTCACAGCATTGAAGACTGGAAGCATTTCAAGGTGCCTTTCTTGATGCGTTTCTTCAAGAAGATTTTGAGAAAAGGCTAAATTCACATCTTCAATTGTTCAAATCACTTCACAAGCACTAAAGGAGTTTCATACTAAATGGCTCCACTATAGGTCCTACATGATAAAAAGAGCAAACTATTAGGGTTTAACTGGGCATCAGTACAGGGGCTTTTGTCTTCTTCTTCTTCTTCATCTCTCTATTATAAACAAAAAAAACCTGGAAAGCAAAAGCAAGGCTACGATATGTGATCTTGTCAGACGACATTTAAAAGACCGGCGAGACGACAGAGACTTGCGACAGTGTGTCTTGCGGGGACCGTAAACATGAGACATTGGTGCCAAGTGACTGTCCCAGGGCCGTCTCGCGAGGACGTGGAACATAAGATTCCTGCAAGACACGCGCTACTTACAAAAGATATTATATAAGAGCACACCCATCAAAAAAACTCAGTGATGTAAAAGCACGTAGTACACACAGATCATGTGCTCTCAGCGCATATAAAGCGTATAAGGACAATATGGAGAATAGAGACCCAAAGGCATTGGAAAGAAAAAAAAGGCAGATAAGAGATTATGAAAGCAGTGGAATTCGAAAGGCTCAAACAAACGATGGTGTGATACACATGCAGAGAAAGGTACAGAATATGAAAGCAGTAAAATTCGAAAGTATTGTAGCGTCCCAGCCAGGTTGAGGGCTTTTTGGTTTTAATTGACTGTTAGGTCTGATTGAGGGACGGCGGAATACAGCATGGAAAACTGATAGCTGGGTATTGATTGATGCGGTAAGGGGGGGGGGGGGGGGGTGTTGGAGAGGGTGCTAGAAAGTTGTGTTTGGGGTTAGGAAGTTGGCGATTGTTCAAGTAAAAATTTTGTGACACTTTATCATGTCAGTCGCTACAGTATCAAAGAAAAGATAGAAAAGATCGCATTACCGCAAACAAAAGGTGATTAATCATCAGAACCAGGTGTAACTGAAACAATAGAAGGACAAATCGAGGTCAAAAAAAAAAGGCAAAGAGTAGACAACAAAGTCTTTTCGCATTCGCATCATTCAATGCACAAAATGTGAATTTAGACAATAATGGACCATACGCTATGATAATCTGTGGTCCCGGAACAGTTTAAGCAATGACAAGTTACACTTCAAAGAACACACAATTCGGTCGGGTGTATATTCCGCGAATAACATTACACACCAAAGGAGATCGTGATATGCCATTCATATTAAAATGTTTACAGTTTACCGTGAGAATAGCTTTTGCTATGACAATCAATAAATCACAGGGACAAACATTAGAAAAACTCGGATTATTTATTACAGAAACAGAAACAATATTCACTCACGGGCAGTTATACGTTGCGTTGTCACAATGTGTCTCCAAAAAATATTGTTTTTAATGAAGCTTTAAAGTAAAATTGCAAATAATGAAATTGAAACAATTCCATAGAAAAAAAATTTTTTAATTGTATATCCGATTAACCAAACACAGGGGTTGACGAGCGAAGCGAGCAGGGGGCAAAGCCCCTTAGTTAATAATAATAATATTATTATCATCTCACTGCTGGCAATATTCAGAAGTGTCTTTCACTCTACATTTCAAATTGCAATCTGAGATCCTCCGAATAACCTGATGAACCATCAAAGAACTGGTGAAGTGGCATTCAGTGTTTATGCCCCTAAATTGTGCAAAGTTTTGCCAATAGAGATATGCCAAGATGGCTCTTTGGAATTCATTAAGCAAACTTTAAAAACACATTCTTATTTACTTTTACGTTTGCTAAGACTACCTTGCATATAAAGATGACTTTACACATCTGCATAACTGGACAGGGTATTCACTGGCTGTACCTTCTCTTTAATTATAACATTCTAGTGTCTAACATGCTTACTGCACTGCTGCTTTATTATTTCTCTAATGTTATTTACCATTAGAACTTGAACTACTGAAAAGAATTAGGAACAACTTAAGTTCATTTATGTTAGGTGAAATGCCTAGTGGGGGCTGGGTGGTCTTTTGGTCTTGGAACCCCTTCAGATTTTGTTTTTATTTTTTTTCCTCTCTGATGTGATGTCTTTCCCAGCTATCTGACCTTTTCATCAGACTCATCTTTATAGTCTTAAAGTTATATGTACTATGTACAGTACTGTGCAAATGTTTTAGGCAGGTGTGAAAAAATGTTGTAAACAAAGAATGCTTTCAAAAATGGAAGTGTTAATCATTTATTTTCATCAATCAACAAAATGCAGTGAATGAACAAAAGAGAAATCTAAATCAAATCAATATTTGGTGTGACCACCCTTTGCCTTCAAAACAGCATCAATTCTTCTAGGTACACTTGCACACAGTTTTTGAAGGAACTTGGCTGGTAGGTTGTTCCAAACATCTTGGAGAACTAACCACAGATCTTCTGTGGATGTAGGCTTCCTCACATCCTTCTGTCTCTTCATGTAATCCTAGACACACTCAATGATGTTGAGATCAGGGCTCTGTGGGGGCCATACCATCACTTCCAGGACTTCTTGTTCTTCTTTACGCTGAAGATAGTTCTTAGTGACTTTGGCTGTATGTTTGGGGTCGTTGTCCTGCTGCAGAATAAATTTGAGGCCAATCATACGCCTCCCTGATGGTATTGCATGATGGATAAGTATCTGCCTGTATTTCTCAGCATTGAGAACACCATTAATCCTGACCAAATCTCCAACTCCATTTGCAGAAATGCAGCCACAAACATTCAAGGAACTTCCACCATGCTTCACTGTTGCCTGCAGACACTCATTATTGTACCACTGTCCAGACCTTCGACGAACAAACTGCCTTCTGCTACAGCCAAATATTTCAAATTTTGACTCATCAGTCCAGAGCACCTGCTGCCATTTTTCTGCACCCCAGTTCCTATGTTTTTGTGCATACTTGAGTCGCTTGGCCTTGTTTCCAAGTCGGAGGTATGGCTTTTTGGCTGCAACTCTTCCATGAAGATCACTTCTGGCCAGACATCTCCGGACAGTAGATGGGTGTACCTGGGTCCTACTGCTTTCTGCCAGTTCTAAGCTGATGGCACTGCTGGACATCTTCCGATTTCGAAGGGTAATAAGCTTGATGTGTCTTTCATCTGCTGCACTAAGTTTTCTTGGCCGACCACTGCGTGTACGATCCTCAACGTTGCCCGTTTCTTTGTGCTTCTTCAAAAGAGCTTGAACAGCACATCTTGAAACCCCAGTCTGCTTTGAAATCTTTGTCTGGGAGAGACCTTGCTGATGCAGTATAACTACCTTGTGTCTTGTTGCTGTGCTCAATCTTGCCATGACATGAAACTGTCTTCCACAACCTCACCTTGGTAGCAGAGTTTGGCTGTTCCTCACCCAGTTTTAAGCCTCCAGCTGTTTCTGTTTCAGTTAATGACTGTGTTTCAACCTACGTGTGACATTGATGATCATTAGCACCTGTTTGGTAGAATTGGTTGATCAGACACCTGACTATAATCCTACAAAATCCCTGACTCTGTGCAAGTGTACCTATAAGAATTGATGCTGGTTTGAAGGCAAAAGGTAGTAACACCAAATATTGATTTGATTTAGATTTTTATTTTGTTTGCTCACTTTGCATTTTGTAAATTGATAACAATAAACAATCATTATTTATATTTCTGAAAGCATTCTTTGTTTACAGCATTTTTTCACACCTGCCTAAAACTTTTGCACAGTACTGTATAAGGAATCCAGCAATCTACTAATTATGTGTCTATTTTATGCAAGTCTGTATTGATTGAATTTTTTGCTATTTATTCATTTTTATTCTTACCTAATTTTAATTTGTTTTTCTTTTCTTGAATCTACTTCTTCGACATTTTATTATGCACTTTTAGCCACATCCTGTCTATGAAAATGTGCAATAGAAATAAATGCTGTTGTTGGTTTTAGATCAGTAAATTCCTTTAAAGAGGCTTTTTAATTAATTTAAAGCCCTCAGGCCGTGGGGTCATTAAGGTCCCAGTTATCTGGAGGCTGTTTAAGACACCTGTTGCTAGAGCCACAGTACTGTGCAGCAGTGACATCCGTTTCCTCGTTGATCTAGTTTGCATTTACTTTATGTATGGTCTATTTTTTTTAACATAGTGTCTGTGTAAAGGGTTTTGAGATTTTAGTTTGTGACCTTTTTATAGTTATAAACTTCAACTATTTATTATTTTATTTAAACCTGTGTTAGGATATAGTGGGCTTGAAAATGACTGACTGAATGACTTAATTTTTTCTGTTATTATTCGGTTGAGGAGTTTAGCTTCTCTTAATAGTGTTCAGCCTTAGCACTTATCTTCTTTTCCTTCCTTTATCACTTATTAATAAAATAAAGCTTTTGAACATTGCATTTTTGAATTCTGTTTTTTTTTTGGAAAAGAATTCAGAATTTTGTATTTTGTGATTTTCCCCATAATTTGTTAATCTTCTTATTTAATTTTCTGTGGTTAGTAACTGATGATTTCTCATGGCAAGATTTTTAGAAAATGTTGGCCTTTGCATTTTTAGAATTAGTACATAACCCAAACACAATTGTGTTGGTAATGACTGGGTAGCCAAATGACTAAGTAAAATTCGAGGGCTTTGTGGATTCATTGGTGAAAACTGGGCTTTTGAGTCTTCAAAATTCCCAGTGGTCAGATTTAAATGATTTAAATGATTTACATTTCACTGTGTATGCTTTGGAGTGACTTTCATTTATACTTTTCAGATAGCCAGCATGCTTTCTGTTATGGAAAGTAAACAAAAAGCAACCCAGCCATTTAAATGCATGACCATGAGATTAATTTCATGTCTCTTGAGGTTTCCATTTTCAAGAAAATGACCTACAAAAACTGATTTGTACTGTATAATTATATATATTTTCCTTCCATATAAATGTTTACTTACCAACTATCGTCCCCCCAACAAGTCCAAAAGCCAAAGCAATACAAATTCCTGCTGCTTGATATCCACCTTGTGTGCTGGTAGAACGATTTTGAAATGCATCCTTAAACTTAAATACATTGACCAATCTAGAATGAAAGAGGAAAAACAAATATTCATCCATTCATGTTCTGCATCTACTTTTTAATTTCAAAATTGGGCAATGGGAAGCTGGAATCTGTCACAGTTGCAACTGGCACAAGACCTGGAATAAGTTCTAAATGGAACGCCAGTCTGTCACTTGGCTTGTTCACTCAGTCACTCACTCACTGATACACACGCTATATAGGCACCTGACCCGACACAGACTCACACCGGAGCCACTTGTAAAAACAAAGAACTTTTTATTTTTCTTCACCTGTGGGGCACATCTTCCCCATGACCCCCACAGGCACAACACAGTCCCAAAAGACTCAAAATAAAGCACACCACACTCCTCTTTTGTACCACCACTCCTCCTCCAAGCTTCGTCCTCCTCCTCCCAACTCTGGCCATTGAGTGGTGGCTGCTGGGCCCTTTTATAGTAAACCAGGAAGTGCTCCAGGTGGTTGATCGCTGAGTTCCGGCTGCACTTCCGGGTGTGGCGAATACACCGCCCATACGGGCTCAGGAGTCCCAGCTGCAGCACCCCCTGGCGGCACCTGCGGGACCCAACATGGCTGCACCCAGCTTCAATTCCCATGAAGCTCTGCGGGAAACCGAGGCACTGCTCCAACCCAGGGAGGCAGCCATCTAGCGTCCAGGCGGAGGTATTGCACAGTCCAGGCTGTTCCCCCTGAATATACAGTGAAGGGGCGTCTCGGCCGAGCATGGACCCCGGCCGTCCGCCACAATGCACACACGCACATCCAGTGAGTTTAACATCATCAACTGCATTTGTTTGTCAGGTAGGAGGAAAAGTCTCTAAAGCAAACAAATATGAATATTTTTTCTGTACAAACCATAACACGGCTTATCTGCATTTCAGTGTTACTATAAGACACACACATTTAAATTAGGATTTAATTATAAAAACGTGTTTTTGGAAAGGTTAATTGTAACTTGTTGTATAATAACAACACTCAACAATCACCTGTAACCTCAGGCTATTCTTTGGTTAAGAGGCCTGATGCCTCAAATAATTTAAGGCCTTCACTTGTTGGAAGTTTTTTTCTAAAAAATATCAGAGTTTATGTTTCCACCTACAGTAACTTTGTTGCGTTTTATGTAGATACAACACAGCCATTTAGTAGGCTAAGCCATCACTGGTCAGTATGGAGCAAACCACTATGGGCTATATGACTGGCTATGAGCGTCTCACCTCTGCTTTGGTTCCAGCCTTGAATGCCAGTATTGTATATGTTGGACTCGTGTCTTTCGTAACTCCCAGAGAACATTTCAATATACTCTACATTCTAAGATTATGATTAAATACTGTATGGTCATAATTAAAAAAATTCCAAGAATAACAGCTCACCCTTCTTTGCTGTAAACTGCCTCTGTGGCAGAAGCTGCTGTGATTGCCCCCACAATGCCACCAATCAACCCGGGCATAGCATGAAGATTATGGATGCCACAGGTGTCTTGGATGTGCAGTTTAGACTCCAGTAAAGGCTGCAAAGATAAGATTGAAATGAATTCTGAAATGTATGTTTTATCAATGTACGATGGGCGTTCAAAAAGTTTCCACACTTTTATATTTTCGTTGGAAACGGTGAAGGCGGGAGGAGTACTAATTGGGCATTAAAAAGCTGGTATGACACTGGGAAAATTGCATCGCAAATGAAGGTGACTATGTAGAAAAGTAATGTAATTTGTTTTTGAAATTCTTAATAAATAGACTTAAAAAAAAGTGCGGAAACTTTTTGAATGTCCCTCGTAATAAACAAGAAGTAAAATATTTTATTATTTATATCTTTTATACTTGTCCTATTATAATGATTTACATTATACTCTTTCATTTCATAAGCAATTCTGGAGCATTAGCATAATTGTATTACTGTTGTACTTTAAGGATGCAATATTTCTGCCTCTTCTTATTATTATCCTCATATCATTTTGACAAGATAAAAAAGCAACAGGAAGAGGTCAGCCCCCATGTTTAACTGTTTAAATTACCGTAGATGGTTTGTTTCTGCCCACCCCTAGTATTGAAGCAAACATACCTGATAATGCCTGTATGGAGTGCTCACGTTCTCTCCATGTCCCCATGTCCAGTTTCATTGCACAGTTGTGATATAATAACTGACTGCTGAAAATGTTCTGTTTTTGAAGAGATGTGGGTCTGAGAGTGAGTGGCTGACTGACTGAGTGTGCTTGGCTCTTGCTGGGCTCCTTGTTCAGCTCCTTCTTGCTGTGCTAACCTGGTGCTGAAATAAGTCTCTGTTTGCCTGCTGAAGTCTACAAGTAAAGTTGAGCTCAGAATATGGAAAATGGATACATGAAGGAAGCTGGTATTTGCATTTAATATAAAAGTTTCACGGTGGCACAGTGGTAGTGCTGCTGCCTCGCAGTAAGGAGACCTGGGTTCGCTTCCCGGGTCCTCCCTGCGTGGAGTTTGCATGTTCTCCCCATGTCTGCGTGGGTTTCCTCCGGGTGCTCCAGTTTCCTCCCACAGTCCAAAGACATGCAGGTTAGATGCATTAGCGATCCTAAATTGTCCCTAGTGTGTGTGCTTGGTGTGTGGGTGTGTGCGCCCTGCGGTAGGCTGGCACCCTGCCCGGGGTTTGTTCCTGCCTTGCGCCCTGTGTTGGCTGGGATTGGCTCCACAAGACCCCCGTGACCCTGTGTTAAGGTATAGCGGGTTGACTGACTGACATAAAGAGACAGATTAAGAATTAAAGGTGTTACTTGATGAAAATTTCATGTGTCTTTTTTTTTCTAGTTTTCAAATTTTCTAAAACTAGGGGGCTCTGCCCCCTGCTTGCTTCGCTCCAACCCCCGTGTTTGGTTTACCGGATATACAATACAATACAATTTATTTTTTGTATAGCCCAAAATCACACAAGAAGTTCCGCAATGGGCTTTAACCCTCTAAGAACACCAGAAAAAACTCCCAAAAAAACCCTTGTAGGGAAAATATGGAAGAAACCTTGGGAAAGGCAGTTCAAAGAGAGACCTCCTTCCAGGAAGTTTGTTCTTGCAGTGGGTGTCAAAAAGAAGGGGGTCAATACAATACAGTACAATACATAGAACAGAATAAATCCTCAATACAGTATAAAAATAACTGCTACCGAACAATCGGTTGGTTCACTAATAAGTTTGGTCTGGGCACAAAATAAAGTAGCACCGGCACTGGATAAAATTTACTTCCTGATCCTGATGAATCCATCTCCAAGGCCATGGGTGACCAGACACTATCCTGACAGTATTGGTTCCTGTATTGTGCCCAATACTGTCCGGGTAAGCTCTGGCCACCCACAACCCTTAAAATGGATAAATTGGGATCAGGAAATGAAAGAATGAAGGAGCATTTTTATATACCACTAGCTGTGTAAGCTCCTGCTGTAAAAAGCCCGGGGTCCTAGAAACTATTGAAATCGTCAGAAAAAAAATTGAAATGCAGCGATGTCAGGTAATTGAAAGGAACTACTCTGGGCGTCTCTCTCCTAGGAGGTTTCATTTTGCCAACAAGCTCACATCGCTTGTGTATTAGCTGCCAAGTGAGTGTCTCTTTCTTCGGAGGTTCCATTTTGTCGATGTGCTGGCCTTGCTTGTGTATTAGCAGTTAAGCGAGTTTGTTTCCTTGGAGGTAGATCCCTTACTCTGACAACACCTTACTTTTGGACCGGACAGACAGACAGACACACTTCCACACTTGGACATTTATATACATGATTCTTCCCATTTACAAATATTAGTTGAATAAAACAAATTTTAGCAATTAATAAACATACAATGCATTATGCACTAACACACACACACTACTCGTGCTGATAGGTTCTTAAGATTCTTAATTGTAATGATTTAAGTAAATGACACAGTGTGAATATAACTACTTATGCTATGGCAAGCTGTCAGGGAGTCATTCTACAGACTTCAAAGGAAATACAAGTGTAAACCTCTGGAGTCCATGGTCATTAGTTTGGGCACATCAAGATCTTTGTGAAATGGGTAAACTTGGTTTTCTCCAGTGCACTACGGTGCAAACTCGTATTGACTGGTTTGGTGGAACATAAAGTTCTTACACTCCATCTTTCACTTGGAAAGCTGAGGTTTCTTTTTCACTCCTACAGTATTTTCTACAGTTAAGCAACTAAGGTCTCCAGGAACAAAAAGATCATTTTAACAGTTAAAGCCAATTATAATACAGCCTAAGCTATAAGAAAGTGATAAGAGAAGCCACTGCAGAACCTCTGCCAGAAGCAGATCTTAGTAAAATGTTGTGTTTGCAGACCTGAGATCAATGTTACTCTTGTATTGACAAGTATAACTTTCCAGAAATTGGGGGCCCTATAACAAATGGCTCTGCCTCCTACAGGAATTCTATTTAAGCAGGGGAGAACCTAAAATCTACAGCCATATCCGTTGTCTTAGATATATTTATCTGTAAAAATCAAGGTTATTATAGTTAATGAAACTAAAATCAAAACTGAAACTATTATTAATAAAACATTTTCGTAAACTGAAATAAAATAATTAACAAAACCAAAATGAAAAACTAAAACTAAACGAAACTATTAAAGTAGCTGGAAAGACTAACTGAAATAAAATAATAATTTACTAAAATATTTTTAGTTTTCATTTTTGAATGAATATTCTTACCGTTAGTTTTTAACCCTTGTAAGTTTTAACTCTAAAACTAGAAAGTCATCCACCACTAGCCGTCCCCGCACATATTCATCCAGTGAATGGTGGCTGGTGACGCAGGGCAGCTGTTCACACAGCATTTGCGGAGACAGAGCAAGCTGAGTGCGGGGCGTAAAGCGTGTGAAATAGAAAGCGATTTGCGTGCCGCCTTTTTTGCGCTTGTTTTATATCAATATGTAATTCAAACGGCTGAAATCAGAATGTGCTGGTCAACAAAAACTTTACCGTATGGACAGAAAAATCACGAGTGAGTGACGTTTCAGTTTATTTCTCAGGTGACTGCTTTTTGTTGACAGCAATTCACCTGCCACTTCGCACAGGAAAAATTGTTTTTACTTTCTGATATACGAAGTATAGAGAAAGTATAGTAATCATGAAAAAATTCGACCTCGATATTTTGATGAATCTTGACGTTATAGACCTCCCTGAGTCCAAAAATACAGTTTTTTTGAATTGTGAGTGTTTGCGCACACGCGTGTGTGTGTCTGTGTGTGTGTGGGTAAACACGATAACTCAAAAACGCAACTAGATAGATCAATGAAATTCGGCATGTGGTTGTTACACCACAATTGTAGATCTGTATTAACTTTTGGGCCAAATCCATCACCCAGAAGTGGTACTTTACCTGAACACATATGATTTTTTTTTATTTATGCAGCTGCAGAGTCCGATTTATTCAACATTACTTTTATAATAATTGTTCAATATATTATTAATTTGATTTGTTGGTGATGGTTCCTTAATGTCTGCGTGGGTTTCCTCCGGGCACTCCGGTTTCCTCCCACAGTCCAAAGACATGCAGGTTAGGTGGATTGGTGATTCTAAATTGGCCCTAGTGTGTGCTTGGTGTGTGGGTGTGTTTGTGTGTGTCCTGCGGTGGGTTGGCACCCTGCCCGGGATTGGTTCCTGCCTTATGCCCTGTGTTGGCTGGGATTGGCTCCAGTAGACCCCCGTGACCCTGTGTTCGGATTCAGCGGGTTGGAAAATGGATGGATGGATGGTTCCTTAATGTACAGATTATAAAAATATAATCATTGTCTTGCGGTTTACTCCTCAAATATCCATATCTGAGTATACAAGAAAGTCGAGGGGAGATCACTCCCGATTTTTGAAAATAAAATGGCACTGATCGAGAGACTGACTAGGTCATCATACAAGATCAGCATATTGTTGCTGACCAATCACTTTTGCTTTAAAAACATCGTTTAACAAAGAAGTGACACAAACAAAGGTAGAGAGTCGGACAAGTGATTAAAAACTAGACATACTAATGGGTTTTTGTATTTATTTTATATTTATTAATTTATCTCTTTTAGTTCATATTCACAACTCAAAATACCCGATATTGTGAAACTAAACCATTAGCAGAATTATATTTTAAATTATTTGTCTCCCTTTTTTCAATGTTTTTCTCTCTCTCTCTCTCAAAATAGATAGTTGAAATATCATTCTTTTTGTTCTTAACATTAACCTTATCATAAATATTGCATACCAGGGAGTTTTCCTGCCATACATTCAAACCTGCTGCGGTAGGCTCCAGGTTTCCTGTGATCCTGCTCTGGATAAACAGGTTTAGATAATATATATGTTGTTCTTAATCTCAGACGCTGTCTCTGTTGTTTTAGGCCTGTCCGTATTCCTATTTCCTACTCTTGTTCTGCTCATTATGGGTTTACTGTTCTTATGGTAGGCTATTCATGACTCACCACCTCTAACCTTCACACTACATGCTTGTTCTTCTTTGTTTCCCTCAATACAGCTATGTGGGGTCTGCACGCTCATCCAAGTCTAAGAGCCCTGTTCTTCCTAAGCCCCTGTGATTTTCATGAGAAAATATTTTAAAAATTATAAAATTGTGTAAAATTATTCATATTCAGTATCTACTTTTGATTATGCTTATTTTTATCAGACAAAAAACAAAACCAGATAGTAAACCAGGCAGTGTAGTAAGCTTCCACAAAGTAAGCTAACACTTACTGTTAAGTGTATAGTTCTGTCTGATTGTGACACAAAACTAACTCAGTAGGTGCTCCATGCCATAATTACTAAAACTAAAACTGAAACTAATATATATAAAAATAAAATAGAAATGTCTTTGTGAAATAAAAACAAAACTAAAACTAAAAGTACAAAATGAAGGAAAACTAAAACTAAACTGAATTTCCAAGTAAGGTCAGAAAAAATATAGAAATAAAAACTAACATAAAAAGGCAAAACTATGATAACCTTAGTAAAAATGAACAATCACACCACTGAAAAAAACAAAAAACTTCTCAACAACAGGTCCATGGCTATTCACCTTATCTAGCAGAAAACTCACAACAACAGAGTCATCTGCAGATTTCTGTCCAACAGAGAATTTCAGAATCGGCTGCAGATTTAACTGGAATCCAGAGCATTCATTTAAGAAGTGTGGCTAATCATACTTTATCGTTTGTGTTATGATATACTATATTGCCAAAAGTATTGGGACCCCTCCTCCAAATCATTGAATTCAGGTGTTCCAATCACTTTCATGGCCACAGGTGTATAACATCGAGCACCTAGGCATGCAGAATGCTTCTACAAACATTTGTGAAAGAATGGGTCACTCTTAGGAGCTCAGTGAATTCAGGCGTGGTACTGTGAGAGGATGCCACCTGTGCAATAAGTCCAATAAATATCTTTTCTACTGAATATTCCACGGTCAGCTGTTAGTGCTATTAAAACAAAGTGGAAGCAATTGGGAACAGCAGCCACTCAGCCACAAGGTGGTAGGCCACGTAAAATCACAGAGCGGGGACAGTGCATGTTGAGGCATAGTGTGCAGAAGACGTCAATTTTCTGCAGAGTCAATAGCTACAGACCTCCAAAAGCTCAAGAACAGTGCGTAGAGAGTTTAATAATCAATATTGGTGAGGGAAATGTTAAACCTATAGCATGAAGACAGTTGCCAGTCATGTTACTGATAAAAGGCTGACATGATTTCTTGTACTTGAACCGTCTTCTTTCTCCTTTTGCTAAACTTTCTGTGTTTATATAAAAAAAAGCCAAATATATTTGTTTATCACACTGCAAAAAATGAAATTTAAGCAAGTGAAAAGTATTTATATCATGACATTAAATTTTGTTTTCCTTATTGTAAGAATTATTGCCTTATCCAAAAAATTTGAATTTACAATTATTTAGCCTACTTTAAGAAATCCTGTCAAGTCAATTTTATTGCCCCCTTAGGCAGATTTTTTTGCGAATTAAGAGCAAAACAACACCTGTTTAAAGTTTTGTCTAGTTTTTACATATGCATTTTTTGCAATGCAATCATTTTTTTGTGCTGTTAGCACTAATGTGATGTTTTGTTCTTTTTTAATAAAAGTCTGTGAAGCTACTGATGAAGCAAATAACAAGAAGGCACTCCCCAAGTGTTCAAGAAATGTAACACACCTCAGCTCCAGGTATTCACCTGCAGTAGGATCTTCTGGTTTGGCAAGCTCCGAAATTTCAATGGCAAGTCATTTTGCTTTGTCTCAAATGCCATTAACTAGACCAGAGGTGGGCAAAGTCATTCCTGGTGGGCCACAGTGGCTACAGGTTTTTGTTGAAACCTAGTTGCTTAAATCAGAAAACAATCCTTGTCAATTATTCAATTTCATAGCTTTTTAGTGCTTTAACTCTGCCATGTCAAGTCATTCTCATATCCTATATATTTTTCCTTTCTAAGGATATCATCCAAATGATTTGAAGTGTAAAACAGATGAGTAATTTTCAGTGTTTTACTTTTGTCTCTTCACTTTCCTTCCAAGTATTTAATTAAACCAAACAGTGCACAATAAATACACACAGGTGTAAATGAAAACAAGTTAAATGGAGAAATGCTAATTTCTTTTGTCATTTACATCTTACTGCTAATAAGGAGCAATTAAAAACCAAGAATACAGCTGTTCAAGACTAAAATAAGCAACAAGGGTTCAAAATCTTAAACGAGCGAGACAACTAAAGCGAAGCAATAGTGTTACCTGAGCAATAAGGGCTTCTTATTAAGCAATTGGGTTGGAACAAAAACCTGCAGCCACTGCGGCCCTCCAGGAATGACTTTGCCCACCCCTGAACTAGACAGTGATTATCTTGCCAGGATGCCCCATTCATGTTCATCTTACCGTGTCTTTGATGAAGGCCTTGGGTTATTTTTTGGTGCATGTCAGGGCACTAAGGTTTGTTAAGGTGCAGTTGGTAAATTATATAAGAAGAGGAAGTTTAAAGGAGTTTATTTCTTTCTTTTTCAAATTTGTTGAGGTAGCTTGACTTTACAAGGTTGCATATTTAAGATTGTTCTTGGGGAGCTACTGGAGTTACTTTCTCAGTCTTTCCATCACAAATACACACACATATAATATCCACCACTAACATTGAATATGAATCTTTCTCAAATGTAGTTCTTCAAAACTTGAACTGAGAATATTTTCTACCCTTAGTTACATGGAGCAGAATGATTTCAAAGTTTACTTAGTCTGCGGTGCCTACTGGTGGAGCATTTAATGGAAGTTCACTGGCTCTCTGATGGACAGCACCAGTCCTACAGCATTACTCACAAATGCAGAGAGAGAGAGAAGAACACATCTGCCATTTCTTTGTTGCAACTCAAAGTAATCAAACAATATACAGTACTGTGCACTTGACAATAATGACCCTATAAAACTATAAATCGAAAGAATGAAACCAATAGAGGCAGCACTTTAAAAAAAGATGTGTGCCTAGCCTACAACTACTACCTACAACTGAACACCAGCAAAACCAAGGAGCTGGTGGTGGATTTTAGGAGGCCCAGACTCCTCATGGACCCCGTGATCATCAAAGGTGACTGTGTGCAGATGGTGCAGACCTATAAATATCTGGGAGTGCAGCTGGATGATAAATTAGACTGGACTGCCAATACTGATGCGCTGTGCAAGAAAGGACAGAGCTGACTATACTTTCTTAGAAGGCTAGCATCCTTCAACATCTGCAATAAGATGCTGCAGATGTTCTATCAGACAGTTGTGGCGAGCGCCCTCTTCTACGCGGTGGTGTGCTGGGGAGGCAGCATTAAGAAGAAAGACGCCTCACGCCTGGACAAACTGGTGAGGAAGGCAGGCTCTATTGCTGGCATGGAGCTGGACAGTTTAACATTTGTGGCAGAGCGAAGGGCGCTCAGCAGGCTCCTATCAATTATGGAGAATCCACTGCATCCACTAAATAGTATCATCTCCAGACAGAAGAGCAGCTTCAGCGACAGACTGCTGTCACTGTCCTGCTCCACCGACAATTGAGGAGCTCATTCCTCCCCCAAACTATGCGACTCTTCAGTTCTACCAGGGGGGGTAAACCTTAACATTTAACATCATACAAAGTTATTGTCTGTTTTTCACCTGTATTATTATCAATCTTTAATTTAATATTATTTATTGTATCAGTATGCTGCTGCTGGAGAATGTGAATTTCCCATTGGGATTAATAAAATATCTATCTATCTATCTATCAATCTATCTATCTATCTATCTATCTATCTATCTATCTATCTATCTATCTATCTATCTATCTATCTATCTATCTATCTATCTATCTATCTATCTATCTATCTATCTAGCCAGGATTTGAATGAGGACACAGGAGATGTTTCCAAATTAAAAAACAGATAATAGGAGATCAGGCTTGAATCTGCACACTCTATCACTGCTTACCTTTGGCGAACACAACGGGGTTTTATGCATGCACTGTACAATAATATTCATGAGTGCAGGTACTTCGGAAAGAAAGCACCGTGTAAACCTAAAGTTTAAATTAAGTTCATAGACCTACAAAAGGTTGCCATTGATTTCAGGCAAGATTGCTTTTCTCCTGTACAACTATACATTGCATTCTCAAGAGTGCGCTTGCACGGCTTGGTCATATTACAACCGGAGTGCTGAACTGACAACGTGATGTACAAACAGAACAATCGTAAAAACAGGATTAAATAAAAAGGCTGCTTCTGTTGGCAAAGCAACGAAAAAGGAAGACCTTATATGACGTTCGTTTATAAAACAGCGGAGAGGCTGTGTGAAGTCAGCTTCATAAAAAAACAGATCCTTAACAAATTGTTATTGGTAGATTTTCACTCAATTTAAAAAGGTTATCTTCTTAATAAAAATTTAAAAGCAGTACTTCACCGCTACAAAGCACGGGGATGTATATATATAGATAGATAGATAGACATATATATGTATATAGATAGATAGATAGATAGATAGATAGATAGATAGATAGATAGATAGATAGATAGATAGATAGATAGATAGATAGATAGATAGATAGATAGATAGATAGATAGATGTGTATGTATGTAGATATGTATATATGTGTATATATATGTAGATATGTAAATATGTATATGTATATATATGTGTCTGTATGTATATATATATATATATATATATATATATATATATATATATATATATATGTGTGTGTGTGTGTGTCTATGTATGTATGTGTGTATATGTATGTATGTGTGTATATGTATGTGTATATATATGTTGATTTATGTATATATATGTGGATGTGTATATGTATATATATATATATGTATATATGTAAATATGTGTATATGTAGATATGTATATAAAAGTATATATGTTTATGTATATATATGTTTACATAACATCTTTAACACACTACTTCTCCGCTGCGAAGTGCGGGTATTTTGCTAGTCTTGTTATATATATAAAGTTGATATATGACAATATATCTTTGACACTATGTATCAGACAAAGGGAATAACAGCAATCCGCAAGAACAATAATTACTTCTCAGCAACTACCTGAATTGTAGTTTAACTATATCAACTGAAGTGTGTAATGTCAATATGAATTACAAAATATAACTAGAGAGTTAAGTGTCAGAGTCTCAAAATATAGAGGTCAATGCCTTTGAGTGTGCTGAGGCTTCACAAAGATTCAGTAACCAGTGACCATGTCTGCTCAAGGCTTCGAAGCCCTATCATGATCCAATCTCAGTACTACGCATGTCTGAGGCTTCAAATCTGCTTGAGGCTTCAAAGCCTCAGATAACCCAGTGCGCATATTTGAGGCTTCGAAGCCCCATCATGATGCAATCTCAGTACTACACATGTCTGCTCAGTGCTTTGAACCGCAAATGCATGGGGGCGGGACGTTTCCACTTCTCATGTCAGCTTACTGCTTCGACCTGAGAGTTAGGAAGTTATATTAATTACATTATACTGCATATTCCACCACCAGGTTACAAAATTTCAACAGAGATGTGATTGGTAAAACGAATCTTTCTGGATCATTAACACAACTGAAATTATTGTGCTGTACATTACTTAGTGTCAAAAAATAAAACGACAAATTTTGCATATTAAAATGCTGACTATTAGACTGAATAAGAACAGCTGTACTACTACGGTTCAAAACACTTCCTTCACCATAATACTCTGACTGTTCTCATAAATATTCCAGTCTCTGTATTGCACTGCCTCACTTCTATAGTGAACAGTGTTATACGTTTATTCACTGCATATAGAAATCAATATATATATATATATATATATATATATATATATATATATATATATATATATATATATATATATATATATATTGTATAAAGTCATATTATGTTATATAGTGTTAAATGTTATACACTTTTTTGTTTGATATTCTATATGTTCTATTTACTGTGTTATATGTTGTTTTTATACTGTCTGCTACGATATCACTGGTTCTGTCTCTTCTCATAAATATTCCTTTTCTTCCCAGGTTCATTATTACTGCTATAATTACTGCATTAATGCTCAAGATGTCAGTCAGTCAGTCATTGTCCAACCTGCTATATCTAAACACAGGGTCACGGGGGTCTGCTGGAGCCAATCCCAGCCAGCACAGAGCGCAAGGCAGGAACAAATCTCGGGCAGCATGCCAGCCCACCGTAAGACATACACACACACACACACATACACACACACACGCACACACACACACACACGCACACACACACAACAAGCACACACTAGGGACAAGTTAGGATCGCCAATGCACCTAACCTGCATGTCTTTGGAAGAAACCGGAGCACCCGAAGGAAACCCACGCAGACACAGGGAGAACATGCAAACTCCACGCAGGGAGGAGCCGGGAAATTAACCCAGGTCTCCTTACTGTGAGGCAGCAGTGTGATCAAGATGTATCTAATGAAAATACTGTATGCGTTTTGTTTCATGTGTATGATGAAACTGTAGATCTAGCTAACGTAGGGGGTTTCATTAGTTGTAGTAGCTATATTATGTTACAATAGGTAAACTGCAGGTCTTGTACTTTCAACATTAGGTGGTATACATGTATCAAATCTTATTTGCGCATTCTTCGAGATACATGATTAGTATGGGCTGCTCTTATGGTAAACAAGAATACATGTTTCTGGCAAAGACAGATTTTTTTGGAAGTACTATAAATATGGATAGCTGCCTGCTCTTTGTTTCCAGTGCATTAGTAGCAGGGCCGGATTTTCCTATAGGCTAACTAGGCTTCAGCGTAGGGCCTCAAGATCAAGAGGGGCCTACATTCAAATTGTTAGCAAAATTTTATTATCTTTCATGTAATTTACAAACTTAAAAATGGAAGGTGAAAGGGCCTCATAAGTGGAATAGCCTAGGGCCTCTTTTCATATAAATCCGGCCCTGATTAGTAGATCTTCATATCGGCGTCTGTATCAATTGATGAAGTGTCTACAGGGTCGTCATTAACAAGTCTAACATGGGGTGAAGTAATTGACAGTGTTGATCAATGTAACACACGACAGATCTCAGTGACATTTGGCTTTGCCTCCCCTTCATCATCTCACGTGCACTTTTTAAATAAGCTTCAAGGTGTCGTTTTGAAACATTTGTGTGTCAAAAGCTCAGCGTCTTATTTCCAATGCATGTGATGATGTGGATGTGTAACGCCAGCTCGTATCAGTATATCAGTGACACCTGGAGCTTATACCTGTGAATGTCACAGTGTCCAAAACACTCACCTGATCCCAATTCAGTCTAATACACACCTAAACTACTTAAAAGTAGTAATGCATGCGTCTAAGTTTGAAGGTTATTTTTTGGAGACGAGTGAGGTGATAGATATAGACATACCAATAATACGACTAATCTACTTTGCGATTACATTTGGAATTCACAATGGAAGATTCACACAAGAGGTCTCGATCTCTGGTGTGGAATTACTTTGATTTAGTATCTCCATCAAAAGTAAAATGCATGATTTGCGATAAGCAATTTGCATTTAACAGTAACACGTCTTCAATGCTTCGTCACTTGAGGTCGACGCATCCTGGCGTTACAGAGGAGTATGACAGGCCCGCTGTATCTGCTCACACTGGAACTTCTAAGCAAGGTATGACAAATTTTTATTCTTATAGTATTACACATATTTTAACAATTCTGAACCAGCACTGGTGAAAGTTTGTCTGGAGCGTGAGGTCTGCTGTGGGTGCACACAGTTTGCTTGCTGCAATAAGCTTGTTTTGTGTTTTTTTGTTTCCTTTTATAGGCAGACAAGAGGAACTGGAAGAGGCTTTGGTTGACATATTGGTAAAAGATTTGCAGTCCTTTTCTATTGTCGAAGATAAAGGCTTCCAGGCTTTTGTTAACAAACTGGATCCCAGCTACATCCTCCCAACCAGAAAGGCACTAAAAGCCATGGTTCAGGCCAAGTACCGTGCAGACAAAGAGAAGGCAATGGCTGTGGTAAAGCAGGCTGCTTATGTCAGCCTGACCTCTGATATGTGGACTTCAATAAATATGGATGGTTATCTGGGTGTCACGTGCCATTATGTCACAGCTGAAGCTAAACTGGCCATAGTTCTCCTTTGTGTCAGCCAATTTCCCCAGACACACACTGCTGCTCACATCATGGAGTCCACAAGTGTGCCAATGATGGACTGGGGAATCAGTGGCAAGATACACTGCATGGTGACTGACAGTGCGGCCAATCTTGTTGCCACTGCCCAGCTGCTGAAGGTTCGTCATGTGCCATGCTTTGCCCATGCCCTGAATCTGATAGTAAAGAAGGCAATTGACCAGACCCCCAAGCTCCAGGAAATTCATCAAAAAGCAAGGAAAATTGTGTCTTTGTTCAGGTCAAGTTGTAATGCTAAGGAAAAACTATCAGAGATGCAGCAGCTAATGGGCAGGCCAGTGCAGAAGGTGGTTCAAGAAGTGGACACCAGATGGAACAGCACTTACGACATGCTGCAGCATCTGTATGATCAACGTGAGGCAGTTGGTGCTGCCCTCTCTAATTTAAATACAGAGGTTATTCACTTAACAAGTGGGGAGCATGATGATATTAATGAATGCCTGACCCTCCTCCTTCCGCTAAAACATGCACCAACTGAGATGTCTGCAGAGAAAATGGTATCTGCATCAAAAATGATCCCACTATATCGCATGTTGCAACACAAAATCTCAGAGAAGAGTATCAAGGTGACCAGGGAGGAGTCCATACAATTAGGTAGGCTCCGATGATCCAAAAACATTTTTGTACAATGAATAGTTGTGTCCTTTTAGTAACATTGATTATTGCTATTTTCTGTCTTAGATGTGCATCTGAAGGAAAGCTTACACTCCAGATTCCATAAACTGGAATCCATCCGGGTTTTGGCCTTGGCTACGCTGCTGGACCCAAGAATCAAAACTATTGGCTTTGGCAATCCAGACCGTGTCAGAGAAGCTGAGAGACAAATCACCTTGGAATGCGTATCCCTAATGCGGTCCTCGCCAGACACTGTGCACGTGACACCCCATGGTCATTTTTGTATGGAATGTTTATTTTTGGTATTTGATACATTTAATGTGTACTGTGAATAAAACCATGTACTCTTTGACTCTTTCAAACAGAGCCACAGCCTTCAACATCAGCCTTCCCATCCTTGGAAGCAGCATGTCCCACAGACAATCTATGGCAACTTTTGGACTTGCGTATTTCCGAGGCTCAAAGAGTCCACAGTGCCACTGCAGATGCCACTGTGGAGGTGAAGAGATATCTAATGGATGCCTATCTTGGTAGATGATCCACTCCTGTGTTGGAAGGAGATAATAACTGTTTACCCCAATCTTTACCAGCTTGCCATCAAGTACCTTTGTCTGCCAGCAACATCTGTTCCAAGTGAGCGCATTTTTTCAAAGGCTGGGGAAGTCCTCTACAAAAAAAGGAGTCGCCTGAAGCCCAGCCCAGCAGAGCAAATCATTTTTCAAAATAAAAATGTCTAAAACCGCTGCACTCGCCAGCTTTATTGCAAGCTTCCCAGGTCAAAGTTCTTGAGCGTCCACATCCCAGTGATACTTGAATTGGTTGTGTTGACAGAAACTTGAATGTGTTTGGCTATTTGGCTACCTCGGACTTTGGAAGGAGCGCTTGGATTAACTGCAGTTCTATTTCTACACTTTTTCTTGGATTTGTACGACTATTTCACTCCAGTTTTTATGGAGTTGTAAGTGTGTGTTTTTGGGGGTGTTTTTTTTCCCTCTATAAAGGCGAGTTATTTTTAAGTAACATTTTGACATCTTGATGTATTAAGCATCAGAGTGCAATGGAACTGTTTTAACTTAACTCAACCCATGGTATGAGGGTCACAATTTTTCACTTCAGAAACCTTGTCCATTTTTATTATATGCAGCTTTATAGTCTACACTGATTTAGAGTAATTTCTTTTACTTAAAAAATTTAACTTATAAATTACTATAGTTACTGTTAATATTCAGAATTAAGGGCAATTTTGTTGCTTTCAATGTTTTCCAGGACTACCAAAAACTATGTGGACTGTAACACCCGGGGAAATAAGACTATTGATTTACTGTATGCAAACGTTAAAGATGCATACAGTGCCACCCCGCTGCCTGCGCTTGGGAAAGGAGATCATAACCTGGTTCAGCTTCAGCCTCACTATAAACCAAAAGTTAGAGTCCTACCTACAACCACACGATCATTCAGGAAGTGGACCCCGGAGGCTGAGAATACTCTCAGAGAACTTTTTGGAACTACAGACTGGGATATCCTGCAGGGATCTCATAATGAGAACATTGAGGAAGTTGTTGACTGCACTACTGACTACATCAACTTCTGTATGGACATTGTAGTTCCAGTAAGAACAGTACGCTGCTATGCTAACAACAAGCCATGGATTACAAGTGACATCAAGGGCCTTTTGAATCAGAAGAAAAGGGCTTTTAAAGACGGTGATCAGCATGAGCTCAAGCGCGTGCAGAAGGAACTCCGAGTCCAGCTCAGGGCGGCGAAGGAGCAGTACAGGAGAAAGTTGGAGCAGAAGTTGCAGAATAACAGCATGAAGGAAGTGTGGGATGGGATGAAGATCATCACTGGCTGCAGCTCGAAGCGGGGTACCACCATTGAGAGAGACGTAAAGAGAGCAAACCAAATGAACAACTTTTTTAACAGGTTTGACCACCCTAACCCACTCTCACTCTCACCTCGGAGTACTGCACCCTCCACACATCCTTCTGCTGATACCAGCATAGGAAAAACATCCCCACCCACAATTACAACAGCGCAAGTGAGCAGAGAGCTGAGGAGACTTCGTGCCAGCAAAGCAGCGGGTCCAGATGGAGTATCGCCACGACTGCTGAAGGTCTGTGCATCGGAGCTGGGGGGTCCTCTACAGCGCATCTTCAACCTGAGCCTGGAACAGGGGAGAGTCCCGAGGCTTTGGAAAACATCTTGTATCACCCCAGTCCCAAAGGTATCACGTCCTAGTGAGCTGAATGACTTTCGGCCTGTTGCTCTGACATCACATGTGATGAAGACCATGGAGAGGCTGCTGCTTCACCACCTGAGGCCACAGGTTCAACACGCCCTTGACCCTCTGCAGTTTGCATATCAGGAGAAGGTGGGAGCGGAAGATGCCATCATCTATATGCTACACCGATCCCTCTCCCATTTGGACAGAGGCAGTGGTGCTGTAAGAATTATGTTTCTAGACTTCTCTAGCGCCTTCAACACAATCCAACCTCTGCTCTTTAGGGACAAGCTGACAGAGATGGGATTAGATTCATACCTAGTGGCATGGATCGTGGACTATCTTAAAGACAGACCTCAGTATGTGCGTCTTGGGAACTGCACGTCTGACATTGTGGTCAGCAACACAGGAGCGCCACAAGGGACTGTACTTTCTCCGGTCCTGTTCAGCCTATATACATCGGACTTCCAATACAACTCGGAGTCCTGCCATGTGCAAAAGTTCGCTGATGACACTGCTATCGTGGGCTGTATCAGGAACGGGCTGGAGGAGGAGTATAGGGACCTAATCAATGACTTTGTTAAATGGTCCGACTCAAACCACCTACACCTGAACACCAGCAAAACCAAGGAGCTGGTGGTGGATTTTAGGAGGCCCAGACCCCTCATAGACCCAGTGATCATCAAAGGTGACTGTGTGCAGATGGTGCAGACCTATAAATATCTGGGAGTGCAGCTGGATGATAAATTAGACTGGACTGCCAATACTGATGCGCTGTGCAAGAAAATACAAAGCCGGTTATACTTCCTTAGAAGGCTGGCTTCCTTCAACATCTGCAATAAGATGCTGCAGATGTTCTATCAAACAGTTGTGGCGAGCGCCCTCTTCTACGCAGTGGTGTGCTGGGGAGGCAGCATTAAGAGGAAAGACGCCTCACGCCTGGACAAACTGGTGAGGAAGGCAGGCTCTATTGTTGACATGGAGCTGGACAGTTTAACATCTGTGGCAGAGCGAAGGGCGCTCAGCAGGCTCCTATCAATTATGGAGAATCCACTGCATCCACTAAATAATGTCATCTCCAGACAGAAGAGCAGCTTCAGCGACAGACTGCTGTCACTGTCCTGCTCCACTGACAGACTGAGGAGATCGTTCCTCCCCCAAACTATGCGACTCTTTAATTCCACCAGGGGGGGTAAAAGTTAACATTTAACATTATACATAGTTATTGTCTGTTTTTTTTTCACCTGTATTATTATCATTCTTTAATTTAATATTATTTATTGTATCAGTATGCTGCTGCTGAAGAATGTGAATTTCCCATTGGGATTAATAAAGTATCTATCTATCTATCTATCTATCTATCTATCTATCTATCTATCTATCTATCTATCTATCTATCTATCTATCTATCTATCTATCTATCTATCTATCTATCTATCTATCTATCTATCTATCTATCTATCTATCTATCTATCTCACTCTGTCAAAAACCACGGACAAGGTCGACACATTGGAAATTTAAGAGGCAAGTGTTTCTGTAAATTTGGTTGGTTTTTTTTGTGTTTGTTTTTATTTTTTGGTTTTATAGCAAGTAAACCTGTACCACTTTGGGGAAAATGCAGTGAGGTAGTATTAAATTTAAGATATACATTGCATTTTGTGTTTACAATTTGGTGGCTTGGACCAATGGTACATTTTACAAACCTTTAACTCACAGTCTGGGACAAATACAGGTAATCTTGCCAGTATACAGTAGTTATGAAACACATGTTATGAGTGCATTAATTTTAATGGCAGCCAGTGTTTAGCTTGATATTTTGCTGATTAACAGAATTGAAGTTGGGAGTGGGTTAGACCTGCTGTGGCCAGTTACTTTAGGCAGAGGTGATCGTCTCAAGCCAAGTCTTTCCATCTTTGGAGATGAGGGTGCATTGTCCCCATGTCACAAGGTTCCTGATGGCATACTTTGAGAAGTTTGGTGCACTTGTTGTCAATGCTGAGATTAGTAAACATGACTTTGAAATGCCACACTTTAAAGGCCTACTTTATTTGTCTTAAGCAATCCTATAGTTTCTATTTAGCAGGTTTCTGCTACTCCTGCTGTCCTAGAAAAGACTCTGCTTGCCAGAATCCCACAAGACTGATTTTGTTCTTGGTATGTACCGTACTGTTCATAACAGTGTAGCAGGGCTACATAGTTAGTGTTGTCAAATGTCAGTACAGAGTGCGTCTCGTTTCCATTGTCCCGTTTGCTGTTTATGTGTATGTATCAGTAAATGCCATCCCCGTAAAGGGGGACGGATGATGGAAGAAGACCACAGCCTCAAACCTGGAAAACACCTGTTCACTATTAATCAATTACAGCCGTCACAGGACTATTTAAGCCATCAGGAGGGAATAGCCAAAATAGGAAGAGAAGAGAAGAGAAGAGAAGAGAAGAGAAGAGAAGAGAAGAGAAGAGAAGAGAAGAGAAGAGAAGAGAAGGGAAGGAGACTTTTTCATTTTCACGACCACGAGCCATTTATACCTGCTGTATTCTACATCGCGCATTTTCATCCAGTTTATTTTTCAATTCGCCAGACTTACTTCAATACCCTCATCACGAGAGACCCCGGGGTCGGACTTCATCATCCACCACGCACCGAGGATCCACGGTGAGGATGTTCCATTTTGTTCCAGGAAAATCAAACGACTCATTTATCATTAGTTCAGTCAACCGTATTCAGGACAGTTTTTATAACCGGACTCAAGTTCACGATCATTCCGTATATAATCATTTTTTGTTATTCGTGTTGTGTGTTATATGTTACAGGGGCAAGGGAGGGTTTTGTTGTATTTCTATATGGTGGTGTCTCGTCGTTGATGTGGTGGAGGGATATTTATATTTGTTTCTTTCTATTTTTGCATTTGTCTTGTTGTTTCATTTAATACATTTAATCAGTATAATTTTACATATCTGCTTTGTGAGTTTATATTTACACCATCAATTGTGGGGAAAAGTGTACTTTGTTAGAGGTACGGTTTGATAGTTGGATTTATTCTCAGTAAATTATCCAGGCCACAGGTCTTGGAGGTGTAGCTGCCGGCTGGGTAAGGGGCCGGCCGTTACAACAGTACACTGGACATTTTATTAAACAATATTTTTGTTTGAACATATTGGATCATTAACATTTAAATTATGGTTGGTATAACCAAAACCTGATACTTTTTCTTTTTATGGGTCCCAGTTGTTAAGCATGATGTTAATACAAAATGTCTGTTTCAGGTGACTCACTAATGACTGCACAGAGAATGCTGAGCCTTGAGAGCCAAGTGGTGTGTGAGGGGCGATGTTCACCTGCATCTTTTTGTGAATAGAATTGCACTGATCAAGTTTTCTTCAATAAAAATACAAAGAAGCAGCATTGACCCTTAATTTCTATGAAAGTGCAAAAAACTTTGACATGTAAATTGTTTTTTGTGCTTTAAGGGTTGCTAAAGCTATTCAATCTTATTACTATGGTTTTGTTTGGTTCTGCTTATTCTATGCTATTCAGAGAATTCTCTTATCAAGACTGTTCACAACAGCATGTTGAGTTATAGAAAACGTAATTTGTGAAATGACAGCCTCTATGCAAAATGAATTTAACAATTGAAGACAGTTTGTAGTTATTTGTGCAAGATGTGTAATGGGAGCAAAACTAGAACTCGGTACATGGCAAAGAGGAGCACACCAACATGCAGATTAAGTCCAGTTTTTAAATGTTTTCCTTGTAAAGTTAATCAAAACCTTGCAATCTGACAGTCTGAGTCATCTGTGAAGAAAAATCCTCTGCATTATGTGACTTTGATGCGGAAGGACATTTGCGTTTATGCAGACATTGTATGTCTTTGTGCATAGTTTTAGTCCTGTTCCAATTATGAATTCAGTTTTTGTACACTTGCCAGCACTTTTTTTCTAGTCCTTAACTTTCTGAATCATTAGCAGGAAAAGAATCTGTACACATTCATTAATGCAACTGGACAGAACTGGTTGGTTTTTTTGTACAAATTATTTTGTTCGCTCATGTTTTTGGGTTATTGCAAACTATGTCTTTATTAAACTTAATTTGAAATATCAAACGGGCTGAAAGTGTAGGTTTTTTCTTGTTTTTTGTAGGATGTGCAACAAATTTACTTTGCATTGTCCAGATTTGACTGATTGTTTATATAGTCCTGTGCCGGATTTAATTGATTATTATACACAGGTGCCTTCCATTATTCAGGGACTGTGGTCTCCCTCCATCATCAGTCCCCCTTTTATTTACGGGGACGACATTCACTGATGCACACATTAAACAGCAAATGGGACGATGGAAACGAAACACACACAATACTAACATTGACAACACTATTACTACGTAACCCCGCTACAATATATTTACAGTACGTACCTTATTTGTGCCCCAATGTGCCTTCTAAAGCGGTGTATGTTTTTCAGCTTCTGTACCAATTGAGTTTGAATGGCAACAGTTAATTTCAATTATTTGGCAACATTTTTTACCCTTCCTATAAATTATGTATGACACACATGTTACATAATACAAAATAATGAACAACATTGAACAACACAGTAGTGCTCAGCCATGATTCAAATTTATTGTGGATTTTGAATACATAGCAGTCTCCAGAGGATACTGTCCATTAAAAAACAGACAGGAATTACAGTCTCTTCAAAATTGTAAAATAATAATTGCAGTATAACAATATCATAATTCAAAAACAAGATGCTTTAAAGGAATAGTGCAATGTAAATAGTACAAAATATTATCTTAATCTTCAAGAAGTGTGAAGAATGACCTTGCTTTATTTGCCCCAGCTACAGTATATGGCTAACAAACATACAGTATGACGTCTAGTATGTTACAGTAGAAAGGATGTGGTAAAAGGTGCTGGACACAAACACATACATTGTGACTGATGGCTTCATACTTTGAATCATTACAGATTTGCCAGGCTTTGAGAGGGCTTCATGGAGGACGAAACCACTCAGAGAAGCATCGGTTTAATGAATGGTACTGCCCCTAGTGCGGGTGACATCTACACAGGGCTTTGATGGCATGCAGGAGGGGTACATTTGTTCAAATCAATTAGATGTATAGTGTGGCACGCAGAGATTTCTGCTGCTCTGCTGTGCCCCCATAAACAAAGAACCTTTATATTGTGTTGTACCACCATACACAATACATTCAAAAAATAAACTGTTGTTTCTCCTGGATAGTGTCCTGATTCTGAATCAGATATCTCGAAATGCAGAAAGAGTTAAAACAAAGGCCTCAGCCCTCATCGTGGCGTAACTCAGCAGGCCAAAAAGCTGACTACTGACAGCTAATTATGCCTCGCTATGGTGTTTCCTGAATGAGGAGAAGGATAGAAGCTTTTTTTTTGGAAAGCAAGATAATACATTCAAAGATATGGAACAAGATGAACCGCTGTGGCAACCCCTAACAGGAGCAGCCGAAAGAAGAAGAAGAAGAAGATAATACATTCAAGGCAGATATAATTTTGTATTTTTTAGTATTCTTTCTCTTGGCCCTTAGATTACAAATATATAAACTCAATTGGGACTTTATTAAAAAAAAAATGTGTGTGTATATATATATATATATATATATATATATATATATATATATATATACTGTATAATATAATATAATATACATACATACACAATCTCAGGTAGATTGTTTAATTAAAATGGAGTTTGGTAATAAATATGAACCTCTGTAACCAGAACTACCGTATACATCCATCCATTTTCCAACCCGCTGAATCCAAACACAGGGTCACGGGGGTCTGCCGGAGCCAATCCCAGCTAACACAGGGCACAAGGCAGGAAACAATCCTGGGCAGGGTGCCAACCCACCGCAGGACACACACAAACACATCCACACACCAAGCACACACTAGGGCCAATTTAGAATCGCCAATCCACCTAACCTGCATGTCTTTGGACTGTGGGAGGAAACCGGAGCGCCCGGAGGAAACCCACGCAGACACGGGGAGAACATGCAAACTCCACGCAGGGAGGACCCGGGAAGCGAACCCGGGTCCCCAGATCACCCAACTGCGAGGCAGCAGCGCTACCCACTGCGCCATCGTGCCGCCCCTACCGTATACACATAAACCCAATAGTAAAGTTTTCCTTTACAGTTACAGAATGGCTGCATTTTCTATATTATGTGTCTGAATGATCAAACAGAGCTGTGGGATTATGGTGAGTGTTGTGTAGCTAAATTATGCATGTGAATTACTTTAACTAAATACAAGATATTAATTTAAAAATGAAAATGTAGGCCTATAACAATATGTTTAAATGCATATTGGAAAAGATCATTTTGAGCAAGATTTTTCAGCACTTGCTTTACAAAGAAAAATGGAATGACCTTTAAATATACACCTGTATATAAATTATATTTAAAGAAAATATGAAAAACATAATAATCAACCATTAACATTTAGGCTTTTTAGAATTGACTTCCTGTATGGATTTCAGCTGTTTGATTATTGCAGTTCTTTGTAACATCACATTATAACTGAGGCTCCTTTTCTGCACTTGGTTGCGTCCAGCAGTATGAAACAAGTCAAGTACTTACTGTATATAAAATTAAACAAAAAGGTGGTGAATATGTCCAAGGACACATAAAGTTTTCAAATCATAATTCCAATCATGATTTTACATCCCATCCATTGTCAACAAGAAGGGGTGTGTGCAGCAAAAGAATCAGGCCGGAAGAAACACAGGACTGGTGAAATAACTGCTTCAGTGACAACCTGGGGGGGGAAGAAAAACAGAATGAAATCGTTAAGAAATCATAACTTCTGCTGAAGTAGGCCCAACTTGCCAGGACCACCAACTTTTCATGAAATCAAAAATGATTTGGAGGTACGTGTGTGTAGGTGCCTATAACATAATGCTAATAAGATTCATTTCAAAAGCAGGATAACGGAGGTGCAAACTGTTTTTAAAATCTACTTTTGATATAATTCTCCATGTTATGATAGTATCTTGATACGTTTATTAATAAAACCGCTTGTGCCACAAGTTTGTTCTTGTAAAATCCCTGGTAGAACCACATAATTGTATTCATAAGGGATAGGTTTGAAAAGTGAAAAGCAGCCTAAAGCTGCTCTCTGACCTTTAACTCACAGATGTTTTGATTTAATCATAAAGTTTTTCTGTTACAACCACTTATATAATCCAAATAATCTCCCAATGTTATCAAACCCATTTAGTCCAATTTATGGGTAATGGAGGCTGGAGTCAATCCCAGCATGGCTGAACACAAGGAATGGAGCAACCCTGGATGGAGCATCAGTTTTATCACAGAACTCAATCACTCACACTCACAGTCACACTGGGTCAGTTTAGTGTCACTACTTACCTTTATACGCATTGTCACACACATGTGCTTAGGGGACAACTAAAGGGCTTGAATAAAAGTAATTTCATGTCTAACCAGGGGGTGGCGAAGTGCACTGATTCTCTCAATTCTTTGTAGACCATTCTCGGGAAGTCCCGCCCGGTTCCGGGGCAACCAATGACGTCACTGCCGGTTCCGGCCCTGATGACATCACTTCTTCTACTTGCATTTAAAGACCGCCATTTTAAGGCAGCAAGTCAGTTCTGTTTTGGACTCACTAACCACAGTTGATTTGCTTACAATTTAAGACAGCCATAAGCTCGTGTTTAGAAAATTGTATGCCCTTCGGCTACTAATGTCATGTATGAATGGCCTTTATTTAAGCCTTTGATCCCATCGCATTGTGATCGTAGTACTGGGATTATTAGGGCCTCTGAACCCAACTGATCATACACAATCTGTAAAATAAACAAAACAGTTCCAGGAGCAGCCTCACTCTTTTGTGACAGCCATGTCCCTCAATGGCTGGATAAGAATTGTCCAAGACATAAAGTACAGATTATGCTCTTCATGGCTAATGCAGGATTCCTATAATATGTTGTAATAAGGGTCACCCCAGTAAAATCTTCACAGCTAAACAGGAACTTTCTGTGCCAGTAAAATCACAGGCAACGTTCAAAATAAACAAAAAAAAAGTGCATTACGTTACTGAGTGCTTAGAAGATACTAAAGAGAATTCTTTTGAAATCCTAAATAATAAAAAAGATATTTTTCTAAGTGTTTTTTGACAGATTATATTTGCCTTCTTTCTCTGAATAACAAAATGTTCCAAACTTATTCATTTCATCTATTAATGAGCTATAGTTATATGGACATAAAAGTGACTTGTGTCCCCACTGAGAAGGTAATATTCACAATTTCAAACTTTGGGACTTGTATTTTGTTAATTTTAACGAATAAGAAAAAACTGGCACAGAAATGTATTTGCCATCTTTGAGATATTGTCATATTATGTACCATGACCTTTAGATTTTATTCCTGAAACATGTTTAAGATAGCAACTAATTGAAGGAGAACTATACAGATATATTTGTTTTTATCCCTTAAATATTTCTAATGCTCTAAAGAGCACATTTTGACATTTCATTCATACTTTTATAAAAAGCTGTTCACTTTACAAAAAAATACAAATGAAAGCAATGATGGTGTCTACTGCCACCTTAAGGACATATTGAGTAGTTCACAATTTATTTTTTGGTTTGTTTTCCAGTCCTACAGCAAGATTATTTTTTCATTATAGTAAATATTATATCACATGGCTGTTCAATTACATGGAAACAGAAAGCATAACATTTCTAGAAATTCCGACAACAAAGCCACACTCACTAAGACAAAAAGGAGAGCAAGGCCTAAGCTCTTAACTGTTCATTTAATTTTATGTATACTACTGCAGACTGCTTTACCGGATCGAATTCAAATACTCTTAACATTCCTATATGGAAAGTGCTGAAATATTATAGAAATGATAATAGCAAACGTATGTTCATGAGTAAATTTGACTGTAAATGAAAACAGCGTAGAGCACAAGATTCTAGTTATAGAGCAACATTTATAATTACCCATAATGCATAATATATTTTAAAACTGAAGCTGCTGTTTAGAACTGACGTAGGAGACTCATATTATTTCCTTGCAGATTTTATGTCTTTTTCTGTTAATTTTTGGAACTTCACTGTCAATGCTGAATGGCAGTATTCAAATGTAAACGATTTCTTGTAAATACTGAATTCTGTCTTCTAGATGCCCGAGTCCTTGTTTGACTGCACCCTGGCAATATCACCATAAGGAGATTTTTTATTCTGATTTGTTGCCTACTGTACCTTTCATATCTTCAGTGCTCTTGCATTCAAGGTTCAGCCGGTTTGTTGTTTCCATGGTTGACGTATGTCGAACCTGCTAGTGAACTCTTCTTATCCTCCTCCTCCTCCTCCTCAGGAACCTGACATAGAAAAGTAAAGGCACTTTGAAAAAAAGACGTTGCTGTAACATCATTCAGTAGGAGAGTTAAACACACTGCACACACAATACAGCCATCTTAACAGGGACTACAAGCGATGGGTCGAGGAAGCGACTATCGAGATTTGAATGGACGTAAGCCTCATGTCCTTATAATACATATTGGACTAAAGGTTATTTTTCCATTTAAAACAAATGCTGCTGGGCAGTATCTGACAATTCAGAACTGAGGCATCCATGTGTCACACAATGGAGTTAGACCCTTATGTTATTGAATGAACTAACATTACTTTAGAAATCAGTGTTTTAAAATTGGATCAAAACGTACTACTCCATACCTTTTTAAAATAAACACAAACAATTTATGATTAATTGTTTTATAATAGGATCAAACAATAAAGCACAAAAATAAAAATGTGTGCTTGTCTTGTTAATAATTTTGGAACTGAGCTTTGCAAAAGAAGGCCTACAGCGCCATCTGTAGTTTAATTGGTATGGAGTCAAAAAGGCTCACAAGAATTGTAAATAAAATATGTTTTGTTTTTTATTTGTTGTTGTTATTTGTTCTTTTTTTATATTGATTTTATTTTCACAAGTAAACCGCACACAATAATTTACTACTTTCCATTTTACCAGAAACCATATTACAAACAGTAAAGGGGTAAATTATTCAAAATCTCTGCTATATTCTTGTTATATTCTCACAGAAGATGAACTGAATTATTGTAATATTTACTGCAAAATATGTCATCCTTAGCCAGATGTGTTAATGTGAGGTGTAAATACAAGCATGATGAACAAAAACAGATGCAAACTTGGCTACTTTA
The DNA here is from genome assembly GCF_900747795.2 of Erpetoichthys calabaricus. Lineage (NCBI taxonomy): Eukaryota > Metazoa > Chordata > Cladistia > Polypteriformes > Polypteridae > Erpetoichthys > Erpetoichthys calabaricus. Next base: position 41,431,652 of record NC_041410.2, read on the forward strand.
TCATTATTATTATTATTTATTTATTTATTTATTTTTTGGCTCATGATACATGCTAAACAGAACAGACACTGGGTGATGTAGATTTGAAGATATGCTGATTTTGCTTTTTATCATTTATTTTATATTAATCACTTTCAATTCTATTTCTATGACAAACTGTTTTTGCATCATGATGAGAATGAGAAATATCAAAGATAATTTTAGGAAGATGCCCAGGTGTTTCTATAAAAGAGCTAAACGGTTTCTAACACTCTGACTGCTCAATTTCAGAACACTTTCTTGTGTTTTCATTTTGCCTAAGCATATCTAAAAAAAGACAAAGAAGATGCACACTGATTGTTCAGCATTGTTGCTTGTCATCACATCTGGTAGGTAATCATTTCCAATATGATTTTCTCTGTGTTTAACAATCCATTCATGACTTGATTTGTATAACACACCTGACTATATAAGCCTTCTGACTGTATTTTAATACTTCTGTAAATTATATGAATTTGAAAACTAATTGGTAATTTGTTCTAATTCACATTTTGTCAATCTGATCTTGTTCTATCTAGGGATTATGCCTGATTTGAGCATAATGTTGCTCCCCTGGGCCCTGAACTAGATTAAATAGTTTTGACATCGGATGGATAAATTATCTGCACAACCGTGTGAGCTTCCCTATTAAAAAGAATTTATTAAAGTAGATATAAACTGACTCAACAAAATATTCAATCAATTTAAAACTTCTGATATTTTTCAGCACATAATTCAAATGATTAAATTACAGTAGCCACTGTTGATAATAAGGCAATTGGTATTTTGATAAAAATAAAAAAAATAATCAGACATTCAGCTAGAGACAACAAATATTTTCCCTGATTAGGAATCTTTCTTCACCACTACAAACAACAGTTTGATAGCTTGATTTTTGTTTCTGGCACAAATTAATTCTGCAATTATAATGTATAACAGACGGCACAGTGGCGCAGTGGGTAGCGCTGCTGCCTCCCAGTAAGGAGACCCGGGTTTGCTTCCCGTATCCTCCCTGCGTGGAGTTTGCATGCTCTTCCTGTGTCTGCATGGGTTTCCTCCCACAGTCCAAAGACATGCAGGTTAGGTGCATTGGCGATTCTAAATTGTCCCTGGCGTGTGCTTGGTGTATGTGTGCCCTGCGGTGGGCTGGAGCCCTGCCCGGAGATTGTTTCCTGCCTTCCACCCTGTGTTGGCAGGGATTGGCTCCTGTGACCCTGTGTTAGGATATAGTAGCTTGGACACTGACTGAACGACTGATAATGTATAATTTAAATCACACTATAAATTATTGATATGTCAGTACAGCAAGAATATACAAAGTCAAAAGAAGGCTCACCTCCCAATATATGTTATCCTCAAAGCAATTTTCATTTGGTGCATCTCCCCAGAAGGGAAGCTTTAAAATGAAACCTGTAATTGAGGAAAATTGAGACAGATTAATAATGGCATTACTGAAAAACTGCAGTTATACATTTTAGCCACAAGGTGGCACAAGAATCTTAAAAATCCTGTCATGCTTCACACTGAATCAAAACAGTTGATCACTGTGTGGAAATGGTACCTGACAGCAATAGGAATTGTTAGAGACATTATTTTATACATTAATTAATGCATATTCACCATTAATTGTTTTGTAAACTGCTGAAGCTGCTTTATTATTATTTGTGAATTTCCCCTTGGGATTAATAAAGTATCTATCTATCTATCTATCTATCTATCTATCTATCTATCTATCTATCTATCTATCTATCTATCTATCTATCTATCTATCTATTAATTTCCAAATTGAGCATTAGATACTGCACTGTAGCAATGCAATTAAATCTCTCATAATGAAAAAAATAATTGAAACCAATGAAAAAAGTTGTAAGTAAACTATGCACTGCAAAATACCTGCTTAATTATTGTGCTAAGCCTGGTGACTTACTGTACTTCAACACAGAATTGTTTTGATTTGAATTTGATTTATTTTGAAATGTTGTTAATTCTGTACCAGATGTAGTACGGCTACATAACACAGCATTCTCAGACTCACTTAATTGGTACTAGAAATGTAGAAGAAGAAGAGGGAAAAAAAGATACAGACACAAAGTTAAAAACATTGGTACGTAGGTATAGCCATGTGGGAAATACTATACACACCACAAGATTGCAAAAGGAGACAATATGGAACTGAAGTGTTCTTTGAAGTAAATAATTTCTACAGATCTGACTTCTAAAATTCATAACGCTGTGAATATGAGGCCATAAGAGTGGATTGGTATAAAGGTGGAGCCGTGCTTCATGTTGTTACCTCACATTTACAGAGTTTTAAGTCTGAATCCCAGTTCAGTCCCCACCCATGTGAAGTTTCTCCTCCTGACTGTGTTGTTTTTCCTCCTGTTTCCTGTGACATATGTAAATTAGGTTGAATGGCAACTCCAATCAGTCTCACAAGGTGCATACATCTGCTGTATGTGGTCTGTGACAGGCTTTCAGGCAATGCTATTAGCATAGGCCTTAGCTCTATGTAACTCTGAACTGGATTAACAGATTGGTCATATTCTGTTTAACTCCAGTTAATTTGACAGTTTTGAAAGGTTCTGCTTACTGTATCAGATTAGGTATTAGGATTAGCTTTGATGAAAATCTGCCATGTTTGAGAGATGCAATGTCTTCATAAATGGTAAAGGACATTCATATTACTGAATTTGTGCTCACAGTACAGCTCCAATGAATGAGGAGCAATTATGTGAAGATGCTGTGTTTTGATTATAGTTAGGTCTTTAAAAACTATCCTTCCCTCAAAACTTGTCTTGAAGCTTAAAGACCTTGAAATAATCTCCTCTCTGTGCAACTGAGCCAACAACTTCTTGATAGGCAGATTCCCAGGTGGTCAGAATCGTCAATCGTACTTCACATACACCGACTTTCAGTACAGGAGCCCCTCAGGGCTGCATGCTCAGTCCCCTCCTATATTCCCTGCTCAACTGTGACATTAATGCAAAGCTTCACTTTCATTATAAAGATCAATAACAATGATGATGACCTGTAGAGAGGAGGTGAGAACCCTGGATAGATGGTACCAGGATAACACCCTGTTTCTTAACATCAATAAAATAAAAGAGATAATTATGGATTACAGAAAGTAGAAGAGGAGTGTCTATGCTCCCCAGTACATTAATAACATGGAGGTAGAAAGGGTGAACTGCTTCAAGTTTACAGACAAATTGACTTGGTCATTACACACACAGAAAATGACCAGGACTGCAGGCCAGTATATCTACCTCCTCAGGAGGCTAAAGAAATCTGTCTTGAAGCTGGTTATTCATACAGGTGTACTATTGAGGGCATTCTGTCCGGCTGCAATACTGTATGATTTGGCAACTGATCGCTTCAGGATCACAAGGCTCTTCAAAGGCTGGTAAAGACTGGGGAATAACTTATTAGCAAGGAGCTGCCAGCCATGCAGGACATTTACCCTCCATGCTGCTGATGGAAGTCTCCCAGGATCATCAATGACTCCAACCACCCAGGATACAATTTGTTCAACACGGTCCTGTCTGGTAGGCTCGTCTAGAGCATCAGGGCACATTCCGGTAGACTTTAAAGACAGTCTTTATCCACAGGTTATCAGGCTCCTCAGTAACACTGAATGCCTAACATGTTGTCATTGAATTACCTGTACTCACTCATGAGAGTAAACTCGGTGTAATACCTGTACTTATTCTAATTAAATAATGCAACATTCTTAATACAGTATTTTATAAGTGGTTGTATCTATGTGTAAGATTTATTTATTATTTAGTCACAGTAATAGTATTTATATATATTCTTAAGTCCTGCGGTGGGTTGGCACCCTGCCCAGGATTGTTTCCTGCCTTGTGCCCTGTGTTGGCTGGGATTGGCTCCAGCAGACCCCCGTGACCCTGTGTTCGGATTCAGCGGGTTGGAAAATGGATGGATATATTCTTAAATATTGTTATAGTATTCTATTATTTAATGTTTATTCTTTCTGTCCTGTGTTCCTCATTCCTATGTATGTTTAATAGCTGACTGAAACGTCTCTCAGTACAATTCATTGCCCAGGATGACGTCATGCTGTTCTTTGCATATGACAATAAAGAACGTTTAATCTTGAGTCTAGGGAGCTGTAACGTTTGAACAATGCTGTAAAACTGGAACATGTAGAATGATTCAGTCCAGTTTAATTTAGTCTGTATTGTAGCAATACATACTGTATGTTTTCTGTTTTGTGGAGTCAGAAGAGGAAGTATTGGGAACAAACCCAATAAACACAAAACTTATGCACAGGTCACTTAATGGTCCAGCATTGAAGACTGGAAGCATTTCAAGATGCCTTTCTTGATGCATTTCTTCAAGAAGATTTTGAGAAAAAGCTAATTCTCATCTTCAATTGTTCAAATCACTTCACAAGCACTAAAGGAGTTTCATACTAAATGGCTCCGCTATAGGTTCTACATGATAAAAAGAGCAAACTATTAGAATTTAGCTGGGGATCAGTACTGGGGCTTTTGTGTTCTTCTTCTTCTTCTTCTTCTTCTTCTTCTTCTTCTTCTTCTTCTTCTTCTTATTATTATTATTATTATTATTATTATTATTATTATTATTATTATTACTGTGGTGGGTTGGCACCCTGCCCAGGATTATTTCCTGCCTTGTGCCCTGTGTTGGCTGGGATTGGCTCCAGCAGACCCCTGTGACCCTGTGTTCGGATTCAGCGGGTTGGACAATGGATGGATGGATGGATTATTATTATTATTAATTATTATTATTATTTTCTCACTGCTGGCAATATTCAGAAGTGTCTTTCACTCTACATTTCAAATTGCAATCTGAGATTCTCAGAAGAACCTGATGAACCATAAAAGAACTGGTGAAGTGGCATTCAGCGCTTATGCCCCTAAATTGTGTAATGCTTTGCCAATAGAGATATGCCAAGCTGGCTCTTTGGAATTCATTAAGAAAACTTGCAAAGACACATTCTTATTTACTTTTGCGTTTGCTAAGACTACCTTGCATATAAAGACGACTTTACACATCTGCATAACTGGACAGGGTATTCACTGGCTGTACCTTCTCTTTAATTATAACATTCCAGTGTCTAACATGCTTACTGCACTGCTGCTTTATTATTTCTCTAATGTTATTTGCATTAGAACTTGAACTACTGAAAAGAAAGGAACAACTTAAGTTCACTCATCTTTATAGTCTTAAAAAATTATACTATGTAAAAGGAATCCAGCAATCTGCTAATTATGTGTCTATTTTATGCAAGTCTGTATTGATTTATTTATTTTTTTATTTATTAATTTTTATTCTTACCTAATTTTAATTTGTTTTTCTTTTCTTGCATTTACTTCTTTGACATTTTATTATGCACTTTCAGCCACATCCTGTGTATGAAAATGTGCAATAGAAATAAAAGCTGTTGTTGTTGCTGTCTATTGTTTTAGTATAGTTTGTTGTCTTTTGAGTTTTGTAGATCAGTAAATTCCTTTAAAGAGGCTCTTTAATTAATTTAAAGCCCTCAGGTAGTGGGGTCATTAAGGTCCCAGTTATCTGGAGGCTGTTTAAGACACCTGTTGCTAGAGCCACAGTACTGTGCAGCAGTGACCTCCAGCTCCTTGTTGATCTATTTTGCATTTACTTTATGTATGGTCTGTTATTATTGTTTTAATATAGTGTCTGTATTAAGGATTTTGAGATTTTAGTTTGTGATATTTTTATAGTTATAATCTTCAACTATTTATTATTTTATTTAAAACTTATATTGTGCGGCAGATCCAATCGGATTTCGGTAAATGATCTAAGACCTAAAACAGAAAACACGAAAAATCCAATCGGGTACTGAGACGCGGAGACCATCTTCCCCATTGTTGTGCAAGTGTTCACTCTGAGGATGTCAGATTTGCGATTAAGAAAGCTTGGCCCGGTAAAGTGTAAAGTAAAAGTAGATTTATTTTCACGCGCATTACATCAGTTGCTGGGGATGATCTGCTGATTGCCCACTGTTGTGACAAAAAAATAAACGCATATTATGGACAGCAAAGCCAGTATTACTATCAGAGAAAATTACAGGCATTTTACGGAAAAAATGTAATGAGGTAAAAGGTCCCTTACCATTTAATATAGACTGTTCCTACTAATGTTTATGGACTACTGTTCTAGCACCCGTTATTGTAACGTGCTTAATGTCTACTTAATAAAATTAAGTTTTTGAACGTTGCATTTTTGAATTCTGATTTTTTTGGAAAAGAATTCAGAATGTATTTTGGAATTTTCCCTTAATTTGCTAACCTTTTTATTTAATCTTATGTGGTTAGTAACTGATGATTTCTCATGGCAAGACTTTAAGAAAACTTTGGCCTTTGCATTTTTAGAATTAGTACATAACCCAAACACAGTTGTGTTGGTAATGACTGGGTAGTCAGATTACTGAATTAAATTCAAGGGTTTTGTGGATTCATTGGTGAAAACTGGGCTTTTAAGTTTATGAAACCCTCAGTGGTCAGAGTCCAATGGAAACTTTAATAAGAAAGATGCCAAAAAGAAGGCAATTTTTGCAATTTGAGCACTCTGTTCACTATTGGTGGTTCAGCTTCAAGTAAGAAGATTGTGGATAGCATTGTTTTACATACAGGATGATTATAAAACCTTATAAATATGCACCTCGAGATGAAAAGGATTGATGAACTTCAAGAAAAGAGGAATGTGACCTTATAGCCAGAATATGGAAGAAAGTACAAAGCTATAGGCTACACCATCCTCACTTTAGAGCTACACAAGAGCAGATGAAATACAAACAACATACAACTTTAAAGACCAGTAGCTTGTTGTGCCTTTGCTTCTGGTATGAACTCAATTTCTACAGCACAACTCACCATTAAGATCCATTAGTATTAGTATTCATTAACTATAAAGGATGAGCTAGAATTCAGTGCAATGGTTTGGGCTGAGTTAGTTTTGAATTGTTATGTTATGTTATTTTTCCACTTAGACTCCAAAGGGTTTAAAACCTTGAAGCACTATCTAGAAACATAGATCACAAAAAAAGGAGCAATTGATGCGGCTAAAGGTCAAACCTGCAAGACAGATGAGGTCAACCTGAAGTCCATCATTTATAAATTACAATTGTTAGAAGAGAATATTGAATCCCCCAAGTCTCCCTGAGCTGTGTCTGATGGTTGGCTTTTTTATAGGCAATGCTGAGGTTTTCCACTCTCTGTGCACACAAAGTGGGTACAAGTAAGTGAAGATGTGAAAAGAGACAAAAGAGAATGAACTTATGACATAGTTATCAGTCCTGGTGGGTTGAAAGTGCACCACGGTTAATAAAGTGGATCCTAAGGGATCTGAAAAACAATGTAATTTTTTCTATATAAACAGCATCATTTATTCTAATATTGGATCACAAGAGGCTGGTGCCACCTCTGTTTCAGATGACCAGAATTCAACATTTTTTCACCGTGTAATTTACCTTTTGAATAAATGTTTCAGGTTTTTAATTTCTCTGTGCACTGATTTAAATGATTTACATTTCACTGTATATTCTTTCGTGTGACTTTCATTTACACTTTTCAGATAGCCAGCATGCTCTCTGTTATGGAAAGTAAACAAAGCAACCCAGCCATTTAAACGCACGACCATGAGATTAATGTCATGTCTTTTGAGGTTTCCATTTTCAAGAAAATGACCTACAAAAACTGATTTGTACGGTATAATTATATATATATATATATATATATATATATATATATATATATATATATATATATATATATATATATATATATATATTTCTTCTATATAAATGTTTACTTACCAACTACTGTCCCCCCAACAAGTCCAAAAGCCAAAGCAATGCAAATTCCTGCTGCTTGATATCCACCTTGTGTGCTGGCAGAACGATTTGCAAATGCACCATTAAAGTTAAATAAACTGACCAATCTAGGATGAAAGAAGAAAAACAAATATTTACCTATTCATGTTCTGCATCTACTTTTTCATTTCAAAACTGGGTAACGAGAAGCTGGAATCTGTCACAGTTGCAACTACCACAAGACAGGAATAAGTTCTAAATGGAACGGCAGTCTGTCACTAGGCTTGTTCGTTCGTTCGCTCACTCACTAACTCGCTCGCTCGCTCGCTCGCTCACTCACTCACTCACTCACTCATTCACTCACTCACTCAAACACTCACTTACTCACACATGCACATCCAGTGGGTTTAACATCATCAGCTGCATTTATTTGATAGGTAGGAGGAGTGACGGATGCATTCAAGGTGGAGCTCTGAGCCCTTTCTTATTTGCAATGGTGATGGACAGGTTGACAGACAAGATTAGACAGGAGTCCCCGTGGACTGTGATGTTTGCTGATGACATTGTGATCTGTAGCAATAGTAGGGAGCAGGTTGAGGAGATCCTGGAGAGGTGGAGATATGCTCTAGGGAGGAGAGGAATGAAGGTTGGTAGGAACAAGACAGAATACATGTGTGTAAATGAGAGGGAGGTCAGTGGAATGGTGAGGATGCAGAGAGTAGAGCTGGCGAAGGTGGATGAGTTTAAATACTTGGGATCAACAGTACAGAGTAACGGGGATTGTGGAAGAGAGGTGAAAAAGAGAGTGCAGGCAGGGTGGAATGGGTGGAGAAGAGTGTCAGGAGTAACTTGTGACAGATGGGTATCAGCAAGAGTGAAAGGGATGGTCTACAGGACGGTAGTGAGACCAGCTATGTTATATGGGCTGGAGACGGTGGCACTGACCAGAAAGCAGGAGACAGAACTGGAGGTAGCAGAGTTAAAGATGCTAAGAATTGCATTGTGTGTGACGAGGAAGGATAGGATTAGAAATGAGTACATTAGAGGGTCAGCTCAAGTTGGACGGTTGGGAGACAAAATCAGAGAGGAAAGATTGCGTTGGTTTGGACATGTGCAGAGAAGAGATGCTGAGTATATTGGGAGAAGGATGTTAAAGAGATAGCTGTATGGCAAGAGGAACAGAGGAAGGCCTAAGAGAAGGTTTATGGATGTGGTGAGAGAAGACATGCAGGTGTTGGGTGTAACAGAACAAGATGCAGAGGACAGAGAGATATGGAAGAAGATGATCTGCTGTGGCAACCCCTAACGGGAGCAGCCGAAAGAAGAAGAAAAGAAGGTTTCAACCTATCTTTGTTGAGTTTTATGTAGATACAACACAGCCGTTTAGTAGGCTAAGCCATCACTGGTCAGTATGGAGCAAACCATTATGGGCTATATGAATGCCTATGAGCATCTGACCTCTGCTTTGCTTCCAGCCTTGAATGCCAGTATTGTACATGTTGGACTTGTGTCTTTCGTAACTCCCAGAGAACATTTGAATATACTCTAAATTCTAAGATTATGATTAAATATGGTCATAATTAAAAAAAATCCAAGAATGACAGCTCACCCTTCTCTGCTGTAAACTGCTTCTGTGGCAGCAGCTGCTGTGATTGCCCCCACAATGCCACCAATCAACCCGGGCATACCATGAAGATTATGGATGCCACAGGTGTCCTGGATGTGCAGTTTAGACTCCAGTAAAGGCTGCAAAGATAAGATTGAAATGATTTCTGAAATGTATGTTTTATCAATGTACAATACGTTTCCGCACTTTTATATTTTCATTGGAAACAGTGAAGGCAGGAGGAGTACTAATTGGGCATTAAAAAGTTGGTACAATGCTGAGAAAATTACATCGCAAATGAAAGAGACTATGTAGAAAAGTGATGTTATTTGTTTTGGAAATTCTTAATAAATAGAATTAAAAAAAAGTGTGGAAACTTTTTGAACGTCCCTCATAATAAACCAAGATTTGATTAAACAAGAAACAAAATATTTTATTATTTACAGCATTTATATTTTTCCTATTATAATGATTTACTTTGTACTCTTTCCTTTCATAAGCAATTCAGAAGCGTTAGCATAATTGTATTTCTGTTGTACTCTGAGAATGCAATATTTCTGTCTCTTATTATTATTATCTTCATATCATTTTGACAAGATAAAAAAAACAACAGGAAGAGGTCAGCCCCCATGTTTAACTGTTTACATTACCGTAGATGGTTTGTTTCAGCTACTCCTAGTATTGAAACAAACACACCTGATACAGCTCTGGAGATCTGCATTCATCTCCTAACCTGGTTAATGCCTGTATGGAGTGCTCACGTTCTCTCCATGTCCCCATGTCCAGTTTCATTGCACAGTTCTGATATAATAACTGACTACTGAAAATGTTCTGTTTTTGAAGAGATGTGGGTCTGAGAGTGAGTGGCTGACTGACTGAGTGTGCTTGGCTCTTGCTGGGCTCCTTGTTCAGCTCCTTCTTGCTTTGCTAACCTGGTGCTGAGATAAGCTCTGTTTGCCTGCTGAAGTGTACAAGTAAAGGAGAGCTCAGAATATGGATAATGGGTACATGAAGGAAGCTGATATTTGCATTTAATATAAAGAGACAGAGTAACAATTAAAGGTGTTACTTGATGAGAATTTTGTGTGTCTATTTTTTTCTAGTTTCAAATTTTCTAAAACAGATATCAATGACTTTGAAAAACTGCTAAGCTATAAATAATTAAGTAGACTAAGTAGTAAGGGGTTTGATAGTGGCTCAATTGGCCACTGTCTGAATAGATATTGCATGTTGTTGTATATGACTGTTCAATAATGCTTTTGTCGATTATTTTATGTTCAGGTATTGATTTCTATGGTCTGCATGTTTTAGGACGTATGACATCTTGAGGGAAGGGTGTGGTTTTCTAAAATGCTGTATGGAGAGTTGGTTTAACAGGGTTAGAAAATAAACAGAATATCGAAACGTTATTCTGAGTGTGTCTCTACTTCGACCTATAGAACATTATACATGTTCTTCCTGTTTCTGGGGTGACAAAGTGGTTAGCTCTCCAGTCTCAAGGGTCTTGGGTTCAAAACTTACACTCAGATATTGTCTGTGTTAGTATTCATGTTTTTTTCCCATATTTGTGGCTTTTCCTTCAACATTTCCTATGACATGAAGGTTAGGCTGATTGGCAATTCTTAAATCAGTCTGTGTAACTGGGGCCTGCAAATGGACTAGAACCCTGTCCAGAGCTGCTTACTGCATTTCATCCAGTGGTGGCACTGAAGTCTTTAGTCCCCAGAGACTCAAAACTGAATTAGAACATTAAAATAATGGTGAGAAGACCAGGCCATTCAACCCAATGAAGCTCACCAATCCTATCCATTGAAATCCTCCAAAATAACAGCAGTTCAAAATTTGATGGTCCATAAAGTTCTACTGTACACTACACTACCAGGTAATATATAGCATACAGTATATCTATGGTTCTTTGCATGAAGAAAACCTTTCCAACATTTGTTTGAAGTTTCCAACTGTGTCATAAATAACAATTAACATTACAAAAAAACAGAAATTTTGGGAATCCATAGACAACTTGGAAGAATAAAGGGTGGCTGGGTCCCATGCTTATTAATAGTGCTTGAGTTGGGACTGTGTATTGCCTGTGGGTCACGAAGAAGATGTGTGCTCACAGGTGAAGAAAAATAAAACAGTTTATTTTATTTTATACGTGCCTCCAAGTGTAATCTGTACTGGGTCGGCCACTATATAGCGCTATTGTTACAAGGGCTTTCAGTATTTCTAAGCATACACACTATGGAAGAAATATTTAAAATCTAATTAAATCAGTTACACATTTAAAGGAAGGAATTCGTCTCTGATAACTACAGCAACCATGGGCTTCATGGAAACCTCTGCATTATCCAAGTCATACAATGAGACCCTGGTAACACAGTAGTACACAATATTTCTAGGCAGTAAAGAAGCTATCATTTATTCAGACTTACAGTCAAGTAGACAAATCCTAATGTGGAGATGATGCCACAGCAAAATCCAACAATCAAGGCACCATAACAAGACACCATCATTTCACTAGCTGTTCCCATGGCAACACCCCCTGCCAATGTTGCATTCTGAATGTGCACCTTGATTAAAACATAAAAAAATATTTTTTTAGTGTCACCTTATGAGTATTGCTTACAACAAACTGTAAAATAACAAATGCATTGAGTTTCAATTTAAACTTGAGGAAATAGAATTTGGGCAGGGGAGTAAAGCAAAAACTTATTAAATAAGTATATCAGCACATAACCAAAAAAACTGCAAATTAGACCACATGCATGTTGACAGATATGTAAAGGTGTTTTATAATGTTTTGTGATCGCTGCTCTTTGGCTTCCAAGTATATTCAGAACAAATTTCTTTCCAGCTTACAATGTGAAGATCCAAAAATAAATTATTCGAGCATTGCCAGGTATCACTTGAACAGTCGGTGAGACTGACTGACTGTGCAGCATAATTGCTTGCTGCGTTGTTTTGTTTTCAGCTTGTATTTGTTCTCTTTTCTATTGCCTTGTCCTTCAGTGCCTGTCACACTAAATGCTTAAAACCTTTCTTAGGAAGCTCAACTGTTTTGAAGTGCACAAAAACATCATGACATTGTTTTATAAGTCCTTTATTGATTCTTCTGTCACATTTGCTTTTATTTATTGGCTTGGCAACCTCAGCATTAATGAATATAAATCATTTTAACATCACTAAAAACATTACCAGTACAATTATTGGTTTGTTGCACACCTCTGTCACTGTATTTCAAACAGGGTTAGATAGAAGGCAGACTCAGTTCTGTCAGACAGTAGCCATCCTCTTTATCCTGAAGTTTCAGTTGATGCCATCAGGCTGCAGATTTAGACTGCCAATGGTAAAGAGCAACAGACTTAACAATTATTTTATTCCTAGAGCTATAAGGATTTTGTATTCTGTTACTTGTAGGGATGCTGCTAAATGCTAGATTCCAAATTATTACTCTGTGCACTTTTAAAAGTAACTTTTCGTCTTTGCACTAGTCTTGAGTGTGTGCATATATGATAACACACTGATTCTCCATTGTTGTATCTTTGTTTATTTTATTGGATCTGTGTAACAATGCCTTATGTTTTTATACTGTTCTGCTGCCAATAACTTTCCCTCTGGAAGAATAAAGTCTACCTTACCTAACATAACCTAAAAACCTTGCCAGATAATCATGGCCACATGAGCACACTGACCACACCACCCTAACTGTTTACACTTTCCTGGACAAATCTCATAAGATGTAGAGATGAGCATCAATATACAACTCAATAAGATATAGAAAAGTTTGCTTTTTAATCAAACTGGGGAGCCCTAAGGATTTGTTTTCTTCAAACATTTTCATCACTTTTGAGATTTTATTTTCTTTATTTTCTCATTAGTATATCACCTATAGCTCACATCATTACATAACTTGTCAATTTTAATCTTAAAATTTAGACATCTGAATGTGTCATATGAATTCATAGTCGCATATTAAAAATCAGCAAAGTGACACATTAGCAAGCAGAAAGGGCGCAGACAACAGAAAAATCAAAATTACTGGCAAAAGACACTGATTACACAGAAAAATGAGAAAAATGTGTTTAGTAAAAAACAAAGTTCAATGCCTGAGAGCTCAGGTCAGGTCAGGTTGGGGAGCATGCACTGGTACAGAGTGTTGCTGCACCCTCCACACAATGAAACAGCTCGAAGCATGAGCTCAAGGCCAGAGGCAGGCATGCAGTCCAGTCCCACCCTCCAGAAATGACCCTCTATTTGTCGCAGCCAGGTGTTACGTGGGTGTCCCCTTGGCCTGGTCCAGCCACTTGGGTCGTTAACAATGAGGATCCTGCAAGCCAGATCACCTTCGGGGAATCAAGCCACATGGCCGTAGTGTTGTAACTGACGTTCCCTTACAATGCAGATAATGTGCCTCATTTGGGATACCATGAGCAACCGCTCATTCGACACAAAGTCAAACCAGCGGTACCCAAGGATTCTCTGAACAGGCACAGTACCAAAGGAGTCACTAGATAGCGTCCATGTCTTGAAACCTATACCAAAACAAGAAGGACTCTAAAAAATTAGACCTTCATCCTTTTGCAAATATATCGGAGCACCACACACCCCCTTCCGGTGACCAAATTGGGACCGAGTGCTGCCGTGTTGTGGGTGACGCCTCAGCACCACACTAGTTCCGACCCCCAACAGGCCTGACCCCACTGGCTCTCTGGCAGTTTTGACTCTTCCAGGGATGAGGTTCCCGAGGGCTTTTCCGCATCTCATTCATAATGGGAGAAGCCTTCTTATGAGAGGTCTGCAGCAGAGCTGCTCCTGCAGAGATCAAAAAGGAGTCCTGTCTGTCATTTCGGAGCTGCGTGAAGTTTTTTTTATGGTGACTGGAGTGCCAGTCCTGCCACCCACCCCCAAGTTGGAGGACCATCAGCAGGGCGGATGCAGTTTAATGTCATACTCAGGACAGAATGCCTGACAACAAGAAGTAAAAGTAAGAAAAACATAACACCTCAAAAGTTGGACTTCTGAATAATGTTAAGTGCCTACTCAAATAATGGACTACCCAGATGAACCTCAGGTGATGGCAGAGTGATAGCCATTCCCAGGAAAACTCAGTGATGCTCATGGTTATGGCTGAAACATAGTACTGCACTCCTTTTTTCTGACTAAACTTTTTAATATTTTATTCCAAAGTGCAGTGTTTTTCACACCTCTGGGCAGCCTCACATTTTCGGGCTGGACAGACAGACACACACACTTCCACGCGTCGACATTTATATATAAGCTAATTCAGTTTTGGTATCTGGCTAGGTGGAAAATACATGAAAATAGCTAATTTCCCCTTTTTTATAAAGTACACTTAAATAGTTCCATTTGCCATCTTTTTAATTTTCACCGCTTGCTTTAAATTCAGTTTATTTAAAAATATTAAAAACGAAAATATTAATCACAATAAAACACAACTGAATATTTATGATTACATACACTAATTAAATCGCTGTATTACCAAGTTCTGTTAATATAGTTTGAATAGAACGGGGCTTATGAATCATATTACAATATGCATGATGGCAAATGGTTTATTAACCTTCTAAAGTATAAATTTATTATATAAATAATGTTGCAGGTATGTCCAAATTTTCCTAACCTTTATTTAAAACTTTTCTGTGAATAAATAAAAATATAACATGGCATACTAATGAACTTCTGATGTAACTGCCTGGTTTATGTGCTTGCGTTTTCCTCTTTCTCTTTGTACAGCATACTACGTTCTCCTTCAAGGCAGTGACATGTTAGTTTCTAAGAGTGATATTGACTAAATTTATCCAACCAAACTATTTAATAAGCAAAACACTGTTTGGAGTCATGAAAATCTATAAAACAAAACAATCAATGTCTCAATGAATATTCTGAGTGAAGGAAGGGTGAAATTTGTCAAGAGCTGTTCACACGCTCTGTTGACTTTGTTTCTTTGGTTTATTATTTTCAAACAAATTAAAGTGCAAGATGACAGTAGAGGAGAATCACAATGGTAAACTAAAAGACTAGAGTTATTAACCTTGTCCCTAAACATCTATCATACATCTATCATACATCCACAGAGCGTGTGAAATGACCCAACAGCGGACAGTAAACATGTCCACCCCAAGGCAATTCTCATGGCCACTTATTCTCACTTATTCACAGCTTATTTTAATTGGTAATTCACCCAACATTAACATCCTTGGAATGGTGAAAAACCAGAAAACTTGGTGGAAAGCAACAACAGCTGGTCCTTGGTCTGCAAAGTTTCAAAGCTGCATTAGTAACCACTGTTAAATACAGCTGCCCAAAGTTATAAACAAAGCATACCAAAAAGATTAATTTCAAAAGCAAGGGAAAAATAATATACCCTTCAGATACATAGATATTGAGCATGGCAGAAAGAAACATGTAACAGGGAGTAAAAGGAGCATTTAAAGAAACAGAGTAATTTATGGGTGAACATCACAACATGAATGAATGTGCTTTGTAAACAAGGAACGTTCTTATAAGATCATATTGGACCAAACGAATACTGTACATGCTCACATTCTAAGAGGTTTGGTTAGGAATTGAGCTCCCAGGTAAGCAACCTCAAACAATGTGGTTAATTGAAAGTCTCACTTGTCTGCCTGCAAAACTCACATGGAAGTATTCCATTAGTTTTATTTTCTTATTTTTTGCATTAGAATCTTTAAATCATATAGAAATATGAAACATTTAGCTCTGCTTGTGCAAATTGTAATAATGTGTTGTTAATTCTCTTTCTTGGGTGTTAATACCTTTTAGTCTTTGGGGCAGGTTTCAAAGTAGTTCTAGCACAATTATTTGCTAATAATTCATCTAAAATACAGCACATCAAAACTAATTTGAGACAGCTATACTATCCTCACAAACTGCACACACACATACATAAATATGAATATATCAAAAAAAGATGAGAAAGACACTTTTAAATAAGAAGAAACTTAGAATGCATTTAACCAGTTGTGTATATCACTTCAAAAACGTAATTCTGTATTCATACCATGTCAAGCTTTCCTTTCTTCTGTGTCAAACTAGAGATAGCAACAGCAGTTACAACTGACGAAGATAACGACACATAGGTATTAATCATGGCTCGGTGTTGACCATCCCCAGTGTTTGAAATGGCAGAGTTGAAGCTTGGCCAGAACAGCCATAAGAACAAGGTTCCTGTTGGAATAAATAATAACAAGTCAGGGAAGTTGATGGACTTGACAATGGTGACTGTGCTTCAAAGAACTCATTGGTGGCACTAGAGTATAGCTTGCTGCGGCCTAAGCTTTAAAAATTATTAGGGCATACTTTTCAGCCTAAAACTTGTGAATTAAATAAAATATCCATCCATCCATTTTCCAACGTGCTGAATCCGAACACAGGGTCACGGGGGTCTGCTGGAGACAATCCCAGCCAACACAGGGCACGGACCCATCCCAGGCAGGGTGCCAACCCACCGCAGGACACACACAAACACACTAGGGCCAATTTAGAATCACCAATCCACCTAACCTGCATGTCTTTGGACTGTGGGAGGAAACCAACTCAGACACGGGGAGAACATGCAAACTCCATGCAGGGAGGACCCGGGAAGCGAACCCAGGTCTCCTAACTGCGAGGCAGCAGCGCTACCACTGTGCCACTGTGCCGCCCTGAATAAAATATATATTTTCAATTTTATCTTCTTACACTTATTATATAATAATGTTTTTGATGCAGACTTAGTAGTTAATAATAATAATAATAATAATAAGGAAAGCTGTTTTTAAAAGCCAAGCTCAACTGCCACAAACAATATTAAATTCAAACAGCTTCACCATGTTACGCAGCCTCAATTATACCGTATCAGATAACATTTACTAGTGCTGTCACTGCTGGGCTGATAACATATTTGGCAGAGTCCTTAGAAAGAAGGTCCCGGTACAATTAACTCTGCTATACTGAAACTCATAGCTCTATCTTTGTCTCTTGTCCACATCTTCGTGTCAATTTAGGGTACATTAATATTTTTTGGTGGAATAATTTAACACAGTGCTTAGTGCTTCTCTCTCACATGACTGAATTCAAATCCCAATGTGATCACTGCACGTGCGGACTTTGCTCATTTTTCTTGTTTCTATGTGTTTTTTTCTGGGTACTCTGTCTTTATTTTCAGATCTCAATGATGTGTGGGTTTGGTTGTCTGGAAACCCTGAGATTGTTTAGTGCAAGTGACTGTGGGTTAGTGGTTGCGCTTGCCCTGTTAATGATGGGTTCCTACCTTACATCCAGTGCTGTTGAGATTGGCACCATTTGCTCGTGATCTAAAATTGATTTAAGTATGTTAAAAAAATGATGGAGAGAATTTAAATATATTGCAGCTTTTGGATACTCAGTTTTACCTTCATAAAATATATTAATATATTTAATATATCTTAAACTGAAATAAAATAAATAATCAGCATATTTTGCTATCTGACATTTGTTGCAATTAGTTTTGGCTAATATACTCATTTTGTTGTTGTAAATATGGTAGGAATGGCTGAACATTTAAAAGAAACTAGAACCATAAATTGCATTTTATTCCTAAAGCATTAAGTTAAACCACAAATGACATACCGATCATAGCAAAGACATCTGAATGGTAGACTGAGCCATTTTTCTCTTGATTCAATTTAGGTCTGTAAAGAACACGACTGATAGCTAAACCATAGTAAGCTCCAAAAATATGAATCACCATGGAGCCTCCAGCATCTCGAACCTGATAACAAAAAAAAAAAAAAATAGTATCTATGTTTTTGTTAAACTAATGTTATACCTTTATTTAACATCCCAAACATTAAACAAAAATATGCACTAGAATAAAAAATTGTGAAGATGCTGCAGATAATGGGTTTCAATTACAACACAACACAAAGAAGTGGGCAAAGTACCAATGGGGAAAAAAAAATCTCAATTTCAAATTAATATTTATGAAATTTGCATAGCAGGTCATCATATTTAACTATAAACCCGATCTGATTTTAATATATCACATGTAAACATACAGTGCATCCGGAAAGTATTCACAGCACATCACTTTTTCCACATTTTGTTATGTTACAGCCTTATTCCAAAATGGATTAAATCATTTTTTCCTCAGAATTCTACACACAACTCCCCATAATGACAACATGAAAAAAGTTTACTTGAGGTTTTTTCAAATTTATTACTAATAAAAAAACGGAGAAATCCCATGTACATAAGTATTCACAGCCTTTGCTCAATACTTTGTCGATGCACCTTTGGCAGCAATTACAGCCTCAAGTCTTGTTGAATATGATGCCACAAGCTTGGCACACCTATCCTGGGCCAGTTTCGCCCATTCCTCTTTGCAGCACCTCTCAAGCTCCATCAGGTTGCATGGGAAGCATCGGTGCACAGCCATTTTAAGATCTCTCCAGAGATGTTCAATCGGATTCAAGTCTGGGCTCTGCTGGGCCACTCAAGGACATTCACAGAGTTGTCCTGAAGCCACCTCCTTTGATATCTTGGCTGTGTGCTTAGGGTCGTTGTCCTGCTGAAAGATGAACCGTCGCCCCAGTCAGAGGTCAAGAGCGCTCTGGAGCAGGTTTTCATCCAGGATGTCTCTGTACATTGCTGCAGTCATCTTTCCCTTTATCCTGACTAGTATCCCAGTCCCTGCCACTGAAAAACATCCCCACAGCATGATGCTGCCACCACCATGCTTCACTGTAAGGATGGTATTGGCCTGGTGATGAGTGGTGCCTGGTTACCTCCAAACGTGACGCCTGGCATTCACACCAAAGAGTTCAATCTTTGTCTCATCAGACCAGAGAATTTTCTTTCTCATGGTCTGAGAGTCCTTCAGGTGCCTTTTGGCAAACTCCAGGCGGGCTGTCATGTGCCTTTTACTAAGAAGTGGCTTGCGTCTGGCCACTCTACCATACAGGCCTGATTGGTGGATTGCTGCAGAGATGGTTGTCCTTCTGGAATGTTCTCCTGTCTCCACAGAGGACCTCTGGAGCTCTGACAGAGTGACCATCGGGTTCTTGGTCACCTCCCTGACTAAGGCCTTTCTCCCCCGATCGCTCAGTTTAGATGGCCGGCCAGCTCTAGGAAGAGTCCTGGTGGTTTCGAAATTCTTCCACTTACGGATGATGGAGGCCACTGTGCTCATTGGGAACTTCAAAGCAACAGAAATTTTTCTGTAACTTTCCCCAGATATGTGCCTTGAGACAATCCTGTCTCGGAGATCTACAGACAATTCTTTTGACCTCATGCTTGGTTTGTCATCTGACATGAACTGTCAACTGTGGGACCTTATATAGACAGGTGTGTGCCTTTCCAAATCATGTCCAATCAACTGAATTTACCACAGGTGGACTCCAATTAAGCTGCAGAAACATCTCAAGGATGATCAGGGGAAACAGGATGCACCGGAGCTCAATTTTGAGCTTCATGGCAAAGGCTGTGAATACTTATGTATATGTGCTTTCTCAATTTGTTCATTTTTAATAAATTTGCAAAAATCTCAAGTAAACTTTTTTCACGTTGTCATTATGGGGTGTTGTGTGTAGAATTCTGAGGAAAAAAATGAATTTAATCCATTTTGGAATAAGGCTGTAACATAACAAAATGTGGAAAAAGTGATGCGCTGTGAATACTTTCCAGATGCACTGTAAGTAGCCTACACTTCTAATTGCCAACAATATTTGTCCCAAAATCAAAATCCATCCATGGTCAAGAGTGTAAGAGCAAATCTTAATGGTAAAATAAAAAGTGATGGTACATACGATAGCATATACTGTATAGATTAGTTATTTGTCAGTTGCATGTATTCTTCTTGAACAATTAAATGAGATCAAGACCTCTGCTAATTGAAATGTTAGAAAATTGATGCCTGGAATGAAGCCCATTACACCCAATTTTCCAAAGAGAATCTTGAGCTAACAAATTTCGACTGGGAGAAAAATAAGAAGTGTATTATAACTTGGGACATTACTATGACCCAGTGCCCATATAACAATCAAAACAATGGAAGCATTGTGATTCTCCAACACAAAAGAAATTAAATAGGCCTGCCAGTAAGATTATGTGCAATTTTTTAGGATGTTAAGGACATGGTCTATATTGATTTATTGATTACATGCCTTGAATGGCCCACATAAATAGTAGTGCTATGCTGATTCACTTTGATGCTTAACAGCCTTCAGTCAGGGAAGAAAGCTGTCCACAATCTGTTTTCTACTTCATGATACCTTTGCTCACAGTGCACAGGTTGAAAAGGCTGCTCTGCTACACTCACCCTAGTTTTTTAGACCTGGCCCCATGTAACTACAGGGTGGGCGACGGAAAAGTAGCCCACCTCCAATACTGGTGCCGTGCTCTTTGGAGGAGGCTGTAGCCACCTCACAACCAGAAAATTGGCATTTGGTGCACGGTGTCAGGAACATGAACAATCCACATACCCTGGATGAACTCAAGGAAAACATCACAAACACCATCCGCTGCATCACTATTGAAGAGCTGCAAGCAGTATCAGCCAGTAGGCTCCGATGTGCCCAAAGGTGCATAGATGTGAACGGGCACCACTTCTAGTATCTGTTGTAACTTGTGGGTAAGTGAATAAAAACAATCCATTTGCTCATTCGTCTTGTCATACTATTGCCACTTTTCCGTGGCCCACCCTGTACTACCTGTTCTCCAATCCTGAGGAGTTACCTGGTGATTGCATAACAAAGGAAACAGACAAGCTTTGTGAACAATGTAACAAGTGTACTAGTATTTATTAAACTTAATTAATGAGCTCTTGGTGAGCACGACCCCATGCCTGTTCCAAGAATGGACCCCTAGACCCCTGTTCTAGGCAAGGTTGGCATACATTTATTTAGTGACATCCTTAGAGTTTTATTTATTTTTTAAGTGTCCTTTGGCTCCTCCTCTTCAAAAAATCTGTTATTGTTAATTGTATTATTAATAACTCATACCTCCAAATAACAAGCTCAACCATCACTGACGTACACAGATCCTCTACCATGTCTAGTTAGATGGAAAACTTACTCACATTAAGCAATGTTAAGATGATGTATTCTTCCACTGCATACAGTGTTACTCCAATAAGTGTCATAATCATGAGCTGAACAGGACTTGTTTTCCCAAGCACTCCTCCATATGCTATCAAGCAAGAGGCTACACAAAAGTCTGCATTGATCAAGCTGGGAAAACAGAATAAGAAACAGTACTTAGTTACTTTGTGATTAAGATGTTTTAAATATGAGTATTGATAATTAATTATAATTAATAAGTAAATACAGTACACTTCATACGGTAATAATATATGTGTTATTTTATCTCAGTACAACAACAGAATTTAAAATTATTGATTTATTTACTAATTTTTGTTGTTATTGTTGAGTTAACATATATAGCACAACATCTTGTAAGAGATGGCCAGTAGCTCAACCTGGCCAGTACTTCCCTGAGGTGGAAGGATGGGGGAAGGCAGCTTTTCAATGACACTGCCTCCCTCAAAATGCCAGCTGGCAGCTCTACTGGACTGCAGCAGTGCACTATGGGACACGGAGTTGGGCAACACAGCCCTGTTGGGTACCATGGGTGCCACCAGGGAACGTTGTGGGAAGATGGTGGGATCATGAGGACAGAAGTCCTGAAGTACTTCCGGGCTGATTAAAGAACTTTAATTCTCCATCTGACCCGGAAGTACTGACAAGTCACGTGGATGGAAGAGCAGAAGCACTTCTGGGTCAAGAACTATAAAAAGAACTGCTGAAGACCCAGAAAGGGGAGCCTGAGTCTGGAGGAGGTGGACAACACTTGCTGGGATGTGTGGAGGAGAAAAGAGGGAAGAATACAGTGCAACCTCGGTTCACGAACGTCTCGGTACACGTACAAATCGGTTTACGACCAAAACGTTCACCAAACCTTTACTTCGGTTCACAACCACACACTCGGTACATGAACATGCCAGTTTCCCTTTAGGTTTGTGCACGCCGATGATTTCTGCAAATGTTGCATTGTTCTCGGTCAGATGTGTGTGCTTGCACGTGCATGCGTGCTTTCGCTGTGAACTCTTTGTGCTCTATTTCATTTCCCTTCCGGTTCGTACACGCCGATTACTGTATTTAAGCACATGTTCAGCCTCTCCCTGTTTATTGTTCTCAGTCAGACGTGCGTGCTTTACTAGTGAACTCTTTGTGCTCTACAGTATTTTGTGTGCTTTTGCAGTTAACCATGGCTTCTAAGCAAGTGAAGAGTGGTGAGAAGAAAGTTTTGCATAAAATTGAAATCGAAGTAAAGTAAGAAATTATTGAAAAGTATGAGCGTGGCGTTCGTGTAACTGATCTTGCCGCCGAGTACAAGAAGTCAAAATCTACGATTTCGACTATTCTAAAGCAGAAAGAATCTATTAAAGCAGCTGATGTTGCAAAAGGAGATACAGCATTAACCAGACAGAGACCTCAAGTGCTGGAAGAGGTGGAAAAACTGTTGCTAGTGTGGCTGAACGAGAAGCAACTTGTAGGGGATAGCGTAAGCGAGGCGATGTTATGCGAGAAAGCCAGGAAGATTCATGGCAATTTGCTGCAAAACCATCCTTCTACGAGTGGTGAAAGTGAGGAATTTAAAGCCAGTAGAGGATGGTTTGAAAAGTTTCACAAGAGACGTGGCATTCATAGTGTGGTAAGGCATGGAGAAGCTGCTAGTTCCGACGCTGAAGCTGCGAAAGAATTCGTGAAAAATTTCACAAAATTAGTGGAGGACGAAGGCTACATCCCGCAACAAGTCTTCAACTGCGACGAGACCGGATTGTTCTCGACCCAGTTACTCCTCCCTTCATGCCAGAACTCAACTCATGCAATGTTAGTTTTCTAAGTGGTTTATGGTAACTTTTTGTATTACGGATTTTTCAAATGTTCATTTTTCGGTTCGTAGCGTGAATTGTTGCAATGTTACTTTTCTCTTTTTTCAAATGTTCCTTTTTTCCCTCTGTGCCTAAAACTCATTTAAAAAGACTGTTTACAGCGATCGGGCTGTGATGCTATTA
This sequence comes from Erpetoichthys calabaricus, assembly GCF_900747795.2. NCBI lineage: Eukaryota > Metazoa > Chordata > Cladistia > Polypteriformes > Polypteridae > Erpetoichthys > Erpetoichthys calabaricus. The sequence continues at coordinate 41,455,175 of NC_041410.2, forward strand.
GCGTGAACTCCTGCAATTTTACTTTTCTTGGTTGCTTATGGCTGGCTTTTAAATAAAGTTCAGATTTGTTCAAATGTTCCTTTTTTCCCCCTGTGCTTAAAATTCATTTAAAAAGAGTGTTTACAGCGATCGGGTCATAAGGCTACAGTATAGCGCAAACTCTTGCAATGTTTTCTCTGTTGTTCAAGGTTTTCTCAGTGTTATTCAATGTTTTTACATTAGTTTACTATTACGCTGTGCATTCTATGGTTTGATTAACTATATTTGTATTTACATACAGTCCTATGGGGGAAATTGCTTTGGTTCACAACCAAATCTGTTTACAACCAGAGTTTTGTAACGAATTATGGTCGTGAACCGAGGTTCCACTGTATTGTGTATTTTGATTGATTTACTTGCCTGTGTATTGTGGCTGTGGTACTTGAAGGGCACTGTTAAAGAAGAAAATAATTAAAATATCTTCTTGGTGCTTTTACCTAGTGTCCTGCATGTCTGTCTGTTGGGTTTAAAGGGGCAACAGTGTCACCTAGCGTCCACAATCTATAGTGCACAACACGATTTCCGTGGCTCTATAGGACACTCCTTTAAATTCAATGGTATTTTTGTATATTTGACTGGTGTAAACATGGATGTGAATTCTAATCATACATTTGTGCATTCTTTTACAAAGTAAAGGGCACTTTGGCTGATGTCACAACTTGTCACAATTCAGCATCAAGATTGGCTCTTTCTGGAAAAGTATATGGGTTTATGCAAAGCAAACTGGTAAACATTTACCATCTGAAGATATGCTCTTAGATTGACTGCAATTTTATTTTTGTTGTCAAGCTGAATCCCCCCATAACCTTGATTGGGATTGAGCGGGGTTGTTGAGCTACTATGTCCTTTCACTTCATTTAAACAGAGCTGTTTCTGTTGGTAGTGCAAGTGGTTCATCATGTTTTTATTGCACTCTTTTACTATGTACACAATCACAAGATATTTAAGAAAGCAAAGGGTACAATTCAGTTTAATAAGATAACAAAGAATTGTTCAGCAAGGAATAAAAATCATGAAAACATACTTAGAAAAGCCCATGTAAGTAATGATGAACCACTCTGATCATGTCAATTGACTCACTTTTCTACTCCAATAAGGATCTTTCCAGTGGAATAGTCTAAAGACCCAAACCAGCCCTGCATTAGAAGAGCCCACTGAATTCCAAAGGCAGCAACCAGAAAGTTGAAGCCCACTGCACTAAAACTGTATCGTTGCAGAAAAGTCATAAGGAAGCCGAAGCCAACAAATATCATGACATGAACATCCTGGAAGCCTGTAAAAAATGCAAAAAGAAAAAAAAAAAGAATTAACAGGTTCATAGGTCAGCATTGCCACATGTAGAGAGTACAGCAAAATCCATATTAGTATTCACTAATTAATACTAAAATTAGGCCAGCTTAGCCTAAGCTTAATAGACCTTAACAAAAAACAAGTCTATGGATGCATGTACTGTACAGTGTGTATTTATTTAATGTACAGTATGCACATGATGCATGGTGTCCTTGTGTTTTTTCCAGGATTTATAGATTTTCTTTCATTTTTATTTTTAAGTATCCATTTATAAACATGTATTATTCTTTGCTCTTATCAGCTGTAACTAGCCAATGGCATACAAAAATTAATTGAATGACATCTGTTGCTCACTTTGCTCAGTCCCTTGCACTTGTGGGGGTATTCTACAAATCTCTGAACATACTTTTTGTAATAGAATAATAGATAGTCTTTATTCTTGAAATAAATTTTGTCTTTTGTGAAAATCTGAACACCCCTAATAGAGTATTATCCATGTCCACACAGACATGATTTTTGCTGCTGCTGACATTTCTTGCCTTTCAGAAACAGGATAAAAACTTGGGACATGACAGTGTGACTTTATTTGTATTTTCAATGAATAGATCCCTGTGTGATTTGGCTAGGTGTCAATAAGCTGATTTTATAGTAACCTGATACCTTCTGTTAATTACTTGAATTTATTTTAAGCATTAGTAAACTACACGACCAAGGTGTTATTATGGAACATCAAAATGATGGGCAGCAACTATGCTTGGCATTGCTTCAGATTCAGACCTTCTACTTAGGAACATCACTGATCAATTTGTCTGAGGTGAGGAGGGTAATATTCCTACCTTTTCCTATTTGTATTCAGTTTGGCCTCTTAAATTGCCACACTCATGACAAGGGAGGGTAGCACTTTAAGTTCAATTCCGGATAGGTTTCTGGGTTCAGGGAAAGCAACCATTTCACATCTACATAGCAAGGTTCATTTGTGGCAGCATGAAAAGAGGCTTAAGTGTGTATTGAAAAGGAACACCAATTGTTCTTCCAAGTTATTATTGCTTTACACAACACTGAAACTTTAAGATTGACAGATGCAAATTTATATATTAGTGTTACTAATAAAAATATTTCTTAAGTTGCATCATTTAAGAGCATAATTTCTAAAATGTGCCTGAGTATCCCTGCGGTGGGCAGGCACCCAGCCCAGGGTTTGTTTCTTGCCTTGCGCCCTGTGTTGACTGGGATTGGCTCCGGAAGACCCCCATGACCCTGTAATTAGGATATAGCGGGTTGG